>NC_053451.1:36031276-36368509 GCF_015227805.2 Hirundo rustica | reverse complement strand
GGCCAGTACCAGCACAAGGAAGAAACTGAGGTGAATATCTCTGGGTAGCAGTAATTACTGGGTAGGACTTTTCTTCTTCCTAACCTATATGCCAAGTCAAACTGATTTAAAACAACATTGAGAAACAAAGGGCACAACTTCAATAGCCTGATAAACCTGTGCCTCAGCTGAGCCTGCACTCAGTATTAACCATTCAGCTGCTAGGTGGCTGTTTTGAAAGCCACTAATAAATTTGTCAGGTTTAGATCCAAAGCCATGTCCTTTGTTGTGCCAGGTTTGATACGGAGACTTTGATTCCTCATCTCCAGTTGTGAGGCTGAGGTGAGGTCAGACTGACTATGCCAGAAGGAATACAGAACATTGTTGCTTAGAGCTCACTTATACAATTTATTTCAGTATCATGAGATCTGACACGCTGTAGAAGAAATCTGGCAGGCAACATGTATTTGCATTTGGAAAGAAAAGAAAAAGGAAATAAATTAAACAAAGCTGAAAAGCCAGCCCAAGGACTGTGATTACACAGTAGTCATCACTTTAAAAGTTGGCACTAGTCAGCTGGTATTGCAAAGTCACCTCAGGTTATTCCCATCCCAAGCATTTGGGAGAAAGATCAGTGCTTCAGTCCTGGAAGAGGTGCTGATGCTGAGGCTGTAAAGTCAAGGCACTGACTGTACTGTTTGCCAATGTATGCGGTTATATTGCAGTATTCTTTTTTGTTCTTTTTTATTTTAAGTTGACTAAGAGCACTACAGGGACTCTCAGGGAGGTTGTAAACAAATTACATTGTCATAATGCAAGTGTCTGGTTAAAAATTAGGATGCTGCCCTCAATTATTGTGAAAACCCATCCAAAGCGTTTGAGAATGTGTCCCCCACTGGTGAGTCACTGCTGAGGATTGCTCTGGGTTACAGTGCTTATTCTGTCTAGTCCCAGCTGCTGGAGAACATCCAGGGGCTTCCATCATCAATTCCAAGCTGCAGCATGCAGCAAGGATCTTTGGACAACTTCACCTCTTCCCCAAACCCTCTCAGTACCTCTGTGAAGTTACTCCTATGCCAGTCCCTGAGCCAGCCACTGGAGACACCTGTGCATGCATGCATGCATGCGTGTGTGTGGGTGAGGCAGCTGCACACTGGGGGCTTGGATTAGTGGCTACACTGGGTGCCCAAGGCCACTTACTGGGGAATCCAGGCTGTGCATGTATATATCTATATATGTTTTCCCATAATAGGTTTTCATCATGGTCAGCCAAACAAGTAAAGAGGATGAGGCTGTTGGTGCCATTAGAATTTTGTGTGAGTGCTGCATTTTTT
Organism: Hirundo rustica; assembly: GCF_015227805.2. Classification (NCBI taxonomy): domain Eukaryota; kingdom Metazoa; phylum Chordata; class Aves; order Passeriformes; family Hirundinidae; genus Hirundo; species Hirundo rustica. The sequence goes on along the minus strand of NC_053451.1, from coordinate 36,367,196 downwards.
GGGTTGATCTGCGTATCTGGTCAAGCAGGTTTGCATGCATGCATGACTGTGTATATATATATGCACATACATACACATAGTGTGTGTATGTGATGTTGAGAATACATGCTCAACCTCAGTACTGGCTGCACCCAAGAACATGTGGTAGCCATACCAGCTTGTGCTTCTAGATTGGTCAACACTTAAAAGATAGATTTGCACAAAACAGGAAAAAATAAAAAGAAGGTTATAGCCTGGTGGAACTGTCTTCCCACAAGATGTCATGCTTCTGATTTTTTTTTTTTTTTTTCTTTTCTGAGAGCATGTATTCCCCATGTAGATCAATTTTATGCATGTGAAATATGAATATTAATTTTCAGGAAAGGTCTGGATTACATTATTTTTTCCCTTTACTACATCTTCTGAACCAAGAGTGAGGATTCTTTTGTGGGCTTTTTTGGAATACAGCACCAGAAGCATGGAGGCACAACATGCAGATGACATAAAGCCCTTCCTTATTCAGCAAGACTGATATTAGTTGCAGGCTGTCTCCTAAAGTACCATTCTCTGCGTGAGGTATAATAACATTCATTATGCTAACACTTTCCCAGACACTACAAAGTACCATCAGATTTGGGGAGCCATGTAACACCTGAGGATCTTGGCACTGCTCTGCTTCATGGATCTCACTACAAGCATTTAATCTCCTTTGTCCTCACTGCACAAACTGGATGTTTGAAAAGTGTCAAATAAACAAGAGGGAGGGAATTGACAAGGGTGTAGTCCCATGCAACTGATCCCACCTAAGAGAAAACAGATGTCACTTCGCCTATGTCCCACTTTCTTGAACACCTCAAGGTTACTGCAGCAGCTGCATTTGTAGAATCATAGAATATCCTAGCTGGAAGGGACCCACAAGGATCATTGAGTCCAGCTCCTGGCCCTGCACAGGACATCCCCAAGGGTCACACTGTGTGCCCAAGAGCATTGTCCAAATGCTTCTTGAACTCTGTCAGGCTTGGTGCGGTGACCCCTTCCCACGGAAGCCTGTTGTTCAGCACCCACTGGGCGAAGAACATTTCCCTAAACTGGGAAACTGTTTCCTGGGCTTCTCCTTTTTGAACCTAGATCTCCCTTGACACAGTTCCATGCCATTTATGAAGTATTTTTAATATTTCCTCTACCAATGTGATTTACAACTCTTTTTCCTTATCTATCAAACACACTCAACATGTCTCTAGGACTAATCAAAGGGTCTTCAAATTTTCCGTCTGAAACTTTTCTTCTTTATGTCAAATAACATGAGCTTCCACAGCTATTTGGAGAAAATGCAGTTGGATCTCTCATTGCTGCTTTGCATGCTCATTTGGCTGGAGAGGGCTATATAGTTTCCCCTTATTGCTCCAACAATCATGTAGTCCTCCAAGTGTTTCTCTCCTAGAATAAAAAATTTCACCAGCTCCTCAAGACTCTCTTGCGAAAAGAAGCTGCTCAAGCACCAGTCCCGCAGAGATTTTAGATAAAATGATCCTGAGCAGACATCATTCCTCTCTGTTCCTGTCTCAGAGAGAGTTGCTGAAGTCCTGCAGTTCTATTCCCCATTTGCTATCACAATTTCCTTTGGTTACATTGCAAATTGCTTAACCCTTCCCAGGAAAGTCATGTAGCCACCTGAGGCTTCAATTCCATTCCATAAAAGTCTGGGCTCCCCTGTCACAAAGCTTAACATACTGAGCAGTACTGTAGCCTACTTCCCCAGTAAAGAAACCTTACTGAAATATCACTGGTTTTTGCCTTCTCAGAAAACTGGGTAGGATGAAAAATGTGCTGAGCCCAACTTTGATCAGTTGCAATTGTATTACCATGTAAAGAGCTTTATTTGTACTGAAGAGGAAGATAATGGATAAGCTAAGCTTGACTCTAAAGACAAGCGCTCAATGTTGCAAAAAATGTTATAGAATCTGTGCAGAAGAATGTCCATATTCTCTAATGTAGGACTAGGTAGTGCCTTAGCCTAACCCAGTTATTGGCAAACTAATCTAATTCCTGTGGGACCTTATTCCATACCTCTGCTGGAAAGAAGTGAGTTTAAATGAGGATTACCTGCACTGTGATCCTGTCAGATACCTGATCTAAACTCGGTTGCTTTCCTTAGTCAAGTCAGCCTTTGTTAAATACTAATGAAAGTTGTAATCGACTTGTCTGAGGTACAGGAGAGAAATACTTGCTCCTTAAATAGGCGTAATCATGCGTGTTGTTTCACCTTTTACTGACAAACCAGAACAATGTTTGGTTAGATATATCTGTTTTCCATTCAGATTTAGGTCTCCAATACTGTCCAACACCACAAACCCCAAGTCACAGATGAGACATAATGGGGTGTCCTGTGTACTTTGTGAATAAGGAAATACAAATGCAACCATGTGCTGCATTGAAAACAGAAGTTAGCATTTGATGGAACATATATCCGGTGTTAAATTTCTCAGATTCATTTTTGCCATGGTTTGTTGCTAACACAAAAACATCACTTGAAGTCAGAGATAGCAAAAATGCCAGCTGCTCAAAGTTTAATAACTACTTTTCCCTGAAGAAAAGCATAACAAGCAGATTAAAATGGACTGCTGTGGAGGTAGCTGGACTGACACCATGGAACCTGCTTTTGTGCTCTGCAATTCAGTTCTTTTGAGACTTAAAGATTGTCATTATTGAAGTTCACAAGGGCGCATAATACATAAATCACATCAATGGAAGTGAAGTGATAATTTATTTTGATGAATAGGAGGTAGCTACATGTGGGTGAGAAAAGTACTATGTTTTCTTGTGATTTTTTACAATTTGAACAATTACATCAGCTGTTATTGCAAAAGTGCTGCAGGAAGGAAACGCTAGCTGTCTGCATCAGAGCTCATTTTGATTGCTGTGCCACAGGGAGCTTCCTCCTCCTCCAGCATTAAGAGAATAGGTGAAGACTAACCATGCAGCTCTTGTGAACTTTCAGGGCAGTGTAACCTTTCCTTTCAAAAACCGGTAATTATTTGCAAAATATGTGGTGTATGAAGTGATCCATTCAGTAATTGTGTTGGCTGAACGTAAATCTTGCAGTAAGACTGATATGAAACCTGCACTTTAAATGGGACTATTTGAACTGAACCTGCTATATAATTGACTTTTATGAACCGAATGCTTCATTACAATCATCTAGCCTGAATAATGACATGGCAGGTGAGATTGCCAACTGCTGTATTTCACATATGATCCAGAAGACTGTTTAACCTTTCTCTGGTCATTTCCCTGAAAGAAAGGTGGAGCAGCAGAACTATAGGTTCTATGTATGCTTAACCAATAAAAAGAATATTTATGTCCAGAGCCTGATCCTTGTTCTTGTATCTCTCTACATCTGCAGCGTATGGTCTATCTGTGGATATCCAGAGGACTCTTTTAAGGTAACTTAAAATGCGGCTGCACCCTCAAGTGTGTTATATATATTCAGTCCCCCTCTGTCCACTGGAGGGGGGATGCTCTAAATCTGCACTTCTTCTCTTTTGCCTCAAGCCATGGCACGTGTTAGGTGATATGTGATATGACCCTCCAAGGTTGTTCCTGCATCCCTTTGGAAGATTGCCATTGCAACTGCTCAGGCTTACTGAAGCAGATGTTAGAGCCCAGCTCAGTATCTTGGTCTATGGTTTGCCTTTCAGCCCCAGACACAGCGATACCAGAGCAGAGATACTGGGGAACTGTTTCTCAGCAACACCCCATCCTTCCCACTTGCACTCTGCTTTCCATGGATATATTTATGTGGTATTTCGCAGTAGATGTGAACTCACTCTGCCCACACACTGAGCCCACTTTGAGTGAGTCAGCTCCATCAAACAAGCGGAGTAGCTCCAGTTAACATGTTACAAAGCCTGAGAGGTTAGGAGGGAAAGGTTAGCAGCTCTACTGGGTGCCAAGAGAGGGCTTGTGGTAACAGAGGGAGCAGGTGATCACCTGCACATTTGTAGACATCCTCAAGGAAGAAAAAAGGATTAAAAATGTAGAAAATTCCTTTCTAAAAACTTCCATGCTCGAGCTTCCACCCGCCTTCTGTACTTGTCTGCTCTGTATCTCATAATTGTTGTAGGAGTTTTTGTGTATCAATAAAGCTTGTGACCAAAGTCATTCCAGGCCCACCCTCATCTCCAGCATTCTGCTGGAGATCAGTTTTGCTCCCCCAAGTCCCTTGTGATAGAACAGAACTGCTTTCGGCATGCAGGAGCTGCTGTAACAAGGTGATTTTTTTAAAATATCAGGGAAGGGTGAGAGCTGGGCTACCTTGCTGCTATGCCACTGGTGATGTATAGCTGTGTATGCTGATTAGAGCTCTCTTGCCAGGATATTGCTAATGGCAACCTCCTGACCTGCCTTTGTCTTATAGATGTCAAGTGGCTCCAAGCCATAGCTCAGACTTCTAAGCTGTGTCATTTGCAAATGTACCCTCAAAAAGCAGTAATAGCCTTGCTGTGCCCATATCAAGGAATAAAATTAATCATACAATTTGTGTTTGTAAAGTGATTTTTCAATTTTTAGGCTGCTTTATTATTAGCTGATATATTATTGTGCTACAATTTCCATATCATCTGCACCTCAGTAAAAAGTTCTGCTGCCTCTAAGTTTTGTATACCAAAGGGAGAAAATAATTCCCTGGCCTCATGCTTTATCTGTGTTGTCTCCCACTGGAGACATTTCAGGGTAAAGAATCACTCTTATTTCATGTAATAAACAAGTCTGGAAACGTAGCATTGTCTCACAAGAATTTCTGATGATTCTTTTTGAATGCATTTCTACAAATGTTCCAAATCTTTGAAGCAAATAGTTTTTTAACTTCTAAAATAAGTTCTTGTTTCCTGTCAACATTTCAAAACAAGAGAACAGCTTGGTTTTTTCTTGTGCCATTTTTTGGTTTTAAAATCCTGAGATGGCATTCAAGAGAAAACAAAAATGTTCTGTTTCAAAAACAGAGTAAAAAATAAGAAGCTTTTATTTTGACATCTCCTGGGAGTGAATACCAAATTTTCTCTTGTCTAAGCATTTTTTTTTTTTTTTTTTTTGGCAACAAAATCACTTTTTCCACTTTTGTCACAGCGATGCCTTTTTTTTTTTTTTTTTAATTTTTTTTTTTTTTTTTTAGGTGGAAGAAGGTGCAGGCATTAGGGTGAATATATTGAATCCATAGGGACTGAAATTGTGTATAAAACTGTCTGAGGGAATGGGATGCTGCTGATCAGATCAGGAATGTCCAGCTCTGTCTTGTCTTTGCTATTTCATGTGAGTAAATGAAGTAATTGTCACCTCCTGTTTCTTTGATACTTGAGATCCACAGTCAGAGGCTAAGGGTATGCCAGGTTCTGCGCAGACAAGTGCAACGAGATAGTCCCTTAATGACAAGGCTTACAACATGCACACAGGACAAGGCACAACAGAGAGATGTAAACAGACAGGAGGGGGACCAGGTACCCATGCACTGGGACTGCAATAGTCCTCTCACTAAGGAGGAGTATGGAGAGACTTGTCTGAATTCCAAAAAGGTGTACAATAGAGACTGGTATAATGAACATTTTGGAGAGGTACATGAATTCCTTAACAATGATTTGGGGTTGAGCAGTGAAGGGTTTCTATTTTCACAATAGAAACCAGTTGATTTGATGTGAAGAGAACAAAGAAGCAGCAGAAGGATATGAACAAAGAGTACTTGGGCTTAAGAAGAGCAATGAGTTTATATGATGGTGGTTGCAGGAGTTATTTATGATAGCTGGAGAAAACAGGTCTTGTAATGATGACACCACAGAACTGGCAATCTGGATCTAGCTCTAGACTAATATGCAAACAGTCTAACAAATACTAGACTTTAGAGAGGCGACAGTGTGCGCTGATGTCCTAGATACCTGCTGTGTGTCTTCAGAAAATTATTTCTAAATGGCTTATTCTAAAACCAGGGCCTTTGGAAGTCATCCACGTTATTGCAATAAACCCTGCCCACTGCTGCAGAACTTAGGAACGAGATGAGGACTGAGGCCCTATTGCATTAGCTGCTGCATGGGTATAAATTTGTAAGGAGATCTTTAATGACAACTTCTTTTTCCTGTTGCTATTTGGCTTTTCTTTGGGAAATTGTTGGGTTGGGGTGTGGAGAATTATAGTGGTCTGAAATAAATGAGAAGAAAGCTGAAATATTCAAAGGAGGGGAGTGCAGGGAGAAGAGATGAAGATACTACATGCCTTTGGTGATAAAAAGATCTAGCGGAGAGGAAGGAGTTCCTTCTAAGAGCACAGAAAACACCCCAGTGATCTCAAGTGGGACTGGGGCTTGTGCCTTCATGGCCTGTGCAGCTGCTCCTTACAGCTTGAGTGGGCTGACTCCTCCCTTGTTATTCCCTTGTGCTGACTGTAGAGTAAATCTGAATAGTAAAAAGATTTGCAATTAAGAGAAATGCTTCAGAGGGCTAAAAAACTCTTGGTTTTGCTCGATTTATATTTTATTGCACCTTTTTTCTTTTTATTTTTTTAAAGCCATTAAATTAACAATTAATAATTTTGAGGGTAGTCACCTGTTCTTACCAAACACTGAGATTTGATCCCTACATCTTCTAGCAAATAAGAGGGCAAGGAGCCTGATTAATCATTGCTAAGAAAGCTGTTGCCTGGGTACTTCATATATCTGCACTGAGAGGGAATGACCTGAAAAAATTGGAAGTGTTTATAAGCCAATGTTTTTTTTCACCTGAGGCATCTCAACTGCACCTCTGCTTCACCTATCCTTCCCTTCTTTCGTGCATCAGGCCCGGGCAGGGAAGGTGAGGGACAGCAGATGGCAGGCTGACTGTTGCTCAGTTTAGAAAGCAATTCCTAACATTTGGCTCACACCTGTCAGCAGACTCCGTATACACTTGTTTATCCTCCTCTGTACCATATGTTTCCATGCAAAATCAGTTCCAATGATCTATTGCCTTATTGCTATCACTCCTATTATGGCTGTGGCTGAGCATTTCACAGTCATTAATGCATTTACGCTGACAGCATCCCTGCTGCGTAGGCATCTAATATCACCCACTGTACAGATGGGTTAGCTCAAGCTCAGATCCACAGCTCTTCAAAAGCCTCCTTGAAATTGATGGGAAGGAAACATATCTCCAGGGGATGAAAGTTTGGGAGAGCAAGTTTCATGCTGGGTTTCACCCAAGGAATTTGCAGTGGAGTGAGGAAATTCCCCTGTGGGCTCCTGCTTGGATGCCCAAAGTGCTGGACCATTCTTAATTTCCTGACACAGCCTCTCCCTGCTTCTGCAAACCCAGCAGAACCGTGATTGTTGTTATCAGAAGATACAGTTGGAAAGTTAGTTAAAATCCCATTGGACCCAATGTAGTGATGGCAGTCAGCTCAAAAGTATTTTGTCTAAATGAGAAAAGTCGATAGAGACCAAAAAATGTGCTCCTGTTGCTCTGGAGACTATGTCCCACTTCTTCTACTCTTTGTATTCTTACTTGCCTCTCAGAAAATAATTTCTTCGCAGTGCTCAAGTCTATGTAGGAGAGGAACAGGGTTTTCTAAAATGTACTGTATGTACCTATCACTCACCTACTTATTAATTATAACTAAAAGCATGATTAATCTGTCACAGATAGGGCTGCTAAGTAACCCAAGTCAGGCTAATGCATTTCTGTCACCTACACAGAAGGCAGCATTATTCTCAGATTTTGCATCTGTGTGTACTAAGGCCCACATCCACAGGAGCTGCAGAGCACTGGTGTTGCTTTTCTGACACAGATGGGATGAGTTTGCATCATGCATATCCCTATTGCCCCCACAGAGCCCATGCAGTGGCTTATTCCCTCAATACTGGTACAGTTTAATGAGGTTATCTTTTGCAAATAATTTGCCTTTTAAAACTGATAACAACTACAGATATGAGAATTGTTTCCAGGGACTCTTAATGACTGAAATTCCTCCGTCGAAAGGGTCAGCATGAAGACCAAGAGGCTATTTAAGCCCTGTAATGAGTACGATCTAAGAGGTGCATAGGTCTCCCGCAAGTGTCAATATCTAAGGAAAACAATTGTTTTGATATGGCACAACTTTTTTCTCTCTTCTTTGTTCTTTTTCTCTGAATATTAAATTGATACATTCTTTTTAATAGCCTACATGTAGGAAAGTTAATTTCCAGGCACTAACTAGAAAGTAGTAACCACATTTGAAACCGTCATACATCTATCCTTTGAAGCAGTCAATTCATGGATATGCTAAATCACAGCTAAGCTACACTGTGTAACTTTTTAAATGTCCTCAAGAAAAGCTTTTCACATAAAATTTTTCCAAACTGACACCTCCAGAAGACTAATTATACTCTGTGATTTGAGGAGCAAAAGACATGTAGGTCAGCCATTGAAGGAACCATTCCACTTATGCCTGGGTGACCTGCTAAGACTTGATGCCCTATTTCTGGATGAGTAAAATATGAGTAATATAATCAGTAGGTTCATTAAATATATATATATATTAGATATAAATGGTATTTTTTTTTTTTTTCAGTCATCTTATATTTTAAATATATATGAAGAGAAGGACCCTAACCTTGGTTGGTTTTTTTTTTCACACCTACTACCTTTTTGGTTAAATAAGGAAAGGTTTGCGTAAGAGTTGGTGTGAACTGCCTCAGACTGCAAGATGATGCTTGCAAGGTATAATCTGCCTCCCTCCATGCTGCATGCCTCAGCGGCCCAAATGAAGAAACAATTTTCGTGATCATCTCAATAGGCACCTTGCTGCATGCAGGCTGAATCTCAGACAGTAGGTTTCTGAGCATGCAGATTTATGGAAGTATGTAGAGGGTAATATTTGGGGGTTTTTTTGTCCTAAGCAATGCAGCAGTCAAGTAACATTCAGTGGAGAAAAAGTAGAAGATGGATAAGAAAATATAAACTGCTCCAGAACAAGTACTGTTTGTGTGGCTTTTACAGTTCTTTGCTTAGCGTTTTTTTTTTTTTTTTTTTTTTTTTTTTTTTTTTTTTTTTTTTTTAATTGCCCTTTAGTCATCACAATTTGGTATAAATGCAGTCCAGAGTAAATTGTTTGTAGCCATTCACATGTAAGATAGTGACACAGAAATGAAATCTTGGAATGCTGCCCTTAATGTAAAAATTTCACCAGTTTCTTGCAAAACTGTGCTCTCCTACCCTTTCTTATTAATAAACATGATATCTGTTTGCTCTCCTTTCATTCTGCACAGCTGTACTCTTCTCTTTCATCAAGAGGCAGTCACAATTTTGTTTGTAACACTTAAATATGGATTTTTTTTCTTTATTTATGAATAGCAGGCTTGGATTTTCTATATGGAATAGAAATTAAAACAGCCCTGACATTTAGAATGTAAAGGAATTGCTCCAAATGATTACAGTCATGTTAAAATGAGTCACTCACTTTTGATCCAAACTTCCTGACATACACATCCATATATATTAGTCATTATGACATCATTGAAGAACTATTTTTACCTTTTTAATAAAAGCAGAGTGCATTTGTCAACTCATCAAATTATATTTAACTCAGTGAACATACAGACCGGTTTAGGAGAGACATGTGCTTTTAAACAACAGCACAGCTCCTTTCTTGCATGTTTAAAAATGTTGCACATGTAAAAACATGTAAAATGTTTGCACACTCTGAAATGCAGGTGAAAAGCCCACTGTTAAAACCCCCCACATAATGAATTACTTTTACTAAGGTAAATGAAGCTTACCTGTCAACAAACGCATGGTGTAATACAAAGATAGGATCATTTGCAGAGCCTTGTACTTGGGACATGGAGCCATTCATGTAGATGTGAAGTGCGTTATGCAAACCGCTTTGCGCCGGGTTCGATATCGCAGTCTGCGGATCAGCAAAGCCTGTAGACTCAAAGAGAAAATCGTATGCTGATATGACAATGTGTATAATTCCTTTTCCAGTAACAGTGAAGATCAAAGTACTTACTTTCCCTTCATTTACATTCAGCTTTTTAGACAAGAGCTTAGCAAAACTTGTTAAGGAGTGCTAATATATTTCGAAGGCATAGCAAGGATGAAATTAAAATAAGCTAAATTAAAACTCCTGCCATCTAGCTAATGCAGCGTGTCAGCAAATGTACTGCTTAATTGCTTTATATTTTTAAATTTCTTTTTTCATTTTGTCTGGCTGGTAAAAAGCAACATAATCCCTATAGACATTTATGCATGGACATTTATTTATGTTGAGAAAACTTATTCACTTTATTTTAATTTTTAATTTCCATACTTACAGACTGCTAAACTAAATGAGTTATTTTATCTCATCATATACTCAGTCATTTATTAATGTTTGTCTCTATAGAACACGTTCTTTTATTGATAGAAGCCAACACAGTACAAAGTACAATCTCTATAGAAGGATTTGTGTAGGTGAGTAATCAATAATCTTTTACAGTCAGACTTGCAGGATGGAAGTCTGTACCAATGTTATTTTGGAGGACACTTAAAAGATGGGCTTTAGGAAGAGTTTACACAGACCAACTCCCAGTCAGGAAATACTGGAAGACAAATTTGTTCATTAGTTTTTTTCTTGGTAGCCTGTCTATATTTAACTCTAATGTTAAAGCCCTACTCATCATCCCATCAGCCATGCTTCCAGCCTAATTGCAGGGACTCCTAGTAAAAGCCAACTCAACCATCTGATCCTTCTCTGGGATTTTCCCAGAGAGTAGGAGGAGAAAGCTGTGTTGTCCTCCCAGTCTATTTCTGAACCTGGTGCTAGTTCTGATATTTAACCCATGCCACAAAATCTCTCATGTCTGTCTCTTTTATTTGGTTACTGAAGATGTCTTCCTCTCACAATTTCTGTAAGCTGTAGGAAGAGGAAGCACGATAGAGGCACATTAAAACATCTTCACAATTTAATTATCAAATAAAAAGGGCTATGAATAATATGATCATTGTGTTGATCCTCAGTGTTTCCCAAATATTATTGCAGTTTATCGTATCTGCAAGGTAGAGAAAATAAAAATATTACCTTTTTTCTATGGGAAATTCATAATGGACTTTGAATACTTGTTTTATTTACTTATTTGGACCAAGAACTAGGGTATGAATGAGAATCAGTAGTATACTTTTGAAAAGGATCTCCCAACAGTCTTGCTATCTGACACTGTGACTCACACCGCAGGGTAATTTCTGACTTTGCGAGTTGGATTCCCTTTGCAGAAAACCTAAAATGTGTCAACTATCAGTGGGTGTTCACTTCAGGGGACTGAACTACAGCCAGCATTAAAAAAAATCCCTTCCCTGTGAAAACCTTCATGTGCAACATACAATTTGGGTCTACAGTTTCAGCTGTTTTGCTCTGGATTTGCTCCTCTCTGAGTCACACAAGGTATTAATTGAGACGAGGCTAGAGGTGGCTTATGAGTAGGGTCATATTCTGAACTTGAAAACCTGAGTTTTAAACCTAGCTGGGAGGGACTCTGATCTCCTGTGTGGAATGATTGCATTGTTTTGCCGCTCTAAATTCCTTCATTGGGCTTTTTGTTGTCAGTCCGTCTCTTCAAACAAGGGGAGAGCATCTGGCATAAGGCAACTGGTATTTGTAATAAGAATCAAATTGTAACTGTAGCACCTAAGAATCAAAATACAATAATAACCATCCATCTTTCTGAGTCTATACTATGCCAAACTTTCGAGAAATTCTGGGGAAGTCAGAGTTGAAAACATAATTAGTGCATTTGAAGAAGGTAGAGTTGGCTTACTATGATATAAGTCTTTAAGGTGAAGTGAGTCTGGATTTAGGAAACAAAGAAAAACACATTAATACTTGAAGATTTTAAGTACATCAGATATGGACCAGGATTCTGGGACAGTCTGCTTGGTGACATAAACAGAAAGGATAGAAGTTCTCGGAGTGAAAACTGAGTGCACAGAAATCTGCATGACGGTGAATGCTATGTTTCCTAACTATCAAATCAGGGGAAAAGAGCAAAATATTACATATGAAGAATGATGTACACTGACAGTCTGTCCAGAACTCATAGGAAGCAGTGACAACAGTTTTGGCTTTCTTGCTGCTGGCCACAGAAAATGGTTATTGGAATCAGTCAATTTAGCAGTACCAGGACATATCTGTGAACAGTAACTGGGTATCATATATCTGTGTATCATTCTGAAGTAATTTTTCCACTTATATTTCACTTCATTACATATGTAAGCGTGTTTAAGGGAAGAAAAAATTTTGTAGGGTCTAGGTAGACAGCTAGATGTTTGATATCAGACTTTGGATGTTTTTTACATTTCTTAATGCATTGCAAACAACCTAATCATTCATAAAATACACAGAATACTAATTTTGGCTCTGGGCAGATTTTCATGGAACTTCTGCACGTAAGCAATTTATCTTAATCATCAAAATCTCTGCACTGGAACAGCTTTAGCAACCCCACCTTTTGGCTCCAGAAAACTGAGGTGCATGCAGTCAGTGTCAAAGGTGATGTCTTGTTTAACCTCGCACGTGAGAAATTGTAATATCGGATCTCTTCTTATGAAAAGTCTGTGTAAATTCTTAAGTTAGCAGGAGTAAAGCCATGATGTGATGTCACTGTATCTTATTAGCTTGGGTCTTATTCTTTTCTCTCAGACTTTTTAAAAGACTTCAGTACAATCAGCTATGCAGGATGACATACTAGAGTAGAGTCACCCAAAAAGCATATATGAAAACTTCAGGTTTTTTCCGAGTACAGGAAACTTTACTGGGGTAGCTGTGGTAAAATCACCTCTAAAGCAGATGTGAGACTACAGGTACAAGCAGTGAGCTGAAATAAGATCTCCTCATCTCTATATCAGGGAACTCTTCTTCCTCCAGCTACCTTGCCTCATGCTGTGCCTTCCTCTCCTCATCATTAACTTTACCTCGTCAGTCCTTTTGTGAACTGATTTCACTGACTACTCTGACAGTAAACTACCCTGGAGTATGAGATGTCAAGTTTTTTTCAGGCCATTAAAATGCAGAATCTCACATAAGGATACGGTGAGAATAAGTGACGGTACCAAAAAAGGAGGGAGAGTGACTGACAAATGGATGTAGGAGACTGCAGTGAGCTATTAAATCACCTTGGCCAGCATAGGAAGCTGTAATATTGGGACATTCTCATAAACCCTTGGTTCATCATGGTGCATCAGAAGTAGCTATCAGGACATACATCACTGAAGTGAAGTTTCTCCAGTGATTTGGATAAGATAAAAATCTGTTTTAGGGCTTTATAAACCTCATTCTGCTACTGCTCATAACACTGTTGATCAGCAACAGTGATTCAGTGGATTTATAGTAGCTTTACTGAGCCAAGCCAAATAAAATCAGGTGGGAAGTCAGACCAAAGTTTATTATAATAGAAACTAATGATGACACTCAAAATTAAGGCTGCCTGACAGTTTTTAGGATGGTATATAGGCGGTTCTCATTGAGCATGCAGTTAGGTCAGGTGTATGTCTTTGAATAGAATGTTTAATTATATTAACTGTGTATTTTGAAATCTGTTAACAGAGACCACAGAAATGCACGCACAATCACTCAAGTGCAGAACTTTATGTACTGAAACAGGCAGAGTTTTCCTCAGTTGCTCATTTGTCACTGACTGAAGTGTTGTAACTACACTTAGCAGCAGGTATGCAGAACTCAGTGAGCATTAGCACTGCAAAGTTCTACAGAAATGGAGGATCCATTCCAAAAATCCTATCTGCTTTAATTATCTTGGGGAACTGCTTAGTATCTCTGGCATCCCCAGCATCATTTAAATATCCATAATAGTTTTGCAAGTGGTTTTCAGAACTGCAAAAAAGAATTTGTAAGAATTTATTTCTTACACAACAAATTTTACTTTTGTGTGACTTTCTAGGCCGGTGGTAAAGACATCTGGTACTTTAAAAGTCAAATTCTGCTTTGCATGTTGCATGTTGAGGGGATAGATTGCACCCCCGGTCAATTTGCAGAAAACACTGAGTTGGATGGTTGATGAAGGGCAGTTGGATGGTTCCTGAAGGGCAGGAGTCACAGAATCAGTGAGGTTGGAAAAGATCTTTGAGATCATCCAGTCCAACCTATGACCAAATATTCCATGTCAATGTGACCATGGCACTCAGTGACATGTCCAGTCATTCCTTAAGCACATCCAGGGATGGTGACTCCACCATCTCCCTGGGGAGCCCATTCCAATGTCTAATCATCCTTTCTGCGAAGAAATTCCTCCTAATGGCCAACCTAAACCTCACCTGGTGCAGCTTGGAGCTATGTTCTCTCATTCTGCCGCTAGTTGCTGGGGAGAAGAGGCCAACTCCACCTGGCTGCACCCTCCTTTCAGACAGTGATAAGGTCCCCAATGAGCCTCCTTTTCCTTAGGCTGAACAACCTCAGCTCCCTCAGCAGCTCCTCATAAGACATGTGCTTCAGACCTTCACTACCCCTCTTGCCCTCCTCTGGACTGGAAAAAGACTCTGCAGAGAGATCTGAACAGTCTGGATTGATGGGCTGAGGAAAATTGTATGAGGTTCACCTGGGTGAAGTGGTGGTTCACAACATGAGTCCTAAAGATTTAGGAAAGAGTGGCTAGAAAGCTGCCCATTGGAAAAAGACCTGTTAGTTGACAGCAGCGGAGTATGAGCCAGGGTGTGCCTAGGTGTCCAAGAAGGCCAATGGTATTCTGGCCTGGATCAGCCGTGGTGTGGCCAGCAGGAGCAGGGCAGTGATTGTCCCCTGTACTCCGCACTGGTGAGACCACACCTCAAATCCTGTGTCCAGTTCTGGGTCCCTCACTGCAAGAAAGACATTGAGGGGCTGGAGCGTGTCCAGAGAAGGGCAACGGAGCTGGCGAAGGGTCTGGAGCGCAAGTCCTGTGAGGAGCAGCTGACGGAGCTGTCATTGTTTAGTCTGGAGAAAAGGAAGCTTAGGGGGGACTTCATCACTCTACAACTGCCTGAAAGGAAGCTGGCACAAGATGGGGGTCAGTCTCATCTCACAGGTAACAAGGAACAGAAGAGGTTATTACCTCAAGTTGTAGAAGCTTACAGGGGAAGTTTAGAGGAGATTTTAGGAAAAAATTCTTCATGAAAAGGGTGGCTGGGCATTGGAACGGGCTGTCTAGATAAGTGGTAGAAACACCGTGCCTGGAAGTGTTTACAAAACAGCTGGATATGATACCTGGAAATATGGTTTAATAGTGAAAATAGCAGGTTAATAGTTGGACTTGGAAATCTTAGACATCTTTTCCAATCTTAATGTTTCTGTGATTCTATAGTTTAGTGATGGAAATGATAGTGTTGGATTTATGGTTGGATTCAATGACCTTACATGTATTTTCCATTCTAAATAATCCCATCCTCCCTGAGTAAAATTTTGTCTTTAGTAAAGTTTTCACATTTTAGAGAAGTTCAGGTGAGATAGTTGCATCTGCTTTAAAACAGGAGGAATATAAGAATTTTAAGGCCATATTCTTGAACATCTTTGAAGTTAATGAAGTTCTTCTAGCTTATTTATGTGCAGTATTTATGCCATTGGCAAATTCACAAGAAATTTTTTGGGGTTAAATCTTACATACTTTCTCATGTGGTATTATTACTGTAATCCCTCTAGAATGAGCTAGCTGCAAGATCCATAGAATTTGACCTATGTGACTGGAGTAAATGAAAGTTTGTGATTACCTAATTTAGACCATGTCACCATCTACTTATTTTTTCTTAAAATTTGTCTTGTAGAGTTTTAATGTGATATGTGCTGAGTAGTCTTTCTAGTTCTCTAGCAATGATTCTCTGCAACTTAACATTTTCTCAGTGTGCAGCATGAATTTACCTAGAGCTGGAGGTTCAAGCTGAGTGAGGAACACTGGCTGAAAGTTTTTCAATTGGAAGTTTTCTGTTGGCTTATTTCATTTTTAGAAACATTTTTTTTTATGGCTTTATGGATTGCTGTGAAAATATTGAAGGAAGTTTTCCAGAAGAAAATTTCTCATTTCAGAAAAAAGAAAAGGAAAATGTCCTGTTGAAATGAAATTACATTTTGAAATGTTTGATGTTTTATTCCATTATTTCATGACAGAGTAGCAGTAACAATACATAACTGTGACAGACAATGGAATACTATGACATGGTTTGATATGGCTTGATATGGCATGATATAATTTGTCATGAGTTAATTCATGAATAATGAAAGTAATACAGGGGTTTAGAATTTCTTAATATTCTTCTGTGACTTTGTGCAAAACTTAGAATGCCCAGATTTTCATTTGAAGTTGCTGTGAATAAACTAATTTCAGCTGTGGAATCTGCTCATCACAAAAAAAAAATCTAAATTTTTCAGCCATCTCTTATTCTTAGGAAGTAACATTCAAGGCGTCACACACCAAAACTGAACTGAAGAAAGAAGCAAAATTACTTAATTTGCAGTCAGCTAATTAATTTCTGATCTTTCTGTATGCTTTTAAACTGCTGATTTTCTATTCTCTTGTATCCATGAAGTTTCCCATGAAGTCAGCAGTATTCCAGAGTTAGGACCACAAATTAATGAATCTTATTTAAAATAATTGCTTCCAGGGGCAAAGTGTAAACTGCTCTTAGC
Source organism: Hirundo rustica (assembly GCF_015227805.2). Lineage (NCBI taxonomy): Eukaryota > Metazoa > Chordata > Aves > Passeriformes > Hirundinidae > Hirundo > Hirundo rustica. The sequence goes on along the minus strand of NC_053451.1, from coordinate 36,350,582 downwards.
CTGTTGTTTTTCATTTGTAGCAGAATCTGGTCTGTCACAGAGCGAGAGGGTAATTCCTGGGTGCAGCCTCATGGGAGTGTTTTATTGAACAATATTGACCTTTTCAGTTTATGGCTGTTGTGATATAAATTCTTCAGTGACATAATTTCTGTCTCTGCAGAAGCACTTTATGTTAGTAAAACAGAAACTTCAGTCTACCTTGTTGTCTTCTGCTCATAATGATGCTGATATTTGCCTCTTTGAAGGATAAAAATTTTAGCCTTTTTCCAGTGCACTGAAGAGTGAAAAAGCATAGTTTTGCCCGGAAAGGGATGTTCTATGTGGTCACAAGTATTTTTCATTACAGAACTCAAAGCGAGGTGTAAATCTCACATTGGTATAAAGCAAAACTGCTCAGTTACTGATCAGTTTTTGTGAACCTAGAGTAACTCCAATAAAGTCAACACACTTACTATGGATTTCCTTGGGATCTGAAAGGAATTAGAATTTGACCTTAGATGTATTGGCACAAAATTGTGCGAATAAATAAAGCAGGGTTGAAAAAGGTTTTGCTTCAAAAAATAACAAAATATTAGGAACTACAAAGTGTTAACAAGTTTGTCAGTACATAGGCAAGAAGAAGTAGTCACAGACACAATAAATGCAAGTCATCAATCTAAGCTTGACATTTATATAGAACAAAAATCTAAGCTGGTCATTTTTAAGAAAGAGGTCAATGCAATTAATTTTAAGGGATTTTTTTCCAGTAAAATTTCTTTTCAAAACTTTCCACCATCTTTTTCAACATTATCCATGAATTCTTGACTTCACACTGCAGTTCAGTATCTTGTTAGCTAAATAAGTTGGTTGGGAGAAATGTTTGTGGTCCTGTGGAGTAATGTTATGTTGAAATAATTGAGGTTAAAAAACAAAATAAAAAATCTCCCATGGACTGTGCTTTTGCTTTTGTTTACAATACCAGGGCAGAGCCCCAGTAATTCATTACATGTTTACTTCAATTCCTTTTTCTCTATTCCTTTAATTCAACCCTTTGCATCTATTCACACACTTTATGGAGTAAAAGGTAGGCAAACCTCTACTCAGTTGTGTCACCTCTTTCCTTCCAATACTTCATTTAGTTTCTGTTTTCAAGGACAGAAAGCACAGTTATGTCAGGAGATGCAGACAATGATTGTCTGGATTCTTTCTATGCTGCAACAGACAAATTCTGAATTTCTAACTATTTTTGAAAAAGGAAATGGTCCGCCTTTCCCAAAAAAGCTTTATGGCATTCCACACTGCATTAAGGCTAAGACTGAACATATTAAAACTTTTTCTGTCTTAGAATCATAGAACAGTTAATGTTGGAAGAGACCTTAAAGATCATCTTGTTCCAGCCCCTCTGCCATGGGCAGGGACTCCACTCACTAGATCAAGTTGCCCAGGGCCCAAACCAGCCTGGCCTTGAACACTTTCAGGGACGGGGCAGCTTCCCTGAGCAACCTGTGCCGGAGCCTCACCATGCTCTGAGTAAAAAAATTCTTCCTAATATCTGATCTAAACCTTCACTCTTTCCGTTTAAAAGCATTTCCCCTTGTCCTCTCACCATCTGCCCATATAAAAAGTCCCTCTCCCTTCTTCTTATAAACCCCCTTAATGTACTGGGAGGCCCCAATAATTTTCCCCTGGAGGCTTCTCTGCTGCATGCTGAACAAGCCCAGCTCTCTCAGCCTGTCCTCCTAAAAGAGTCGCTTCATCCCTCTTATCATCTTTACAACTCACTCTTTTCTTATCCTCACTCCTACTCCTATTTTGTACTGTTATGCCCTTATGCAGTTCCTTGCAAACTAAAAGCTCTGGGATATTGAAAGTAGATCATGTTTGATTCAGCTGATGTATGATATTATAGAAATATATTTCTTGATAAATGTACAATGTGTAATCCTTACTTACTCACAATTTTACAAGATTCGAAGGCGTTTAGTAGACAATAAAGTATTTCTTTTAGTAAAGAACTTTTGCTTTCTAGCCAATTAGGAAAATTCAAAACATTTATCTTAGCTTAGTTGTTTATCTTAGCTAGATAGCTAAGATAAACAACTAAATACTTTTGGAAATTATACTAAATGTCATTTTTGAGGGGTAACTTAATCTGTGTTCCTTAGAGTTTGGACAACATTCTGTGGAGTTCACAGTGGAATGATGTAGACATAAGGTACTAGTTGGCAACATCCTCTTTCACTTTTGTTTTGCAGCCTGGTCCCTGGAAGACAGTGAATTCCAGGGCAAACCTGTACCCTCCATGGCTACGTGGTCACTTATGGTTGTGCACAAGCAGATGGTTGGATGTCCTCCTTTTATCTGCGCTGTGTTTTTTTCAGTGCCTGGCGCTGACTGTAGCAGGAGACAGTATGTCCTAACAGACTTAGGGTCTGATCTATTCTACAGTTTCTAGTTTGTTATCAGACACCTTTAATGTGGCTCTTTCTGTCTGCTGCTATTCCAGGAGAAAGCAGGAATAACTTTTTCTTTCTTTTACAGTTACTTTTCATGAAATCAATTCAAACTGCCCCGAGTTTATAGACTCTAACCCCAGTGAGAATCAATTTACAGATGGAAATGGTGTAACAGAATAAAGCATGTTACCTTCCAAAGTGTTCCGGAAACTGTAATTCGCCATTTTATCCATGGGTTCAGATTCATACTGAGTCAGTGAAAGGCAAAATTCAACTTCAGCTGAGGATGGGAGCCTTGGGGTCCTTGATTTATCATTGTTCCCAGGATTTCTCCTTATAGGCCCCTCGCTTGTGGCATTGCATAAAGCTTGTTGGCTGTTGTACTCTTCAGACCGAGTGCAAATTACCTGTATAAAACACTTTCTGTTAGAGGAGTTGCAATTACAAAAAAAGAAAAACAAAACAAAACAAAAAACAAAAGAGGTACTTTGATGATATTTTTTAAGAACAAAGAAAATGTAAAATTTAATGTTTAAGATTATATATTATTTTTTACATTTTATGTGTATGATTTTAATATAAGATGATTATTTCATAGAAATCAGCTCTCTAATACAGTGCACATTTTGAAATAATACACTGATCTGTATCTGAAATTACCCATGAGGACTAAGGCATCAAATCCTCCATGCTCTTGAAAACTCATTGAGGTTAAATTCAGTGTTACCCACAAATGCAGCAGGACACAGGGTTAAAGCTGATGCTGAGCTTGCTAAATGGAAGATTTTTGGGGTCACTAGGCTACTGAACAAAACCATAATCACAGATTTTTATTATTATTATTATTATTATATTTTTATAATAATAAGAGTGGGAATTGTTGACTTGAAATATGAAAAAAAATTATTGTGAAAATATCTGTGTGAGCTTTGTCAGGGTAAATAACATTTACTTTCTATGTATCTCAATGATGCTACGTGTATGAAGTGGGAAAATTTGCTGCTGCACTTCCTAGAAATGTTGAGGAGATGAACTTATATCACCAACTGAAATAACATAGTGATGGATATTACAAAAGGATCTTAAACAGAGAGATGGATAAAGATGTAAAATACTGCCAGAAGTCAGCATCACTTATATAGAGAAATGATAATTTATAAAAAGAAATTTATATTTTTTATATATAAACATAAACCCCATAATGTTCTGTGTTCACAGACAAAGTCCAATTACAGTGACATAAAAAGTCATTATTTGTCAGATGGTCTGCAGAGGCTGCCAATTCAATATGAGACTCCTGGAAGAGCAAGCTAGTTCAATGGTGCGTTTATGTGAATGAAACAGAATTGTCTCAGAATTCCCAGAAGATGTTTTGTATCCTCTAGCAGGTAATGTTGAGGCTCTGATTCAAAGTTATTGTTTTACTTTCCTTCTGAAAAGAAAAGAGCAAAACAAGTACAGCTCCAAACCACCAGACTCCTTTAAAACATAGGACTTTGCAGTTAGCAAGTAATCAATGTGGTTAATGAGAAATTTGGGTAGAGAAAGTGAGTGAGCATCATACGGGAGAAAACATCTGACACTGAAACCTCAACTTTTTTTATCCTGAAGGTATATTTCTGTTTCATAGGCCAAAACAATGAACAAGGTGAGTGAAAGCAATCATCTTCCATCTCTGAATGAGATGGAAGAACATGAGATTCTCTGTTGAAGGAAGTGTGTGAGAGATTCATTTCACCTGTACTAGCCACACAGAAGCTGTGAGACTGAAGCAACACTTTAGGATGACCTCTGCATTCAGGGGAGAGGGAAGCATCTCTTGAGTATAATTCAGCTCTCCCAAACCAGATATCTGGTAGGTGAGAAGTACTTACCTCTAGGGGTGCCTGACTCTCTCCATTGACTAAGCCAATGAAATAAAATGAGTAAAAAAATCAATGCAGAAATTGTCTCTGGACTGCAGTTAGCAAGGGAAGCAAAATTAAGAGTGTTCAACTTAATGCTGTGTTTCTGCATTAGGGTGGGATGAATCACACCCTGAAGGCTCAGATGTGCTTCTGAACTAACTAAAGACAGAGCCAAAGACAAGCTGATGTGCGGCTGAATTAACTTTTGAACAAGTGGAAAGAGATCAGATGAATCCTGTAAGTGATTTGACGACAAATTCACAGATAATGCTTGATGAAGCTGGTGACATAAGAGAGTCCTTAAGAATCTGGAGTTCTTAAATGATAAATTTTCTATGAATATGAATATCATGAAAAAAATATTCTCATCTTTTTTGGGAGTATATAAAAAAGCTCATCAGAGCAATTTTTTCTTAGACACTGCTCTCTTAGCTGCAATCTGTCCATGTCTGTTAAAACTACTGAAGTGCCCTTGGAGGCTGTAGGTAGTTTTCCAGCAGAGAGTTGCAGGAGCACATTTCCCCCAGAAGTTCACCCGATGGGTCAGGATTGTACCTCTAAGAGGGACTCAGGTTAGGGGGTGTGTCTCTCAGGAGTCTCTTCAAAGAACCCCCGCCAAGAAAGGAGAGATAATGACAGGGGTGGCCCACAGTTATTAACACAAACCATACTTTATGCTGGTTCTATGATTAGTTTGTGTCACTGGGTTGACTTACATTAGAAGGAAAATAGGTGGATGATTCAGGAGAAGCTCTAGTAATTTCTTTGTCTGTAAAAATGTACCGTTCTGTGTCCCTAAAAGTGCATTTGTGTTGAAGGCAAATGTGATGCTCCACCTGTTTCTCAGTTGCTGTTTGGCTAGAAAACTACCTCTTGTGTGGATTTTCTATCTATCTGTCTGTCTATCTATCTATCTATCTATCTATCTATTTATTTATCTATCTATCTATCTATCTCTCCCATGGTCTTTATCTAGGCTCATATCTCCTGGGTTCTCCATCCTGCCAGCTTCTGTCTTTCACCGCTTTCCTACTGCCCTGTGGATATATCCTTATTGTGTCTTAAAGAGGAATCACATGCTGTGTTCAAGACCCCATTTTCAGATATTCAGACAGTGAATCTTCAAGTGTGAGCTTAAATATATCTCTAACAAACGTTCCCCCTTTGTTCTGTTTATCCGTTTCAGTGGGATTTAATGTAATTACTAATGTCACAAGGCTTGTGAATTTTTAGAGTGCTAATGCTTTTTTTCCATTTATGTCTCAGTGTAGCCCTTATTAACTGTCTGACTAACCAAATTTATCCTAAACAGAAGACAGATGTTACAAGGAAAGTTATGGTCAAGAAATGCCACAACATAAGATTAGCCAGAATGCTTTTCCAGAAAGATTTAACTTAGGTGATATTAATTATAGGTCTATTCTGAAAATATAATTTGCTGTTTTAACAGTGTGATGTGTAAGTGATAACAGAACATAGATCAGTCAAATGGTTCTTTCTGGATGTAATCTGCATAAAGCATACATAAAATGGGTCACATCATTGCCTTTTTTCCTTCAGCAGGAATACTTTCTACGATAAACATGTTGGTTTAAAACATGATATTTTATTCCCTTTAAGAACAGTCCTGAGGAAATTTCTCAGTTCACCTTGGACAAATCTTCAAATTCCAGCTGCACTTGCTTGTGTGTATTCACCAGTTCCAGGGAAATTGTTATGAAGATACTCTGAGGAAAAGCTTATGTAAGTAGTGAGCAGAGCAAATGCCAGTAGATGGCAGTCCAGAATATGCAGCATCGCTTCTGGACCTTGTGGCACCCAGCAAAAAATATCCCTCTGTGCACTGCAGTTGAGATCTTGAACACAGCTCTTCAGAGTGCTTCTTAGAAAACAGACTGTAAAGGCTACTGTCTCACACCTTTGGCAAAAGGGAAAGCCTTTTGTCTTTTACTTTGTAACTGCTTGCACAGACCAGCCCCTGTGCCAAAATAAAGGGAACAGCATTACAGAAGATTTCAGTGTTGTTTGGTTTTTTTCCCTGCTATCTTTAAAGTCAAAGTTTGGGGGAATTTTGTGACAGATTTTTTGGGATTACTTTTGCCTAATAGACCTGTGCTCACAAGGGCCTTCAACACTGGTAATATATACCTAAACACTTGGGAAAAGAGGATTCTCTATCATATTGAAATAGGTGCTCACTCACAAAGGGATCCAAAGTTCTTCAGTTTGTGGCAGTAGATCCACTCAAAGGGCTAATCTACACCTCTGTGTCCTTTGGAACAGATCCCTTGCCCTGCTTCTCCTCTGAGGCCACTGAGCCCCCCTCCAGAAGCTGCACCAGCACATTTTCCTAGTGCTGTGTTGTAGATCAGATAGCCTAAAAGATCCAGGCTACAGTCAGAGCAACCTCTTGACTTGCTGCTGTGTGTCAGCTGCAGAGATGTGATGTAGGCACTTCATGACCTTTCTTGACACCTCCCCTCACCTCTGTTTGTCCTACATGAAGTCTGGACTCTTGAGTTAGAACCTTGGGTACTGTTATGGAAACAAAAGAGATTTTTTAGTATTCACTATCTTTCTTTGTCTTTTCCCACTTATTCCCACAATCTTGCTTGGGAATGTCATTAAAGCACAGCTCTCACACTGGATTTAAAACACTTGGCAGCTATAAAGAAGTTTGATTTTTTTTTTTCCTCTTTTTTTTTTTTTTTTTTTTTTTTGGGTGCGTATGGTCCTGGCATAATTTAATCCTAATTAAGTGGCATCCAGAAGCCATTTACTCACCAAATTGAGAAAATGCAAGGAAATCCTCAGATACAAGCACCTTGGGATCTTGTTTTTATAGGAGGAATTTTGAAAGGTTCTGTATCTGCAGCAGACCAAAAAGGTTTTAAGAGATTGTGTATATTTATATCTGGTTCTTCACTGCTGAACATTGCAGGAATGGAAAAGTTTTACATGCAGAGGACTGAAAGAAAATAAGAAAAAATGCAAAGCCTTGAAGAAATTCTAAGAAACATCTAAAAGGGTGAGGTCCTTAATTGTCTTTCTTCCCCTTATGGCACATACATAAACTGGGGGAGCTGTGAAACTCAAGCTAAAAGGAGATGAGTCAAACAGGCACTGACAGCATTAAAACAAACCTGGGGCCTTCAAAGTATTTTCTCAGCCTTCAATAAAAGCTGGCTGAGTTTCACCTTTTTGCTTGAAGGCAGCCCAGAACTGGAGGGCAATCTATACCAAATTAAGCACCTCAAAATTGTGCTGGGCTGGAGAAAGAAAGTCTATTAACAATTACTGATGGAGTATCCACTTGCACCTCCTGGTCTGACAGGCCATGATTCCCTGCTCTCCAGCTGTCTCCAAGTTCTGCCATCACTGCTGCTGTCTCCATGTCTGCGGTGAAACCACTCAGACACCTCTCTCTAGGGAGTGATGATAGGCTTCTGCTGGAGAATTATTAACAAACCCCAGTTTTCATGAAATCTAGCTAGCTATTCATTTATACATCTCTAAAGGTGTGTATTCTTTATCTTTTACTTTATGTGACTCCTGAGCAAGCATGGCTATACACTAGTGGACAGCCCAGCGTCCAGGGACCCAGCTCCACTGTCACCCACACATGATCCCATGGACCGCCAACCACCGGGACAGAGAGGCTGAGGATACCCAGGTGGCTGCTTCTGCTGTGCACAGAGCCTGATACTTTCCTGCTGTGGTCATGAGGTGGCATGTAAAGAAGTACCTCTTCACAACAGGAAATGCTTCAAATTCATGTAAGCATATCATGAGAGAATGCACTTCATAAATTCTTTCTATATAGTTGCTCCATTTGGGTTCTTGCTTTTTAATGAACTAGCCTGTAGCTAGCACCACAACCTATTAAGCTGCAATAAAAAATAAAGTTTGTGAGTTGTTTGGATGTCCACAAGGAGATGGATGTAAGACTGGCTCATTTAAGAATCAAGAAGTGCTGGCTTCTGATGTTTGTATTTCTGAAATTTTCCTGCATTTTTTAAAGACGAATGTAAAATAATCTTTCAAATAATGCTGTCAGACAATTCAGCTAGAAGTACAACTCCCGGATAAAATGTACTTAGAATTAAATAACTATGTCTGAAGAGCTGAATTCATATTTCTAATGAAGTCATGTTTTCAGGCAAGGGTTCTAAAGTACTGTCACTATTAGTTCAGAAATATTTTATCCATTTTCTATTTGTGTAACTTGTTCCTCTTTTGTAGTAGCTTTGCTTTTGTGTAAGTGGTTCTTCAGGGTGATATGGAATGAAGTGCTAAGGGAAATTTTCCGTGTTTGCAACAAAGAATTGGCAGCAGTCTTACCCCTTACATTCGAGAGCAGCCAGCTCTCCATGTTATGCAATTGCTTCTCTCAAGTCTTAGGAGAGACAGGATAGAAGGAGCTGAAGCTGGTGGTGTTTCCTGCTTACCACAATAGCAAACTGAAATAGCACTTAGATCCTCCAACCGTATTTTCTTCATCCTATGTCTAGCACACTGGGGATTCCCAGACTAACGTTAACTGCCAGCACAAAGATTCTGCTTTTAATTTGCAGAAAGATTTTATGCATTTGCAACTCAATGGACTTCAGTTGTTTCCAGAAATTAGTTCTGGTGTAGAAGAGAGAAAAATTTAGCCTCCTACTATTTAGAATCATAGAACAGTTTTGGTTGGAAGTGACCTTTAAAGGTCAGCTGGTCCAACCCCCCTGCCATGGGCAGGGACATTGCCAACTAGTTTTGGGTTGGGATGTTGTGGGTTTTTTTGTTGTTGTTGTTTGTTTGGGTTGTTTTTGATTTTGTTTTTCTGGGTTTTTTGTTTGTTTGTTTGTTTGTGGGTTTTGTTTGTTTGTTTTAGTTTTTGTGTTGGTTTTTTTTCAATATTTGCAATTCTAAATAATTGTAGAAAAGAGCACTAAAACAAAAAAGCTCTCAAAATGTCATGGATTTTCTGTTAAGTTGACATGGAATAGCAAAAATTGCTAAAGAATTAGTATGTCTCATGCAGTCCTAATGCTAAGTGTAACACTTGAATCATCACAAACAACTAACTGAAAACATGAGAAAACCCTTCCCACCCACCATAAAACATGAGCTAAGCAAACAAACAAAGCCAGTAACGATTCCTGATAGTCTTGCTGGTAAAAAGGAGGCAGGAATCAGAAGTGTCACTTAGATGACAAACATGAGAAAAATGTGGATGGATAATTCACTCAGCCAAGTGGTAACAGCAGCATGTTGAAGAGAAAGTAAGGTGAAAGCAAGAATTTCAGCATGTATCCATGGGTATCCATGTTGCCATGGCAACCCTTCAACGGAATAAAGTATTTTCTTCTTTCTTTGAAATTAAAAAAAAAAAAAAAAAGAAAAAGAAAAAGAAAAAAGAAAGAGGGATGTTGTTCTGCAAATAGGCACTTTACCTTTTTAAAAATAAATCTAAACCATTTCCTAACATAGCAGGCCTTGTTTTGTTATGTTTTGGAAAAACACTTAAAATTCTAAAAAGAACACCATATTATTGATATGCTATTCAAAGTTTTCTCTTGCCTTCTTTTTCATTTTGAATGCTTGCTAAAAGCCTAAATTCCTTCAAATTCCTTCACATTTCTGGATCCTCTTTTTTTTTTTTTTTTTTTTTTTTTTTTTTTTTTTTTTTTTTTTTTCTTTTTTTTCTTTTTTTTCTTTTTTTTTTTTTTTTTTTCCAGTCGTGTTTAGCTACAGCGCTTAGATAATCAGAGCATTCAGCATTTGATCTGTGGCTGTTTTCTGGTCAAGCTGAGGCTATTTTTGTTCCCTTCCAATATTTTGGAGTGGTATTATGGTTTCTTATTTTGTGCTGCTCAAAGGAATTTTATTGACTGCTATTCCCTATTAAGCAATTGTTTAAAATTGGATTCAATGTTAATAAATAAATATATTTACCCCAAACTCATGACTGAAAATGCAGATCTGTTCAATCTCTTTCATTCTTTCTCTAGATAAGACAGGAGAGCCATATGTAGAGAGAAGATACTAGAGGGAAATAAGACCCTTTGTAAGTAAAGTTAGCACTTATTTTGGAAAGTTTGATAAAGTAACATTTCCAGAAGTGGTTGAAAATGTGTGATAAGCATTGTTCAGAAATTACGTGTAAATCATCAGCAAACTACTTAGGTGCTCTTACCTATGTCCACTGACACTGCATGTGTTTTAAACATAGCTTGTCTTTTATTCCTGAGACTATTTAAGTCATACAAAAATATCTCTTTGAGCAACTTGTTCCATTAAAAAATAATTTTTTTTAAGACTACATTAGCGGGAACTAACTTTAAATGAGAAATTATGAGCCTGACTGTTTCTTAAATATATTAATTGCTACTAATAAATTTTCTGAGTATTTATTACCAGGGTGGAAAATCTTAAGAATCTGGACACAATTAATACAATCTTTGGGGAAAAAAAAAAAAATAAAAAATGAACCAAACACAACTATCTGACAACTGCATGTCTTTTAGAAAATTCTGCTAACAACTTGCTGATTCCTGAGTACTGCCTGCCTCGTCCTGCCTTGGTTATCTCACCCAGTATACCATATTGATAGCTCCACTTGACACATGTAACAAGTGTAATTCTGGTTTCATTTAATCCACTTTAACACATGTACAATTTTCACACAACCATTTAATCAACCCACTGCAGAACAGCACAAGATACACTTCGTTCTGACAATGCAATCTAATTAGTGGAGTTGATCCAAATTAAAACTGCTAGAAATAAGAAGAATCTTAGAAAATGGGATGAAAATGCATATTTGTATCTGTATCTATTTATGGCTATACAAACACTAAATTAATTGTGTCCAGGAAATTTCCCAGGCACGGAGGCCAGGCAACATCAATAATCCATGTTTATGTCAATAAAATAATTTTAGTCTCATACAGTGTGTCTCTATGCAAACATTCTCCTGGGAACAGTCCCTGAAATGGTACCTGTCTGAGGGAGAAAAAGGTATGGAAAAGAAGAGCTAAAAGAGTTCTGTTACTGTATCTCCAAACGTTTGAATATACACACCCTCTATTATTGAGAGAGCACAAATCAAGACTAAATACAGCACAAACAGCCCAGTAAAGCCTGGTTGGGTGCTGATCTGTAATATGCCAGAATATCCCAGAACTGCTTGAATTTGTCTCTGTGTTAAACTGCCCAGCCTTCATTTGGGCTGTTGCTACCGAAATAAATAGAAGATGGATTTAGATGAACATAATCATAGACTTCAACGCCAGAAGCAACTGTTGCTATTGTCATGATGGAGTGTGTCTATTGAAGCTAATAGACCTTTGTCACTGTATTTTAGGCAATGTGGCAGTGATGAGAAAGAGACAAAAAAACCTCTCAGTGTTAGAAGAGTGTACTACAGTTCAGCTGTATGAGACCTTATCACTTATGTATACATGTAATTTCACCATGTTTTATGGGCTCATTTGAAGTGCTTTTAATTGGAAGGAATCATTATTGCATTTGCCTCTCGGTTGCTTTGAGCAACACAGATTATTTCTTCTCTATTTCTTTGAACTACTGATGTGAATTGCACAGCAGATCCTTCTCTGCTCTAAAGGTTTGGTTTACTTGTTTTTCTGTTTATTAACATTGAAAGCAGGGTAGTTTAATTAGATAGTTTTTAACTTGTGAATGAGGGGAATACACTGGGAGAGGGGTAGAGTGTCTGAAAATCCTTTGCTTCTATTTCCATAATTCAGTCACCTACTGTTTTGCAATGGTGCTAGAAATTTATGTGCATAAATCCTGCTTCTCTGACCTAACTGGGACACCAGAATCAAGCATGTTAAACCTGCTAAAAGCCATGTTTGGACACAAAGGCATAACTTTCCCCCTTCCACTTAACTTTTATGTTCTTAATTAAACAACCTAAATCCTACAGTAAGAAAGAAATGAGACAAAGTTACAAATGAACCGTTCTAAATGAAGTTTATGTCCACATAAAATCAGATTTGCTCTCTGGTATTGCTTACTTTCTCTCCAGGAATATCTAAGGGAGGGCAGTATGGCTCAGACCCCATTTTGTGCAGCTCACCTAAGTGCTTAAGATCAGATGGGGTAATTCCTTTCCCCTTTACTCGGTGGGTTCTTACCTGCCACGAGGAGAAAATTGATGCTGGGCTGAGTATATTAGGGTTGGTGGGATGTCTGCCACCCATGTACTCGTCATTGCACACCTCACAGTCCTCGGCATCTCGCCAGTCCCAGTAGGGGATAGTGAAGTTCTCATCGCCCGTTATCCTCTGAATCTGACGTTCCCACATCAGCAGAAAGACCCGATGCCAAGGCAGGAAACCGGGGGCTTCGTGGGCAAAATCGATGTCCCGCCACACATTGGACCCACCTAAGAGTGTGTCTCGAGAGGCATAATAATGCATCCACACAAAGAGATCATACACATTGATGTCTCTGAACATGGGGTTGGAACCATTGTTCATCTGAGCATACGTGCCAGTAGCAATAACATAGTCCTGGCTTGGGGTGCCCTTTGCCAAGTTAAGATAGGCAAGGAACTTGTTCTTCTCGCTGGTGGTGAGCTGGAAGATGTTTCTTCTTGTTTTCAGTTGCCTTTCAGTGCAGTTGAGCCCAGAGAAGCCAAATTTGCACTCCCCACAGCTGAATCCCATGAAGTTGCCTTCACATCTACACGTCCGGTTGTAAAATACAGAGGGCCAGTCCTCTCTGTCATCCACTCCTGAAAAAGGGAACTGTGGTCCCAGTGGAGCCTGGGAGAGAAGGATGTTCTGGCAGGACCCTCTGTTGGAAAGCTCCCCACAAGGGGACCCATCTCCATCCCAGGGGGGACAGCACTCCTTGCTCAGCAAACTCTGCACGTTCGCACAGACTCTGGGGAACTGCCCAGTGGACGGCTGAAGGATGACGAGCAGAAAACCCAGGGCAAATAGCAGCATACTGACAGAGCAGCAGGAGAGCATCAGCGTTATGCTTCAGTGCTTGGAGCGTCCTCTCTGACCCGTCCAAAGGCCTGCGTGTGAAAGGAATTCCTCCCCTCCACCAGGAATGTTTCACTGCTGACTTCTGCCACAGCGCACCCTTCAATGTCCTTTCCCATTCCTACACGAGATGCATTTACACACAAAATACACTTCAGGGTTATTCTCATTATCACATGTACTAGGTGAATCACATGTTCTATGTTCACGTGACTTTGCCTCCACCCCCTACAAGTTTCAAAATGCAGTCATTTATTATAAACTTTCATCTTCTGCCTAGCACATGATTGCTCTCCCCTGGCAATTGGAGAGGAAGTAAAATTAGAGTTTGGACACAGAATCAGTTGTAAGTTCCTAGAATTCTTAGTTTGATTATATGTTTTAGAGCAAATGATTGGTTAAATAAAGATGTGGTGGAATCTGGTCGGTTAAATAGGAAGTACAGTGAACCTAAAAATGGAAAAAAAAAAAAGAATTTGTGAGGAAAATATTTTTTCTAAAAGGAAGCAAAAATAAAATGGGACCAGATTAAGTGTAAACACAGGGCAGAACCAGAACAAATTGTTTGACTAAGCATTTTTGCATTTCAGTGTAAACTGCCTTTCTCAGATGAGCATATGGCAAAAGGAAGTGAGGGAAGTAATGCACTTTTCATCATAAAATAATTTTTGTTCTCTTAGAATTGATAGTGTTTTCACAGTTGATGACACACAGAGGTCAGCATGACAGTCTTCTCCACAGTTTTGTGGGGAGCACAGACAATTTGCCAATAGATTTTCAGAAAGAACTTTGTGCATCTGTCTCTGGATCAGGGAAAAAAAAAAAATTGACTCCTGTTTTTCTCCTATTAAGCAGTTTGCAAACACCATATCTGTGTTCTTTACTCAATATGTTACTGGGCAGCCTCCAGACCACCCACCTCTTTCTTCTTGTACAGTAGCCTGAGCAGATCTGACAGAGCTGCATGAGCAGATTTAAAAGTTAAGACATTCTTTCAATCTGCCCCTTGCAAGAGGACAACTTGTTTTATTGCTGAGCAAAGTGCGCATGAATTATCCTTTATTTTCTTCAGCTACTACTTCTGTTAGTAAGAGTGATTTTCTTGGGTTTGTTTCGTACTAAAATCTTTGTGAATTATTTCCTTGTGCTTAGGGAGGGCAGGAACAACATATAGGCAAAAGAAGTGAGAACTTTGCTGGGAAACAAGGCCTTTGCTGGGATCAGGAGGCCATCACATGACCGTGCTGAGGAGCACGAGGTGCTTTAATCCTGTTGACTTCTACGCCTCAGGTATTCCGGGGGATTATCCTTGAGTCCCACTTCCAGGAAGCCTGTGATGGGGGAGCCTGGAGCAAGAAGGACAAAGGAAAACAATTTGCTTTTTCTAACCATAGTCTGATGTTTGCTATTTTTTGCTCATTCCCCTGGTTTCTGTGTTAGGCTTGTAAAACAAATTCTATCACAGAAATGCTACATATTTGATTTATTTTATTCTGTTTTATATTTTTTATTTTATTTTATTTTATTTTATTTTATTTTATTTTATTTTATTTTATTTTATTTTTTCACCTGGCTGTTTGGGAAACCTTACCATTTCATTTGCTGTTCCTGCCATGGATGCTACTACAAAAATACTATACATGAGAAGAGACTCATCTCTGAGTATAACAATATATATTTTTTTAATTTTCACTGAAAATCTACAGGGACTGGGAGAAGCTTGAGGTAGAACTTTAGAGTGAACCAGAAAAGCCCTTGAATATATATTTATGCTGACAGTCATACACACAAACACATTCAATACTCTGTTTTAATATTAAAATGAGATTTTATGTCCAGTGTTACAAAAGAAGGATCTGAGTCTTGACAGTTGTCATATGATGAGTTTTTGAAGCAGCTGGTTAACGACGGAATTCCCTGCGTAAGCTTTGAATCAGGGATGTGACTCAAGAGCAGCACACGCCCCTCTTGCTTTATAGAGATTTCAATAGTTACTAGAAGGAAAACTCCCAGAGTAGTGAGAATTCTTCCTGAAGCTCACCTGCTGGCATTCTTGCAGTGTTAGGATCAGATTTTCAACACTGTGCTGCAAAGCTGAACTGAGTTTCACAGAGACATAGCCTATGGATTTTTGATGTAGTTACGGACAAAGACAAGGAACATTCAGAGTGAAAAAGAGCGACATGGAATGGGGGTTCACATTACCTCATAAAATTATTCTTTGTTTTTTCAGAGCTGAGTGGGCTCATCTTCAAAATATCAGGTTTTCATATTGTAAAATGCCACAGAAATTTCCCTTCTGGGCTGCTAACACTGAAGTGATCAGTTTCAAGTAATATCAATGGGTTTTAAAAAACTCTGATAGCTGGATGTAACCATGAAGAAAGTATCCCTCAGTATTGCTTGTTAACTACTTGTTAGGAATTCTGTGGATATTTTAGGTCTAGTTAGCTATGTTGAGTGGGGATAAAAGAAATTTGGGATGGCAAAATGGAGAATAATTTTAATTGTAATTATTTTAAAAGTCAAGCATAAAACTGTGGAGCAACAAAGGCTGGATAGACAAAGTTGATGCTGCTTGATTATCAGTGGAGATACAAATTGTCTAGAGAAAAAGAGAAAAAAAATGGTTATTTGAGATGGATAAGTACAAGGACTACTTGACAATCAGAGAACAAGTGGAAGGACAGATAGTCTCTTAACCAGACGGGAAATTCAGTCTGATAATCCAGTGGGCTCAGATTTTGTGAACCAGTGAATGCTACCAGATCCATGCTTTTATTATGTGGCCATGTTATTTTTGATCTGATACTGAGAGACTTAGATACAGACTTAATTCATAAGAAAACAGGCATTCAGACTGGTATGAAAACAGAGGCCAAGTATTACAGGAAATTTCTAGGAGCAAGAAAAGTGTCATTGATCTGCAGTCACAAGCAAGGGAGAAGAGGTGCTGATGCAATCAGAGCAATGAAAGTATAGAAACTATAGCAAAAGACAGAAGGCAGTTTCTCCATCTTATAGACTGAAGATAGCAAGTAGCAGAAAAGTAGTTACCAATAAATCTACAGTCTGCACAAAACTTGCCTTATACCTGTCAGTCTTGATGACAGGATAACATCTAAGGGGGAAACTAAAGCAATATTTCCTACAGGTTTTTTCTACTCCACTTACATTTCACATCTGCTTTCAGCTCTTTGCTGAAAGGCAGGCTGACTTCTGGCTTTTGGAAGCATGCTGGGCAGAGTGGAAATTTTGGTATGTGACTCTGAATGCTTGCCATCAGCTTTCAGGGGAAAAGTGTCAAACAATTTCTTAGTAGTATGTGGCTCATACCTGTGGCTTGACAGCAGGCTAGGGCCCAGATTTAACTAGGTGGATAATATTGGGCAGCTTCAGGAAATCCCTCTCTCTTCTAAGAGCTCATTGAGGTTGAAAGCACAGAAGGTTTTTCAGCAACCTACAGGGAAATTATTAATTTTTTTTCTGGTTAATGTTCTGCTAATTTTCCAAGGGAAACTTGCCTGCTGAGGGGTCAGAGAAGCAATTCTCCCTGTGCAAAACTAGTGGTGGAAAAAACTAAGGGAGAGGCAAGACCAGGCTTTGCTCTTCTGGAGCTCTCCTGGACTGACTCCCCCATCTTGCAAAGCTGCATTCTCTGCCATCATCATAGGTTCCTCACAGTGGTGTCTCAACCAGCTGCAGAGTTTCACTCCTGCAGTTAAAAGCTTATGCTCTTCCTCCTCCTTTCCAGTGTCCTCTGATTCCGGTGACTCCTCTGCAAGTTGACTGGAGGAAGTTTCCTCCTGGGCTGCCCATGGTGCTGAGCTCATCCCCAGCAGCAGCTATAACTAAAAAGTGCCTTTAGGTGCTTCTCACAGACTTGTCTTGCTCCATTTATCCAGCTCTGCAGAGAAACAGAAAAAAGAATAAAACTAACAGTAGCTGTGTGTTAGTTTTCCCTGCGAGTGTGCTTTGGAAAACAGATAATCAAACAGTGTATTAAAAACCCCAAGAGTCACATTTAGCACAGAGCAGGTCTCAGCAGCTCCTGGGGTAAGGCAAACACAGCTGAGCAGTGTCAAAAAACTAACTTTGGAAAAGGAATGAGAGAACCATTTGGGACAGATACAGGTATATAAATCGGCTGGGACTTTGGAGGCTGAGGTCACCCCATACAACCTCTTCTGGACCAAGAGCTGCTAGGCTTCCATTAAACTTAGTTTTTGCTTATAAGTAGAAGTACATCCAATAAGAAGTTCAAATGCATATTTTTCTCTGAAATTCAACCGCACATTATTTTATCCTTAAATTGATCCTTTAAAAACTCAAAAGTGGTGAGGAGAATACTATAGTTTTTCTAAAGTGTATCTGAGAGATTTGTTGAGGTAAATAAAAACTTTGTGGATAGCAAAAGACCCTGAATTTCACACACCAACAGAATATCTTTTAAAATTAAAAAAACAAAACAAAACAAAACAAAAACAAAACAAAAACCCACAAAAATATGATTAAATGTGGCCAGTTTTAGTGGAAGGAAAATATATGCAGAAGAAATTAATATCAGAGGCTGCTTTCAGATTTTCCTTTGAATATTATCCTTACCTGCAGTAAGCTTCACCTCATTTCAGTTTGAAAAGAAGTTTAGCTGGCTAGACTTAGAGAAACCTCAGAAAACCCCTTAAACTTTGTGATTGTTATTTCAGTGTGTTCTTAAAGTCTGCATTTTTTTTTCTTTCCTTGAAACCCCCTTATCTTCTTAACTCTGGTAGACAGAGCAATCAGATAAAACCATGCTGACAGACTACAATATAAAACATACAGACATCTCTTCCATGAGATATAATGAGAGAAGGAAAGCTGTGGGAAACAAATGTTCCCTAATTACCACACTGCTACCTGCACACCTGCTTATTATTGTAAGATTTGCAAGCAGAGGAATGTGCTGGAATGGGCAGAAAGGAGATGACCTGCAAGCCCAATGGATCCACAGGAGAACAATGTGTGTCCTCCTTCTGCTTCCCCTACTCTACAGAGGGGAGATCACACGGTCCTTCACTCCCAGATCAGTGCAGGAAGAAAATGCAGATGACAAAGAAGACATCTAAAATAGCTCCACACGTTTCTATAAATTTAAACCTCTCTACAGCATGTGAAAGATAAGGGGAAAAGATATGCGTTGTTTAGAATTCAAAAAGCCTTATTAACCTTCCATAACTGTCTGACAGTACTCAAAGGCCCAGCTGCATGAAAGCCACAAATATAATATGTGGTCTCTGATTTCCCCTCCCCCACCCCCTTGCCTGCCAAATAATGACTGTAAGGAAGAATCAAATCATACCGAATTTTACATTCTCTGTAGTACTTCACTAATTATTGCATGGCTAAATAAATATATAAATAAGACCTTGACATTCAATTTAACTTCAGTGCAAACAGTGGATAGGAAACTCTATTACTCAGGCTGCAAACTCTCTGAAAAAAAGAACAAAATGTCTTGGTAAGATATTAGGCATCTGGGAAAATGGTGAAAGAAAAGTCTTTTCAATGTAAAATTATTCTCATAATAGCTGACGGTTTTGAGTAACAAAGAGAAGGAGAATTACAAGAGATTTTTCTCCTTGTCCTCCTTAATTTTTTGCCATTACAATGCAGTCTGTTTGAAACAAGCAAAAGGAGATATTTTTTTCTTCCTATAAGTCATAGTTAAGCTGCTATGTTCATTGTAGCTGAAAATTTTGATGAGTTCAAAAACTGACCAGATGAATTCAGGACAGAATAAGCCACAGAATCACAGGACATGAATGCACTAACTCTGGCTCCTGAGGTCTGTGAACCCTAAATTCCTTGAGGAAAGGAGGAACACTTCACTCAGGGGAAGTGTCTGCGCAGGCTTGTTCCATTCCCAGATCCACTGTGCATTTGCCGAGGGCCATTGAGGGAGCAGGATGATGGACAACAAGGTCCCTTTATTTTGATAATTCCTATGACAAAAGTGGATGAAATATTGCCCAAATGCAATGTTATCTTCAGCACAGATGTCACCAGTCATCTGGTCCATACTGAGCAACCGTGCCAATAATACAACATATACCTCCTTGATATTGGACAGCAAGATACTTAAAGTAGTTAGAAAGCAACAGACACAAAGGTTCATAGCTTATTTTGCAAATTTTAAAAAGCAAACCTGGTTTCCACTTTTCAGAAGAAAAAACAAAGATCTGAGAAAAACAAACAAACAAACAAACAAACAAACAAATAACCTAACAATTTTGTGGGTAACAAAGCAGATTTTTTTGCGGTTATTCACTTGAATACTGTAAACATTATTTGTGCACTATTTATATGTTCTGGGAAGCTTAATGTACCTAGAAAAACATTTGAAAGGAATGAATGGGCAAGTGTGTTCCTGGAATCCCTTTCTTCTTCCCAGGCTAGGGACAAAGACATAGAATATATCAGAAATAAATAGTTTAGAAATCAAGTGATGCATCAGTTGTGCATGGTATTAAGATGTTAAATAAGACAAATCAAAAACTTTAAGAAGTAATATGATTAATATTTCTGACATAAATGTAGGGGATTCTTGTGACTTAAATGGCTAAATTAGTCTTAAATTGTCCCTGAACACGAGATGGACTTAACCTGAGCAATTTTATCATTCTAATCTTTTTTTAGAGTAGGGATTTGACAAAAACTCCTAAATCACACATAAAATTTTTGAAGGCCTTGAATGGCAAGGCTAATTTCAGAAACTGTGAAGGACTGACTGGATTCTGATCACTGGGATTCAGCAGATCATTTGGGATGCCAGAGAAGCAAAGATTTCTGAGTGAGTTCTCAAAGGAAACTTTATATCACAATTTCCATTTCTATAAAAACACATAAAAATTCTAAAAGACCTCATACTTATGCCAGGATCTTTTGTCACCCATTTGCTTATCTTCAGATATAGCAGACATAATGTGTTTATCTCCCTACAAGGGATATTTAGGTACATTACAATTAAAGGATTCTATTTTGTGTGTGTGTGCTCACTTGCACTGATACAAAGATGGGCTTTTGCACACCACAAACTTGGACTGACACACCAACAATAAATTGCTGCCCTTCTCAAATAAATTTGTAGTCAGGCACATAAAAAGTTTTGCTGGAAGCTTTGTGTACATTAGTGTATTTTAGGATGATCTAGCATTAAGTACTGTCAGATTTATTTTGATCTTGATCTTCCACTCACCAAAAAAACCCAAAACCCCACAAAAAAACCCTCAAACAAACAAAAACCAACCAACCAACCAACCAACCAACCCAAACCAAACCAAACCAAACCAACAACCCCTCCAAAAAAAAAACCAACCCAAAAAAACCCCAACCCCCCCAAAAAACCCAAAACAACAACAACAAAAAAAAAAACAAACAAAACAAACAAACAAACAAAAAAACAACACCAAAAACAAACAAACAAACAAACAAAAACCCAAAAACCAAAAACCCCCACCACAAAACCCCAACCACCAAAACCTGTTTCTGTTAGGTAAATTTCATTTAAGCAGGTGGAAACTGCAGGGCAATACTGTGCATCCTGATAGCACATGCTTACCAGCATGACCAAAGATCTCTTCACCGCTAAGGAGCGATAAATATGGAGAGAGAGAAGGGCTGAAAGTGAGTCATAGTGCCAAAATTACTGCCAACATACCTACGACTAATCTTAGTTACCCCTTACACCAAAAATAAGAAGACACCACTGAAGAGAAGGGACTTCAATCCCTTTTGAATGGATGTGTTCTTGAGGAGTCTGGGGCTTTTTTCCTGTATTTTATTATTGTTTTGCAAGCGATGATTAAAAGCAAACACTGGCGCAAATGCCATGTCAGATTCCCCCATTGAAAAGCTGCAAAGCTCAGAAATTCCTAAAAACTTTTGCCTTAGCTTTTCTATATGGAGTGATGTCTCAAGTTTTCTAGGTCTGATATTTTGGGATCTCCCAGAACTAGAAGTAAGTGTCAGTTCTGCTCTACTTTTGGGACTGTCTTCATTTCATGAGGGCAAATCTCCTGTTTTTTTATCTCAGTGCATGAAAATATTGGACTTCTTACTATTTGGTGGTCCTTACAATTTGGGTGACTGGTGTTTTTCATGACAAAAACTTTTTAAATTGTTTATGTTTCTTAAACTGTCCTTGCATGCATTTGATTTCAGTGTGATCAGTATGTTTCTATGGCTAACATCTTGAGCTTTGAATACTTTACGTCACCTGGAGAGCTGCAAGTGGTTAATGTATCGGCACGACATATAAATGTGTGTTTTGCCTTAATTCTCAGGTAGAGAAAATGAGGTGGGGACGAACAAAGCAGCCCTGTGCTGAGGCCACACAAAATCTATTTTTAATGTGTTTGAAAAATGTATCAAAACTAACAATAAAAAAAAATAATTTTCATGGACATAATGCAGAAGAGAGCTGATAGCAGTACCATTCCACCTGTGTCCTTCTACTTGTCCAGTCATTTCACCTGAAACAGACAACTGTGATAGTTCAGTTTAATCCTTTTCAGAAGGGGACAATTTATCTTCATCATAGAAAGAAAAGACAAGGTAACCAGCCCAGATGCAGATGTCTGAAGCAGGCTGAGATGTAAGAAAGGTGATCTTAACCTTACATTTAACCATGCATTGCCTCACCAGGGCAAACCTGAGCACTCCTTGAGCCTAGCAGAGATGCCATGTGCTGCCCCCCAGTACGGCACTGGTTTGAATTCATCTTTACTGAAATATTTTTCTGCCTCTTGAAAGCAACAGAAATAAAAACATCCTTGAGTGAGTTGCTGATAGAGTTGCCAAAGGTGCCTCTCAGAAAAATGAACTTGCCTATGCATTTTTGAGCTGTGCTGATAAGTTTATATCAATTCTACAATCCATCCTTGCAAAGAAATAGGCTGGAAAAATTCTCTAATTTTTAAATTAGATCAATGCCGCCTATACATTTTGAAGTACAGATAAATCAAAGAACACAAATTCCTGCAATATCAGTTGTTTTGTGACTTTTATTGTATTTCTAGACAACCTTCTGAAATAGAAATAACATTAGGAGATTAGTAGCTTTTCTAACAGTGAGCAATATATTTCCTACAAATAAAAGGAAAGTTCACCATTACCAGATATATGAGCAAATACATGACATGGAGTGTTTCTCCCTTTCTAGAAAAGTAGTATTGAAGATGTAAAGCAGAACTATTTAAAATAAAATGTAGACTAAAGGACTCTGTACATATGTTGACTTTGAAACACAATTTCTATGGAAACAACAAACAAAGACGATATCACAGAGAGTGCCAAACTCATATTCATGCCTGGACTGATTTCAAGTCTTTTCTTTGCTGAGAATTGTAGCTGAAGGATTTCATGCTGAATTCTATAACAAAAGTCTTCCAGCATGTTATTTTCATCCCTTGACTTCTCTCCGCTTCTTTTTGATAGCAAGGCATGAATAACACTTTTTCTTTCTTTCTTTCTTTCTTTCTTTCTTTCTTTCTTTCTTTCTTTCTTTCTTTCTTTCTTTGCTAATAATTTTCAATGCCCCAAATGTTGGGGTATCTACTCGTTAAACATTTTTCACTTTCAGATATTACCATGTAAAAATAGCACTGCAAAAAAATGCACTTGAGTATGTCAGTTCAGGCTTTTATGATCAATGTAGAGAAATAGATGATTTTAGTTGCAATCAGTATGGCCTTTTCAGACATCTACATCACAAAGATCTGAAATACGTTCTATAAACACCTATTTCTTACTATTTATTGTACAGGGAATCTATATATACACACACACACATATATATATAGTGTGTGTGTGTGTGTATATGCACTGCTAAACATAAAGATTTTATTTTGTATTGAACCAAATATAGTAGGTGCAATAATCTGTAATTATCAGATTATTTCCCTAGTGATAAATACCCAATTTTAAAAGAATCTCAAAAGATGAAGAAAAAAATCCTAGAAGATTTGGAAAACAATTTGTATTTTTATAAATTATGAAAATCTAACAATTTATAGTGTTTGTTTCATTATTAATCAAATCACTTTGTGTTTTGAGCCCTTTATTAACAAAAAGGTGTTTTTGTCAGAAATAATAAAAAAAAAATGACAGAAATTTCAAATTTTAATACAATAAAAATAATTGTGTAAGATGGTATTGGGAGAAAATATTAAAGCTTGCAAGATATAGAATATGTCATGCTGCTTGTCATCAAATAAAATAAATGAAAATTAGTAATTTTTTGTTGAAAAGTGTGTAAAAAAAAGGTACCTAGTCAATTTTTTAAAAAATTGTATTTTTACAAAAAAAGAATAATCAGGATTTTTAAGGGAAATTTTCCAGCTGCCATACCCTTCCTTGGAAAGGAGGAGATAGAATAATATCTGTATTGCCAGTTTTTTGAACTTTAAAACCATTAAATTTTCAGAGTTTCCTTCATATTGCAGCACATATTGTATGAGGGTACAGAACAATTAAAATGTGGGAAACAGGAAGACTCTCATCTGAAAATATAGCAATATAGAGAACACTGAGGATCCTCATTCCTGATCTTACTTAAATAGATGTCAAATTTTGAGTTTGAGTTGAATGGTAGTAATTATAACTTTCTTCAGCTTAGTTTTCTTCTTCCACTTTTCCTAAAATGGAAAAAAACCCCAAACTACTGTACATCAAAAGAAAAAGAAACAGAAAATCAGTTTCTCACAAAAAAAATTATTAATGATATTTTGGGTTTATAAATTATTTTTCTAAAAATTTTAATAATTTTGTTTTGTTTTAATTTATTGAAAAATAGCCTGAAATTCCATTTTTAAATGAAAATTTCATGTATTTTATTAAAATTTCTCAAATTACATCTTCATTTGTCTTAATTTCCTCTTATGCACTCAGCCAGTTTCAAGCTCAATTTGCTTTTGTCTTACAGTGATCAAACCTATATTTATTAATGAAAAACTGACCATTTTTTCTTTTAAATATCTGTTCAAACATCTGAAGACACAAAATCTGGCTTCAGAACAAACACACACATTGAAGAGGAAAACTCATAAGAGCAAAATATTTCATAAATTGCTAAATTTCAAATGAAAACAGCTTTATTTTGACATTTCCTTGCAAAGCCTGTTTTTGGAATGTAAAGGTTTTGTGTAGCCTTGTCAAAGAAAAGGCTGAACCTAATTAAAAAATACAAATTGTATCTGGCAGATACAGCTTCTTTTCGGAGTTAAGATGCATATGTTTATTTACCCATAGATGGGAGCATCCATGGATGTGTGACAGGTGAGTCAGGGACTTAGTTCAGCTCTTTGGAGACAGATATTTGAGCCATTTCAGATTGAGAGAAATAGGAGAGAGACCAGGAGGCAGACTGGTACCTTCTGGAGAAGGCAGAGAGAAAGTTGTTGAAATAGGCTGAGGCATCTCAAGAGATCTTGTGAATCCTGTTGTTGATGTTGTTTCCTGTTGTAAAAAAAAATAATGCTAAATAATGTCATGGTAACTTTTGTCTTATTAGCCACAAAACCATGCTAACAATAAATGAAAAATAATCTTGGTGTTCAAAACT
This sequence comes from Hirundo rustica, assembly GCF_015227805.2. Classification (NCBI taxonomy): domain Eukaryota; kingdom Metazoa; phylum Chordata; class Aves; order Passeriformes; family Hirundinidae; genus Hirundo; species Hirundo rustica. Next base: position 36,325,630 of record NC_053451.1, on the reverse strand, counting down.
GATACTGTGATACCAACATAGGTTGAATGTTATGTTTACATCCACCTTGAGCTAGAGTTTAGCTGCAGGAAAGAGTGGCTCAAAGTAGACCTTGAAAACCTTTGAGGAAATGACACAGGCTGGATGTATTTATCTTGGTGGCTTTGAAGCAAATTGTGAGCAATAAGTATCACTTTTTGAGAACTCCAATTTCCCTCTGCTTGGACATGTCCTCAATGCTTTTAACCTGGGCTACAGAGAGGACTCCCTTGGGTGAGATGAATCTGCACAGTTAGTTATCTATGGAAAGTATAGCAATTTTAGACCTGTGCTATATCTTCAGAGCCTTACAAAAGAGAATTTATACATTGGGAAGCCTGGTTGTTATTCTTGTTTTGACAATGGCCTCATTATTTTATCCTGCTAATCTGATTTTTCAAAGATTTATGCATTAATTTTTTGTACATTAATCCCTGAAACTATGCTTGGAAAGCCCATGCTATAAATACCACACTACTAATGCACATGCCAGGAGTAGACAAAATTTACAAGAAACAGACAAACCTCAGAATAATAATTTCCTTATATCACCCTTATAAATCATCCCAGCTGTTCCGACACTTTAATTACAAAGTGACACTTCCAGTCTTAAAGTATTGTGGCCTGGGTAATAAATCATTTCACTTTGTACACATTATGAGTCTGACTACTGTAGAGGAGTCATTTTACAATCCGTCTGCTTAACGAAGGCAGAGTGTACAAGAGATTAAATAATATAACTGCAAAATTCAATAAAAATATTGTGTCAGTCCTGAATTTATTGCAATGTATATACATGCAATATATGTAGTGTTTTCCACATGCTCCTCCCCAGTATCCCACATAAGCTTCACTGTGGACTGCAGGTATGGGCTGAACAGCCTGGGAGCAGGAGGCAGGCGACTGGTTCTGGAGCTATTGTACTCAAAAATTGATATTTTATGAAAGCTGCGTGTAAAGGACAGAATCTCCAGAATGATTGCACTAAGAAACTTGTAGACAAGGGAGTAGGAAGAAAATCTGGGTGAGGAAAGAAAATGTGTGTGTCTTGTTTTCAGTCTAACACACTCTCAACACCATTACAATTAAGAAGAAGCAGGACAGTGTGCTGTAAACAGTGGCTTCAGGATGTCAAAATGAATTTGTCAAAAAACCCCACAAAGAAACAGTAATTAGAGGAGTAAATACAGTCCTAGCATGAAGCTACTGGGGTCTGCTGTTTTGTTAGGCATATACAAAAAATCACAGTAATGTTAATAAAGTCTGCAGAGACAGATAGTCTGTGCTCCATACACCCATTCCTCTTCAAATTTACCTACAGAGTTATTTGTTCTGCAGCCTTAAATCATAAGAAAACATTGTTCAAGAAAAAATACCATCTTTTATCTTCACTTTGTGGTGTTTCACTAGATCTGAAGAAATAGCATTGTTGGCAACCACGTTATACAGCCTCCCTGAAAAGTTGTTTGCAATAATAGATGTGTTGGAGGGAGGTCAAGCTGTTTTCCATGGACAGAGCCTTTCAAAGCAGTGGCTTAGACGCCAGAAATGTTCTCCTTTCTTATCACTTGATCCTTGTCTCGGCTGCCTCTCACTACATTCATTTTTCTGATTTCAGCTTGTTACCGTCAAGATTTAAAGGCATTTGATTAAATCAGAAATATGAATGTTGCAATTAACATCGATTTGTGTGCATTCCCCTTTGCAAAGATGAAATAATTTCACAGATTTCTCAGGACATGTAATTTTTATGTGATCATATTAACCTCAGCCTACCAAGCACTAGTCTATAAGCTGTGAATCATTATCAGGCTGGAATAGAGATATCCATTATTTTGCTCAAAAGAGGCAGCCTCCCCACATACAGTCATTGCTTTTGGATACTAATTCTCTCAGCATACATCATGGCTACAGTGTTAACATTGTGTGATGCAAAGTGGTATCCATAATTAATGAGCATCTCAAATCTAGGCAGTCATGGTTTTAATTTCTGTGTAGCTATTTTTGCCTTTGTGTTTCTTTTGTGAGGTTTGAAAGGAAAAATAATTTTTATATGGTCTCTGTCCATCAGGTTTACTTTTTATTCTCTACTTATTTCCTTATTGAAAGTTTAATCTTTTTTGTCTGTGAACCAGTAAGGTTCTGCACATAAAGAAACCCATTCCTTAAATCAGCTCCATATGGACTGAACATATGGGCACACTGAGTCCCACTGAAGTGAACTATGGTTAGCATTTCTTATTTCTGCTATAATAACATGCATGAGTCCCTAACCATGGGCCTCCTTGTGCCAGGCACTGTACAGACAAAAGAAAAACTTAATCTTAACACTAGCAGATAAACCATCACAGTACAGATAGCACGATTGCTGCGAGTCATTATGGTGGCAGACTGGATTGTTAAATGATACACATTGGTATTACCCTGTCAGATTTAATGAAATCACCATTTTTATAACATTCCCTTTATTGTGCATCCCTCTAGAAGAGGTCATTCTCATTTCCTCTCTGGGTATAAATCACAAGTGTTCTTTCCTTCTGTCAGTGAGGTTGCACATATGTGTGTTCAGGTTAGAATGAAACATTATTTTGCACTTGGGACATGTCTAGAGAGGGACATAGTTGAGGAATAAGGGATGAAGGGAACATGTAGTGCATTAATAATCTTACAGGAGCTTGTTGTTCTTGAAGCTGGGTGCAGTAAACTATTCAGCAAATATGTCCATGTGGAAAGGCACTGTAAAATACCAATTTCCATGTGAATTCATGTCTATAGTGTTCTATAGATGTTCCCTTTTTAGGAAAATCCTGTATAATGACGCCAGAATTAAACCATAAGTTTATTTCCTGACAGTGGAAATGGCAAATATTTACATGTAAAAGCTGGAAAGAATGATGCTGATCCACTCAACAAAGGTGAGGATGTGCTTATCTGTCCTAGGAACATTCTAAAGATGATTCTTTAGAGAGAGGGAACAAAAGATGGAAAGGAATGTACATACTTTGTAATTGTCAAGGCTGCTCAAGATTTCACAACCAAGCTCTTTCCAAGTAAGTCACAATTTTATTGGAAGCTGCTTGCTTGAAAAATAATGGTGGATAATAATCTGGAAACTGAAGATTAAAAATAAGAGGCAAAACGTTAGGAGCTATTATAATATCCCATTAAACAATTTATCTCGGGCTGCAATGGATTCTTTATTATTAAAATTCTTTAAATCAGGTTTGAAGGCTTTCAGGAAGAGATGCTCTCGCTTAATCCAAAGTTATGGGCTTTACTTACAGAATTTTGGGTGAGAGCGTCTGACCTGTACTGTGCAAGCAGTCAGGTTAGATGATCATAATGGTTCCTTCTGGCCTTAAAATCTATCAATATATTAAGCCTCCTGCTGTAATGCTCTGATGCAGAGGCAATTTACATCAAGTCCTGAAGAGCACTTAAATTAATTGTTTCATTAAAACCCATTTGAATGCTTTTACATTTCGATGTGCGCCGCTTCTGGGTGCCTCACCGATTTCATTTGGACAGCCTCAGCTCCAAAGAGCCTGTTATGTCTGCCTGGCCTGACTTGTGCCTTCTGCCGGCCGGAACAGCCTGTTCCTGAGGAATTCACGCGGCGAGGAGCCCTGGTACCATGTCTAGTGCCCGTGGGTGGTTCCCTGGCTGCCACTAGGAGGTGCTTCCAGCGGCTCCGCTTGGTTCTCCCGTTGGCATCATGAGGAATGAGTTCAGCTCTGTGTGGGAGCGAATTTCAGATCTTTTCCTACACCTACAGCCTTATGCCAAAAATAAGATGCAATCATTTGTTTCCTAGGTGATAAATGCACGGAGCATGTGCAGTCACTGCTGCCTCTAAAATGGTGAAGTGTGTTATCAGCCTTCCTTACAGTGCTTTTGAGGCAATGATCAAGCAGCTTTTACTGCAGAACAAATGGCTTCTTGATTATGTACAGAAGGGGGGAAAATGCATTGAGGTTTGTAATTCAGTACTCATTCTTGGCAAAAGTAATTTTATTCTATTTGTTTGCATTTTCTGCGCTAAGTGAAGGGAAGAGGGAGCAAGAAATGTCAGTTCCAAGGTTTCTAAATAGTAGAAGACCTTTTAGATGTTCTTTCTTGATAGTCTTTCTTAATCTGTTTGAAGCTGTAGAAGTTCTAATTCCAACCTTGTTTTCTCATGCAGATTTTGAAAGCTTGTCAAAGCAGAATATCATCCAAGTGTGTCTTCTATCTATAGAGCATTAGAATGCCAAAAAAGACATAAAAAATATTTGCATTATGCTACTGTCCTTTGCAGGAAACAGTAAAGGTAACATAAAAAGTATAAAAAGACTTCTTGCATCCTGCTAGATTTTTTTTAGCTCATTTTTTTATTTCAATATTTCAAATGTCTGCAAGTTTTGGAAATATGCAAAGAATTTTTGAGTTCTTGAAATATTTCACTTCACTTATCAAATTCAATTTCATTTTCATTTACAATAACTATTTATAGAAGATTTTAGTTTTAAATGTAACATTTTATTGAAAGGTCTACTTAAACCTCTTTTGTCAGAAATTCTTGACTTCTTTGGCATAGTGTCCACTGAAGAGCCAGTGATGACTCTTGCTATGTATTCTACTCTAGTTAAGGCAAATATTTAAGTAAAATAAATATATATATTTATTTAATCTTCTGAGTAATGTTAATCATAGTGGACAATCACTATATAGATATTTTTATAGCCCTACTTTGGGAAGCTGAAATTTGCTGATATTTTCATCCTGGTTATAAGAAAGAGTCTAATTCCAAAGACTAATTCACACTCCTTTGTCCAGCTGGTTTTAGGCTGAAAGTTGGAGCAATCTCTCTGCTCTATCACTGATTGGTGTAGCGAGGTAGAATTCCCAATTCCACAAAGTGAAGATATGCTTCTTCCTCTAGGTGTCCATGGGGAGTGTTATTTTCGTCTGCCACATCTGGGCGTGTGAGCATATGGGGAGGAGTTTCTTTTTCTGTAAACTGATTTTCACACATAATGCTCCTCCCACCCCCAATCCCCAAAGAAACCCACACATGCACAGCCCCCCATGAAAAAACAAACAAACCAAATTTTTTTTAAAAAAGCCCTAAAAATTGGAAGATTGACTTCTCAACTTCTCCCCAACAAAAAAATAAAAATAAAACAAAACAAAACAAAAAAACCCCAAACAAACAAAAAAAACCCAAACAAAAACACCAAACAACAACAACAACAACAACAACAACAACAACAAAACAACCAAAAGACCCCAAAAAACAAAAAACACCACAACAGAGGATGACATGGAACTGATGAGTAGGAAAGCTCTAAAATATTTGTAGCTAACTACTTATCTTTTTTTTTTTCTTTTTTTTTCTTTTTTTTTTTTTTTTTGTGCTTGAATCAAGATCTTGATTATTTCATCAGGTTCAGGAAAAGGTCACACAGTAAGATGATAATCTCAGAGCTTTCAAATCATAGTAAACCCATAAAACTTAATTTACATGGACAGTTATGATATTAAAACCCTGGAGGATTGCAGTTTACAGGACTACAACAGAGCAAAGTTCTGTGTTTCAGAGGGCATGATTTTTGAAGACAATATGGTTTGTTAAATTGCATTTTGGTATTACATCTTGGTATGAGCAAAGTTATAGAAAAAAGTAATGAATCTATATCACAAAAACCCAAAGTGAATTGCGATGAATTCTGCTACCCTATGAATTGATCTGATAGCTGGCCTAGGTGCTGAATTGAAACAACAAGCCTTGAATATGGGTAGGTGATTCTTGCCATCTTTCTTATGGTATTTCAAAAATCATTGTTCCAGAACCTGTCTTTGAATAACTCACCTCTGGCTACAGGAGTAATTTATTTTCTGTAAACACGAGCCACAATCTTGCTATGTTTGGAAAAAAATTCTTGAATATGGCCACAAAGAAAATATGGCAACGTATACTCTCAGGATCTTCTTTAATGAAGCAATTCATTACCAAATTGGTTGCACTCTCTGCAGAGGTTTTACAGTCTTCCTCCACACATAGCTCCTTTTCTTTATATTATTGCTGGAGTTGTTTGTTTGTTTGTTTGTTTGTTTTTATTGAAATTATTAAGGCTATTTTTGGGGAATTAATGCGTGTCCTCTTGCTGCTGAAAGCATGTCTGTAGTGTCAATATCAAAGAGGCTGCAAATGCTTTGTGGGCAAAACTGGAAAAAAAAAAAAATCTAGGCTGATATGTCTTGTGAAGCTGGTTCCTTCGTTGCATCAACAAAGCTTTTGCATCCTTGGTTTCAAAGATTTTAAACTCCACGTAAACAAAATCATATTGTTTTATTTGTATACAACAGTGTCCAAAAACACAGAACTATTATCAATATTTATAAAAAGCTTAACAAAAAGAAGCTCTTTACTGGGGAAATACTAACATCAACTCAGAAGGGAATTGTCTTTTCAAACATGGTCCCTACAGACTTGACTATGTTATGAGAGCTTTGTTTCTTTTCTTCCATTAGAGTTAATATATTTTTGCACAGAACAGCATTTTGGGGCCATTTTACACGTGAAATTTGACTCTGTGTGTGAGAGTTGTGGGTTTGGTTTTTTTTCTGTTCAGCCCAACATTTTTTCTCTGCTTAAAACAATACCTCTTTGACTTCCTTGCAATAACATGTACATAGATATCACTGCAGTTCTGGCATTACATACAACACCAGTTTTTTTCTAGGTCACATCCTCTAGATACCTGAGAGGTTCAGATATTTCTCTTTCTTCGATCTGACCTATTCGTTCAAGTTGTTTTCATTCATGCTCTTTATTCCGTGGGTACTAGTTTGGAACCAATCAAAAGCCCATTCACCTCCATAAGTGTTTTTCTATCTTTGTGCAGGCTTTAGATATTATATTGCTTTATGAAACCCATTTTCCTCTCAGCCCAATTTCATATCAAGTAAACAGGGAATGACAGATTTTTGTCTTCTTCCCTTCCAAAATTTTAAAACTTTTTGTTTTAGCAAGACAAGACCGCCTTCAAAGAAAAGTGGGAGATGCAGGTAAGGCAAACATTTGGCCTGCCCTAGAGCTGTGCTAGAAACATGGAAGAGTTACTACAGTTTTAATAAAGTGCAGCAGAGGTGTACCTGTGGGGGAGGAAAAAACAAAATGCTGATTTTTTTCCTACCAAAATCCAAGGAGGGTTTCATAGTTGCCTTACTTATTCCTTATTCTTTTTTACTTCTTCTGCATTCAGACATCAACCAAGTGCTCAAACGTGAGCCCTTCAGAGATACAATTCTAGCTTTTTTTCAGTTATTTCTTTTATTTCCCATCTTATTTAAGCCTGAAATGATGTCTCAGAACTTCTTGGGGTCACAGTGGGATTTTTCATGTGGCTTCTTAAGGTAAGAATTCATATTGGGAATCTCAGTGGGGCCGCACTGTGATACGCATTTCTGTCAGCTCAATGCTGTGGGAGTAGCTGCATTAGAAATATGCACAATAAGGTAGGTTTGACGAATGAATAAGCTCAGAATGTTCTTTAGCACACCATGTGTCTGAGCTGCTTTAATGTACAGACTGATGTTTAAATACAGGGAAGGTGGAGAAGTGATCATTTAAACTTCATATTCAGCTAGTGGCCCATGCTGGGGAGGAAAGGAAAAAAAAAAAAAGAAAAAAAAAAAAAAAAGAAAAGAAGATGGTTGTTTCACTCACTCTCCAAAAAGAAATTTTTACCTGAGTCTTGACAATTTCTTAACCAGACAGTTATTACAAACACAGTTTGTCCTTTTTTTTTTTTTTTTTTTTTTTTTTTAATGAAAACCATGTCATGTTCATCTGGCCTAAATCTAAGAGTTCATAAGGCAGATATCTGCTTCTCAATTACTCTTGTTTTCATAAATTAGCCAGTCCTCAGGTACATTCATTTGAAGATTTCTTAAGGATATCACTAAATGTATCAGCCAGGCAGCAGTTCCTATCCACTGATCATGATGGATGTATAGATGACCAGAAGCAGAATTCATATTACAGTAGCCTACTTCTGATAAGGAAATGTTTGTTATATATCCACCCTGAATATCCAAGCTATTCTTGCTCACATATTACTGTAAATGATTTGGATCCATCAGCAATCAGATTATTCATCCAGCAGGCTACCATGGCACAACTCTAGGTCTTGAAAGAGGAATCCAAAAGAGATATTAGGAGAAGCCCTAAGTATAGATATAATATAACCAACCATGTCTTAACAAAGTATCTTTATACACCTAGAATCATATAGCATCTAAAAACAAAGCCGCATTTCTCTTACTTGTATTTCCTTTTAGTGTGCACTGATAGTCAAAGGAAGTTTGACAGAGAAAAGTTTTTTGGCTGTTATGTGGGTAGATTTACCTAAGGGAAAAACAGAGCAATATGTAAGAGAAGGGAAATGGATTTCATATTTAATTATAAATCAGAATAATTTGTCTACTAATTTTATTCTTAAGCCTGTTCCATTTCTGGAAAATAAAAATAAAAATAAAATAAATAAATAAAAACCCCACAAAAACGAACCCAACAATAAAAACCAATTTCACAAAATCAAGAGATTACTCGGTGCCAATAAAAAATTGAAGTTCATCTGCTTCTTCAATGGGCCATACAGAATTAATTAGTTGGACAGAAACTGTAAATTTGAGAACAGCAGCCACATTGTTTGGTCTCAAAAAAGTAGTCATCTTCGAAATACAAAGACTTTTTTTGTCAACTTGGTGTTACTATGGTAACTACAGCAACGGTTTACTTAGGAAAACAATATTGGGGATTTATAATTTAAAGACATACACCAAACGTAACACCTCTGATTACTGTTTGCCTTAGTCTTTTTTCCACCTCTTTTTGGTATCCTGCAGGAAGGTGAGGGACTGAAATGATTTTGTGTCTATGCCCCCTGCCACTGTTACTAGTTTTACCCCTGAGCTGACATTCTGCACAGAAATAGCTACAAGCAAGGAGACAGAGCTGGCTCCAAGTCACCTTCTGTGGCAGGTGATCTGCCAAGTAGGCATGTGCTGATCTGAGGCTGTGTTACTGCTGGAGCAAGGTTGTTCTGTGCTACACATTTCCCAGTCTTTTGCCAACCTCCTTTGTTCATAGGGAGAACGGGATGCATATCACAGTGTCAGCAGGAGAAATGAGCCGGCCAAGAATAGCTGGAAATATGAGTTCCAGATGAAATATACCACTAAGGTGATTAGTGTGGAGCATTGCAGTGACATTTTGCAGCTTTCTTCTAGAGGGCAGAGTTTTTTTTCAGGTGAAATTCATCACCTTTTTACTCTGTTTGGTTTGTTTTCATCCAGGGTAGTCCTGAGAGTGGCTCTCCAACGAAGGCCAGTTCTCCACAAAGGTCAATGATAAGCTGGGGGGCATGAAATTCCACCTGGGATTGAAGGAGCTTTTGGGAGAGGCTGAAAGGCAGTGCAGGGACAGGTCACTTTCTAGTGGATGGCTGTTTCCAGCTATAGACAGAGAGAAGAAGGCACACATTCATATGTGAGAACACACAGCAATTCAGTGACATTCCCACTGATTGGAAAAGGGAAACTTAACACCCATTTTTAAATAAGGAAAAAGTAAAGACCATGGGGACACGGGTCAGTCAGTCTCACCTCTGTGCCTGGAAAAATCATAGAGCAGATCCTCCTGGAAGCTGTGCTAAGATACATGGAAAATAAGGAAGTGATTGATGATCGAGCAACAAGCCTTTGCTAAAGGCAAATGCCTGATATATTTGAAGGCTTCCTAACAACAGGCTTATGGTGTTGGTGGATGAGGAAAAGAGCAACTACTGTCACTCATTGGACTTGTGCAAAGCATTTGACACTGTCTTGCAGAACATCTTTATCTCTAAACTAGACACACATGAATTTGACAGATATATCACTGTCGATCACAGATATATCAGGAGACAGGGATTTGGTTGGATGGCTACAAGGAGCCGCAGTCAACAGCTTGATATCCAAGTGGAGACCAATGACAAGTGGTGCTCCTCATGAATAGGTGTTGGGACCAGTGTTGCTTAACAGCTCTGCATCCAGCTCTGGGGTCTCCATCATAAACATGAACATGTTGGAGTGCATCCAGAGGAGAGCCATGGAATGATCAGAGGGTTGGGACATCTCTCCTGTGAAGACAGGTTGGAAGAATTGAGATTCTTCAGCCTGGAGAGGAGAAGGCTCAAGGGAGATCTCCTAGCAACTTTCAGTACCTAAAGTGACAAGGAGAGGGAGAGGGTGTTTTTACAAGGGTATGCAGTGACAGGAGAAAGGGGAATGGTTTTAAACTGACAGAGGGAAGATTTAGATATATGAAAGAAATTCTTGGCTGTGAGAGTGGTGAGACACAGGCACAGGTTGCCCAGGGAAGCTGAGGATGTCCCATCCCCGCAAGTGCTCAGGATCAAGCTAGATGGGGCTTTGTGCAGTCTGGTCTCATGGAAGGTCCATAACAGGGAGGATGGAGCAAGATAATTTTTAAGGTCCCTCTGAACACATACCATTCTATGATTCTATGAATGAAATTAATTTGTAAGAATGTTTACCTCTGATTTCATTCATTCTCATGAGTGCAAGGTCTGGGTCCTGGGATTAGTAGAGAATCCATTTCAGAGCCAAGAACTTCTCTGCCTTGTATTCACACAAATCAATAACACAAATCTGATTCCATTTTGTGTGGCTTTGGAGACTTTACAACATAATGGCCCCACTGCCATTGCCTCCCCACTGTTCAGCTGAAGATGCCCATCTGGGGTTATCAGGCATGAGTTCAAAACATGAGTTCAAAACTGGTCTAGTTTCACCCATTCAATACTCTACTCTCACTGCAGAGAGAAAATAGTGTATCATAATGCAGCATCATTGGAGGTTTCATTCTGTCAGCCTTCATTAGAAGCACTCCCCCACTCAGATTGGAACTCGCTGAGCAGAAATAGGAACAGCAGCATCAGATTTTGAATGATGTGAGAATGCTAAACCACTTTTCTCAGCACAGACAAAAACATCTTGTAGGGTGTGGAGTTTCCTGAGAACCTTAACGTTATCAAATTTTAGGGGTTTTTTTTGTTTTGTTTTGGAGTCATGTGTATTTCACTCAGTTTTAATAGAGATGCCTGACTATGCCCTAAGCTCTCCTTTTAATGTGTGAATGCTGATTGCATTTAATTAAGATCTTCACACATCAAGTTTGAGTCTCTTGATGATTAAGCTACAATTCTTTGGTGGAAAATAGGGATTGGAATAGCAAAGGATACGATAGGTAGGAATAAAATGCACAGTTACTTCAAGAAAGTGGAAATAACAAAGGAAGAAGAAATCAGGTAAATGTAATGCATTTTTATTGATTTTATAAAGTTGAAAATGCTTATAACATTTGAAACAACAGGAAATTGAACTTGAATAATAGGAATAATATCTTTAGTCATAAAGATAAATATTAACCAAACTTTCTCAGTTGGAGTTACTGCCCCTGAATACTCCTACTAATGTGAACCAGAGTTGTAATACTGCAGAAGTTCCACTTACCCCTTTTGGCAAGTACAGCTACTTTTAACATGAGATTAATTCCCTAGAAAGTGCAAAGAAGGAGTTACAGGGAGGACATACAGAACAATTTCTGGGAGTAAATTCAGGTATTTGGTTTTAATTTTTTACTCCGATGCCCTGAAATCTGGTTTTATTGTCTTAAAATAGTTTTCTGTGGGAAAATTGGAGGACATCTGCATGCTAAAATCTTTTAGCCACACCTGATACACCCCATTACTCACATAAATCTCCATAGATAACTTCTTGTTCCCCTTTTCACACTTCTTGCAAACACCCTTCTCAGAACTCTGTACTCTGTCTTCCTCTCTCATGTCCTGTTTTCCACTGATGAGCATAAAGGTCAGGCCAAATAAGATCTTACAGGCATTTCCAATTTTAGATTCTAAATCTAAATCTAAGGTAAGAATCCTTACTCAGGGCCTGAATAATGTTGAAGGAGCTTCAGATCTAGGTTCAATTTGGATTTTCTGATTTTTCCCAGCTTCTAAGACCTGGGTTTCTTCTTTCACACAACTAGAACAGTCTTCAAAATATTGGGTATTTCACTGTCTCCTTTATACCTATACACAACCAAGAGTGAAAAACTTGTCAGATTATTTGAAAACACCCTGGTGCTTTCAAGTTAAGGATATCCCTCTGAAGAATAGATTCACTTTGGAATATCCAAGGAGAAGTGGATGCATCTTAATGTCTCCTTCTTTGTCATCCTAAATAAAAGGTTTAAGGTAGATCACATGAACTACACCCTAGAAAAGACAATATTCCTGTATTCCCTCTGTAGTGACAATTAAACACCACACAGCTGGGCACTCAACCCACCTCTTTCCCACACCTAATCTGGTGGAATGGGGAGGAGAGTCAAGATAATATTTGTAGGTGGAGACAAGAACAGTTTAATAATCAAAAATAAACTAAAAATACAGTAATGATTGTAAATGATGATAATAATCATAACAACATGGGAAACCTCCAGTAACGCACAATTCAATTGCTCACTGTCTGCTGACCAATACCAGACCCCTCTTCCCGACCTCAGATTTGTTCCCCTGCTGGGTAACTCCCCCCCAGTTTATATACTGGGCATGCCAGTTCTATGGTTTGGAGTATCCCTTTGGTCAGTTCATGTCACCTGTCCCGACTATGTCCTCTCCCAGTTTCTTTTATGCACTGGCAGAGTAGGAGATGAGAAAAAAAAATTCTTGAACTAGGATAAACATGACTTAGCAAAACCCCAAAATATCTCGGTCTGAATCCAAAACACAGCAATGCAAACTGCCACTGAGAAGAACTTAACCCTATGGTAGCTGAAACCAGGATAACTCTTAAGAGAATATGAAGTATATATGTAAATCTCTACAAAACAGAAGTATAGAAGCAGGCCCTTGCATTCCTTGAGTCTGGAAGAACAATATGAACTAAGGATAAAGATTCTAAATGTATTATTATACCCTAGCAGGATACATTTTTTTAATATATATTGCATAGCATACTTTGCACCTTTTTTGTCTCCTTCATAACAGACTTGTCATTAGTATACTTGCTAGGGAGGCAAGAGTAATTTTCTTGATTTTTAAGTATACCATGAACTATAAGCATGCTGGATTATTCCATTTTATCCAAAATGGGAGCAAATGCTGTTGCGCATATGAGTGCATGTATTCATATATATAAAATATGAATACAAACATATAATATCCATTTTTTCCTTTTTTTTTTGTTTTGTTTTGTTTTGTTTTGTTTTTGTTTTGTGTTCTTTGGTTTATTTTCCTTTGCTTTAGAGATTAGTTTGCAAGAAAGCATGCACATGGCACTTATTTGGTCAATACAACATCATCTTCTTGCCCACACTTTGATTGTGATGCCTGTGTCCTGCAGGTTTATTAATTTTGGAATTTAGGATAATCCAAATTAGTATTCCCTTGGCCTCCTTGTTTTCTGACTTAGAATGTTTGTGTTGTTAGGATGCTCTTCAGAGACACAGATTGTACCGAAGACTTACTCATACTCTTCTTACCCCTGCGATTTTCTGTATGTACGAGTTCCTCAGCGTGCAGAGACACACCAAATGTACAGCCCTGACAATGTGTTAGTAATTATGGGTGCTACTGCCACAGAAGTAATGAGTGTTACCAATGTAAAATGTAGTCATTATGTCTCCTTATTCAGGTACCAGTTTATTTATTTTTTTGCTGGTGCTGCTGCAAACAGGAAGCTTTCTTTTTTGTAACTTTAAAAATAGTATCAAAATAGGAGGGACAATTTTGTGGTAGGGTAAACTGAATCTACCATCAGTAGAAAAGACAGCAGCTAATTTATTGGGTTCTGCAAAATGGTTGATAATGATGAAAAGGGCTTAGGGGAGAAAGGGGAGAAAGAGAGCAAAGGAGAACCACCTTCTATATATCTGTATTTATTGGCACCCCATTTAAAGGGTCAGTGAGAGGCATTAGGAATGTAAATGCCATGGCCACCCCCATCCATTCTGCTTGCCTCCTTTAATCTTTGATCCAGCTGCTCCAAACATCTGGCACAATGAACTCTGACTCTGGGATGTGATTCACAGGGAGTCCTTGGGGATGTGTGTGTAGGAGCTGCTTTGCATCCCCTCTGGCTGCTTCTATACAGCTCTGTGTGTCCTGCTAGTGTGGGGATCCTCTCCCTCTCCTGCTGGGGTCACCCTGTTCCCTGCCAGCCAGCTGGCTGTCTCTGTTGCCAATGAGATGTGGCTGCTTTCCCATTCCCTCATCACACACAGAGTCCCAGGGGAAGGCAGACAACTGCTGTGACAGCCCAGCAAAGCAATGGCACATCCCCTCTCCCCTTATTCATCCAACATTGATTCCTTCCAGACCCCTGCCCACAGTAATACCATACTGCTTTCGGCCTCACCATTCCTTTCTACAGACAGAACCCTCCCCTCCTTCTGTCTGTTCGTGCATTTTCTACAAATATATGTCCTTCCTCTTCTCTATCTCCAGGCTCCTGACCTTCTAGCCATTTCACAGCACACGGTTAATGAAGAAGACTGTTGTCTGAGCAAAGCATGAGTTTGGGTGGAAGGGGAAAGATGTTCCTTACCTGTCAACCCATAAGGGCAGTGACAGGAACGGTGACAAGTGGGATCTTCCCTGTCATGTAATACCCAAACTTCAGCCCTCCAAGCACTAGCACAAAAGGTCTTGGAACTGCATAGAGGAAACAAAGATAGTCACACACACTCACAGTGCCCTCTGCTTAAGACCTGGTCTTTTCCAGGGCTTCTGTGACTGAAGGAGCCAGGAGAGCTGGGTAAGGGTGTGAAGCAGGTGCCAGCTGATGGGCTCCCAGCCCAGCCCTGGCTGGGACTGAAGGGTGATGTGAAGGAGAAAGAGGGTATACTCCATGCCTGCTAAAGACGTGGAATATATATCCTTCACAATCTGGGATGAAAGAAGCAGTCAAACTGGTAATCTGGTGGAAGACAGGCAGCAATAAAGGGATCACAGGGAATTAGGAGCACAGATGGAGTCATAGTAAGACTTTTTCTCTTCCTCTATGCTCTAACAACTTTATCAAAATTAGCTCGGAGGGGTAGGGGGGTGAAGAGGACATGGTGCAGGTTGGATCTGCAATGCATTCGCACTAGGGGAGCCACATCATGTAGTGGCTGGGATTTGGGTCATTCAGCAGCTGCTTTAAAAAAAAATAAAAAGAGATAATATTTTAAGCAGCAACCCAAAGAGGGGAGAACCAGCAGGGAGTGTCAAGCTGTGGAGCAGTGGCAGAGAAAGGCTGTTAATTCTTGAAAATGGATGTGTGAGCTAATCCTTCCCTGCAAATACAGCCTGGTAAACGGTCAGCAGCCTTTTAGATGCCCGATCAGCTCTTACTCAAATGCTATTTTGCTTTAATATTTATTTATTCATTCATTTGACTTTATTTGTTTGTTTATTTGCTAAGAAGGGCTTTGATTAAAGAGACGATCTGTCTGGCATTGTGTTTTGATGGTTCCTTGGTGTCCCTTATTGCAGTGGGAGTGCAAGGATGCGTTGAGTTTGTCAGGGCTCAGGCTACCTCGGACCTTTCCCACCCACCCACGCCTAGGCACAGGCACAACCTCCCTCCCCGCGCTCAGAGCCGGCCCTGTGCCCACCCCGGGCGGAGGAGCGGAGCGGAGCGGTGCCGTGCGGGATGGCTGGGTGTGAATGGAAGCAGGAGCCGGCTGTGTGGGGCTGAGCCGTGAAACGGGGGAGAGGGGGAGACGAGAGGGTTTGGGAAAATGCGGGGATACCGGGGGAGAAGGTAAAGCCTCGACTGGCTTCCGAAGGGAAGGGTTAACCGAGGAAAGGTAGATGCGCGCTGCGGGCAGCAGGTAGTTAGCAGGCGAGAGTGCTGCTGTGGGATTTGTGGGAGGGCGGGGAAGCGGAAGGGCTCGCAGGGTACCGAGCTTGTGGGCAGAATGTAGGCAAATAAAAAGCCTGTCCGTAGGTCTGCAGATACGGTCCAGGGATGCTGGCTGAGGAAGCAGAGGGCTGGCAGGGAACTGCAGAGTCTCTGGGTCCAGAGAGCCCGGGATGCCAGAGGGGAGAGAGCCCGGCAGGAAAGGGTGGCTGCAGGTAACACCTGCCTGGGGAGGTGCGGGGGGCAGCCCGCGGGGGACAGAGGCAGGGGGCACAACCCGCCCGCGGGGCTGGCAGCTCGGTTTGCCCTTGGCGGGGGCATCGCTCCTCATCTTGCCGTGCCCAGCGTTGTCACCCTGCAGGCGAGGGCTGGAGAGGGCAACCTGCCCTTCAGTGGCAAACAGTCCCTCCTTTTCGCTTGATATTTCTGTCTCGGCTTGTGCATTTTTGTGCAGAGGGCTGGTCGCTGCTCTTGCATCCCCCTCTCTCCCTTTGCCAGAGAGCAGCAGGCAGAGCTCAGGCTGGCATGCTGCTTGGTTTCCTGGAGGGATCTGTGCCACTTGGTGGCACTAAAAAGTTGCGCTGAAGCCCGGTACCCGTCCATACGAAAAGCCCCCTCTCGCCCCTCAGTGTGCCCTAGCCCCCGGCACCGCGACCTCGGTGGACAGCAAACGTCGGTGGGACAGCTCGCAAAACGTCGCCGGTATCGCAGGGCAGGGGTAAACTCTTCCCAGCGCCCAGCGACTCCGTTTTAAACAGCGTGGGTTGGTGGTGTTTTTTTGTGGGTTTTTTTTTTTTTTTTTTTTTTTTTTTTTTTTTTTTTTTTTTTTTGTATGATGCTGTTCTGACCTGACTGCCGCTTTCTTACTTGCTGGAGCGTAGTGTCGGAGAGAGGGGTCTGTTTGTAGGGGGACTTCACAACCTTCAGAGCATCTGGAGAGATTTCCTCACAGGGGGGAACGCAGGGTTAGCTCGCTAAAAACGTAGAGAGATTGCTACTGTGCAAATGTGAGGAAGGGTGGAGGTGTTTAAGCAGGTGGGTCAGGCTGCAGCAAGTATTTAGGAAGACCAAGGCTGCGGTGGCAGAGAGCAAAGACCCATCTGTTGTTTTGTCGTTTGTTTGTTTATTCCTCCTCCTCCTGCCTTCCCCCTCCCTTAAATCCAGGGACCGTTCACGCCTCTTGCAAATGAGATTTGGGCGATGCTGAGAGAACAGCGTGTTGCATGGCGTGTATGTGCATGCACTCACGGGGGTAGGATACTCGGTCCTCAGCACTTGCCTGTGATCAGGAGAAAATAGGATGTACCTATAGCTGGAGGAGTGACAATGCTAGCCGAGTGGGGCTCACCTGCTGGTGATCTTTGCAGAGGCATTTGAGGATTATTCAGCTCCAGAAGGTCTGTGTGAGGAGTGCTATCTCTGCCGTGGCTGAAAAAAGGTGGTGCCTACCCCTACCTGTCTTAATTATTGCCACCAAAAGGACCATTTTGCCACCACTGTGGGAAGAAGAACTTGCTGCCACTGACAAGGTAATGTTGTGGGTTGGTAGAGGGTACTTATGTGCCTTGGATTGTGGACAGAAACCTTGTGGATAAAGGAGGGACTCTTCCCCCCCCCTCCTTCCCTTCTTGCTTTTGCTCCGTACTCTGCTTGATGGAGGACTAGCACAGCTCCTGAGGTACCAACAAACCAGCTGGTGGGGTACTTCTCTAGGGGCTGCAGGGGCATGGCAGGGGCAGGATGCTGGAGGGCAGCTGGCACTGATCCCTCCCGGGGAGCATGATATGTGTGGGGCTGCAGGGACTGGGGGTAGAGTCATACCTGGATTTGGTGATGTGTGTGATATAGTCCCTCTGCTCACAAGTGGGGATTTGTCTTGCTAGGAAGGTATAATGGAAATGGGAATGTGTTTTCCAGAGACAGCCAGGCTTGGCTCAGCCATAGACTTTTCTGCGTGACCTTGGGACAAATCACTTGGCTCTGCTTGGCGAGTCCCGTCTGTTACTTATTTAATAATCAAAGCTGATCTCCCCAGCTACAAAAATAATTCATTATGGACTGAGGGGGACAGCGATAGCCCTAGCTGAGCAGGGAGACAGAGACATAAGCAGCAGTGTGGATGCACACATGCATGTCTGCATGCACAGCCACTTCATTGTGGCAGCGCAGGTAGCTATGTTGGGAGTTAACCTCGTCCAGTAGTTTTCTCTAAGACGCAAATCTATGCATTTATTTGTAAAAATGCCATCCTGCTTGCCAAATGTGAACACCGTGGCAATTTTTACCACCGGTTGATTTCTAGGTTGTTTAATTTCTTCTTCCCCTTCCACAGACCTGCCTGGCGGCAAGCGCCAGCGGCGGGCGGTGCTCAGCACCAGGGACAGCGTCCTCTCCCCTCTGCCCGCTCCACGCTGCCCGCTGCCCGCTCTCCTCCCTGCCGCTGCCCGCTGCCAGCAGGCAGCCCTGTCCTGCACCCTGGGGCTCCGCCACCCCGACAGCCCTATTCACATTCCATCTCTTCCCTGAGAAGCAATTTCCGGTGGTGGGGAGGGGGTGACTGAGTGCAGGGAGAGCCAGGACGTTTCTTTCTCCTAGTCTTGAAGACAAAGTAGGGGATCGTCTCAAAAGTGGCAGAGGATCATCTTGAAAACGCACCACTCTAAATCTTGAAAGGGAAAGATGTATAGAGGAGTTAACTGCCAGGCTCTTTAAATTCCCTATGATTTTTTTTTTTTTTTAAATATTACCATATTCCTAAACATTTCAATTGAATGTTAATCTTTTGCGAATTCTCAAACACTTTGACTATATTCTAATATTTTTGTTACACGATCACAGCAGTGATCATTATTTCAAATGTTCAGAGAGTGGTTTTGGGGTCCCTATATAGATTTTCTGTCATCTTACGGTCCTACATGGTTATGACATTGCTGGCATAGTGGTTATACTGGCATCCCACCATGACCACTCTTGTTGCAACTTGCTGGAAAATGTTTTCTGAAACTGCTGTTGTCTTTTCTTGATCACCTCCTCCCATACAGTTTTATTAATTAATAAAAAGTCTAGGATTACAGGTGAAAACACACCTGAGCTCTTAGTTCCTGCATCACATGGTGTAACTGGGTTTTGGTAACAGCAGCAATATGTAGTATATTTGGCAAAATTACAGAGATAATTTCAAGTTTTCTTGGGAAGTTAAGCACATATATATTAAAGCCAAAATTGTTTCATCAACCTGAAACCATGTGTGGACATAAATGGGGAAGAACTTTCAGGGATTGCTAAGGATCTTGTTGATAATTAAAACATTCTCTGTTTATTATCAATGAAGAAATTAGATCAACACTTCAGTCTGTCATTTCCAGTAGACGTTCTGACCAAATGGTGAAAATTCTCCCTTGATGCTTAGCTTTTTCATATTTCTGAGTGGAATTACAGAAAACTGCTTTTTAGTCTCTCTTTTATATAAATCTTGGGTTATTTTGTCAAAGAGCTTGATCCAATATCATGGAATTTGGAGAACTGACAATGTAATGAACAATGTTTTCCTGATGTTGAGGTTTTTGTTTGTTTCGTTTTGTTTGTGGACAGAAAAAATAAACAGCAGTAGAAATCTCAAAACAGAACAGGGTGCTCATATTTCATGATTTTCAAATAAAGACCATTTGAGTCCGTCAGGTTTTGTGTGACCAAAGTGCATTACCTCTGAGGAATGGGTAGGGGGGACCTCCTCCTGCAAAATGAGCCTCCCCAGAATACTGGGAGATAGATATTCAGAATAGCTTGAATGCAATGCTTGGAGTTTGCAACGCCATAGTAGAACTCAGCAAAGCTTGGCATCCTGAGTGTACTTTCTCCTAACATTGGTCCAAATCAAGATGAGCTGAGAGGTCACTCTCTTTATGTAACGGTTTTTCTAAGGCTGTTCCAAATTTTGCTACTGTAAGATCTTCCCTGTGAGATAAGTGATGTGACTGACTCTGAACCAGTAATTCAGTTGCAGCTTGCTATGGTTTTATCTTCTCTGATGACAAAACATAGGTTAATTCCTTGGGATATACTAATTAGATCCACGCCAATATATATTATCTCATTTCTGATGGATTTAAATTAATTCTGGTATCTGTTGTAAATGAATGCCTGGAAAGCATTTACTTAGCAGGTACAATGGCTTTAAGTTATACAAACATAACGTATAAGTAAATTTTGTCGCTACAAATGAATGGATTTTAAGAACGTTAGGTTTTGTGATTTTTCTGATCCTGAAAATCCTTTAAGGAGAACCTTAAACTTTAGATAAGTCTTTACAGATATTTGACCAATAGTATTCTTCTGAGAAGCACAGCACATATACATAAGTGCTTTCCTGGACTGGGCCATGAGCTTTATTACATCACTGTTCTTTGATTAAGTAATCTGATGTTTTATTTTTATTACTTAAATCTGCCTGAAGATTAAGAAACTATGGACGAGCCTGCTGTAAGCTTACAAAAATGTAACAAAGAAGAACCCCAAACCCTTTTTATTACTTTTTTCCAATGATACAGATTAGAATAAATAAAACAATTTCCCTCAGCCAGGTTGGTGTTTTGCCTCCTAGAAACCACCGTGCCAAGTGGGTTGAGGCTGCAAGGCGCAGGTGCTTCGCTGCGGGGTCACTAGTGGGCGCTGCTATAATAATGTAAGCCCCGGTGAGGGGGGGTCACCCTGCAGCCCTCAACACAGTCACACCTGCGGCAGCAGGAGCCCTTAACAGCAGCCAGAGGCAGCCCATGTATAAACTCTCAGCCACAAATACAGTGGAAAATCAGCTCGTCGTGTACCGCTGCTTGCAATCTGATTTTTGATCAAGTTTTTTAATTAATGTCCTTAGATACTGGCGTGCTTTTTAGTTTCTTTTGGTCTCTACAGACTGCAAGTACAGATGGACATGCAATTGATATTGGTATCATTTTAAAAGATTGATATATTTTTAATAATGAAAGATTTGCATGATGTTTCATGGAATATTACAGATGCTCATTTTCTACTCGATTTAACCTCAGTGTGAAGTAGTTGTAACTCTGCCCTAAGGGAACAGCTGAGAATTTCTCCTGACAGAGTCTGGCATGAAGTTTATACTGCCAGAGAGAACAGAGGTCTCAGGAACATGTTGAGTGCTTCATCAGATCTGTGTCCTCAGTCATCTGGGTAGAATGTAAACTTTCATCTGGGATGAGACTGAACAAAGGGCGGATTGGCAGTGTTATTTTTCTGTCCTACTTCTGCAATGTCTTTAAGCCTGAAGTTAGTGCACCAGAAGATTGAGACCAATGTATCCTCTATTGTTAAAACATGTGACTTCAGGATAAGTTTATAATTAGATCCATAACTGAAAAAAGCAAAGAACATTGACACACCAGTAATTAAGTACCTGGTTCTATTTTGCTTATGTTTCAGTCAATTTAGTATAAGTCCATTGATGATGAAGATATTGAACAGCATGAAAAATAAATTTGACCCTAAGTGCTGTGCATGTTGTCCATCAATGAAAAAAAAAAATCAGATAAATTATTAACTGGGAAACAATTCCCATTACTTTGTGCATGCACTCAGGAGTTCACTGTCTTTGAAACTGCTGATACCTCTGTTCTCAATCTGAGGGCAGATTCCCTTTAGAATTATCTTTAACAAATTAAACAAAAGTTATATTTAAGCTTATGAAATTTTACTTAATTTTGTTTTAGTACTCATCCTGATTATAATAGTAAGATACCTGTAGTAAGAGAGAATTGTAATCAAAATGTGGAGGGACTTGTATGTGATTCTTTTGGGAGAGAAGCACAGTGAAATTTTATACTTGAATGGTTCCCTTGGCCATCTTCTCTTCAGGAAGACATTCTCCAGGTAATATAATTAGTGTGTTTAGTCCATCAGCTCTCTGCTCAGCCATTTTGCCTGAAACAGGATTTGTTACCTGATAAGTCTCAGGATATCTTCTCATGGCTTGACCAGCTGTGCCCATCAGAAGGATGACCGGCAATAAGCACAAATTGAAACACAGAAATATCTCTTTAAATATATATAAAAATAATCTTTTTTACTGTGACTGTGGTCAAAGAGATTGCCTAAAAAAAGTTGTTGAGTCTGCATCCTCAGAGATCTTATGAACCTGGCTGGGCATGAAGCTCAGAAATCTGTTTTAACTGATAAGTAAGCAGAGGGAATGGACCAGATAACTTCCTGAAGTGCCTTTCCACCTCAACCATTCTTTTCTTAAGTTTACGCGCGCAAGACTGGAGAACCAGATCTCTATTACGCAATACAAATGCACTGAAATATTAGTCAACATAAATTCCAAGTTGTTTCATTACATTATGAAAGGCCACAGAAAGTACTGACTTCAGGTGCTTTGATGAATCCTAAGCCCAATACTAAAAAACAGAAGCAGTGTTCTCAGTGTAATTACGAACTTTTTAAGTCCCAACTAAATTGACCTTAGCTTTAATATAATGAAGAGTGTTCATTAATTGTGGAGCAACTGCAGCCTGCATCTGGCCCATTCTTCTCGAAGGGAAGATTTTTCTGACATTTTCTGATGGCTTTCAGAAATAGGAATTCCCCAGCTATGACACATTCTAGTATTATGGAACCAGAAATATGAAGGAGTCCTTCAGCTTTGCCTCATTCTTTACCCTGTAATTTTATACTGATAGACACAGCTATAAGCAGAGAAGAGCAAACAGCTGTTCTTTAGAGGGAAGAAGATAAAAATGGCCTTCCCTCCCTCTCTCATGTATATTGTATGGAAAATTTTAATCCATAGACACAAGACCAAAATATTTGGTGAATATGTGTTGCAGACTTAAAACAGTGGATTGGATTTTTTGGACCACAAGCTCACCCCAAGACCCTGAACTCTCTATTTGTACATCTGCAGATTCACAGGCTGATAGGTTATAAAAAGGCATCTAATTGTATATCCAGTTACAGTCTGCAGCAGAGCTGGCACTTGTCTAGATGTACTTTTGTTCTGGATATGTAGCCTTAATTTGAGAGGTTCAGAAAAATAAGCATCCATGGTGTTAAATAACAGAATACTATTTCTGCTCAAATGCGAATAAGTTAATAATTTCATTTTTTTAAGTCTACATATACTACATTTAATTAATTAAAGGTATAGGAATTCAACAGCTGTGATCCTGTACAAGGACATCCCCTGTCGTTCATCCGTTCGACTGTTTGCAAATTATGTGGTGCCAAATTTAGAGTGATGGAACAAATAATTGCAACGCATAAGCAATAGTGATAGTCTGTAATTAGGGACTAATTAACCTGAACTGAACTGCTGTTATTCCTTAGTGGCAAAGGGTTGCAGTATTGATAAGCCAACTCTTCAGAGAATTTAAAAACCCAGACCTTCTTGAAGTGTTTTACAGTTGTCTGAGCCTTATTTGATTATTAGCACTTTATATTACTAAAAATAAAATATGAAATTCTTAATATTACAATAAACATTTAAATATTATATTAAATGTTTCTTCTTTTAAAGGATTTGCATTTCATTTGGGAATACTCACTCAAACTCACTCACTCTTCTGTGAAAATAATTTATAATTTATACATCTAGGTAAAATAAAAGAAAGCAAAAAATTGCTTTTTATATTTTTTTTTATCTCGTCTTCAGAATCAGGAAGAGTTTCACTCTGTCACTATACTGAAAGACCTAGCTGTGAGGAGTAAATTCAAGAATAAAATCCTGTGATATTTTTGATTTGAAAAAAAAGGTAGATTTTCTATTGAGATGGTTTCTTTCACTGTACAATATCTAGGTGCAATTAGAGTCACTGTTAATGGATTGGAAGTGATTGATGGTGTCAGAAATGGATGAATTTTTAAAATTTTTATTGCATCAAAAGATTTATGTGAAGAAAATGGAGACTGGAGTCTTCCCCAGAATTTTGCAATTGTTTTGTTAAAAATTAACTTGGGCATATTGGTTCACTAAGTAGCTCAGCATCTTAGATTTAAAAGTGCACTTACCTTTCTGTACTTTCAATGCATTCACTGGCAGGTGAGAAGTAATAGATAGAGTTTAATGTGCTCAGGGATCAAGACCTGGCAAACAACTGTTTAAGCACTATATTTAAAACTGGAAGCATTCTGATGCAAATCCACTGCCAGGTGCAGAACATTTTCAAGTACATTTTCTATTTCCACAAGTTAACCACAGCCCAAGATGCGAAGTGTTTGCTGATTCATTTATTTATTTATCCTTCAGCAAGAGTAAAGATGAGTGCAGATTGCATTGCAATCTATAGGTAAATGTAGCTGATCAAATATTTTTGGCATTAGTGCATCTCTGTAGTCTTTGTGTTGACTTCTTGTTACCAGTAGAGTCTGTAGGGCTGTGTACAGTATAAAGATTTTTCAAATTGCTTTATTGATGATTTTTGAAGGATATAAAAAATTTGAAAGTAATTTAATTGCTTCACCGTTTTAGAATTATTGTTCCTTCACTTAAAACAAATATAAATATTAACAACAAAATCAGTTTTCTTAATCCTGTTTAAAAGCCAATTTGTTTCATGTTGTATCTTGAAAAGTAAAAACAGATTTATACATAATGTTTTCCTTAGAATAACAGCTTTTTGTGTCAACAGCACTTTCCTAGTGCAGAAATGGATAATAGAGTGTAGCCCAGGGTACATTAGTGCGGCATACGTATATTAGATATAGACAAAGTGTCTGAAATTAAAGGGAGGTTTTTTTTCAAAGACATCTATTACAAATGGCAACACACCTTTCTTCTGTAGAATTAAATACTTGTCAGTCTTTTGTGCATTTGAAAACATTTCCTCAAAGAATTTTTAAACACAACTGTCAAAACGAAAGAAGTTGATTTATACCAGCAGAAGTACAAGCCTAAGATTGTGAAACACTCAAGTGAGATAAAGTTTCCAGCTTGAAAATGATGAAAGCAAGCATACACAGTAGACAATGTATTACAAGCACTGATAGCTGTAGAAATAGGTGAAATTTTAGAAAATATTATAAAATACTGTATCTTAATATATAAGATTATATATATTGCTGACTTTATGATTAATTTTAAATATATTTCTCTTATTTATTAATTTTTCAAGGGTATGAGAATTATGACTTCATGTGCAGCTCTGCATAGCTGTCCACTCAGAGATGATGGTGACTCCTTAGAGAACAGATGCCAACTCCTGGTTAACAATCAGTATAGTGCTCCCTCTATCCAGAAGATTTGATAACAGCTTTACACCAGCTCTCCAACTTTTTTCCATCATGTTGTCTCTACCAGCCTAAATTTTCCTAAAATGGTCCTTTTGCTGTTCCTTGCAATCCTGCTGTTGAAGGAAGATGTCTGTGGAAACTTGGGGCTTTTGGTTTCAGCACAGGCAAATGAGAGAAGAGTGGTTGCGCACATGCCTGGTGATATTATCATTGGAGCTCTATTCTCTGTCCATCATCAACCAACCGTTGACAAAGTTCATGAGAGGAAATGTGGAGAGGTGAGAGAGCAGTATGGTATTCAGAGGGTGGAGGCAATGCTACACACCCTCGACAGAATTAATTTGGACCCCACACTGTTGCCAAATATAACATTAGGATGTGAAATAAGGGACTCTTGCTGGCATTCTGCTGTGGCTTTGGAGCAGAGCATTGAGTTTATAAGGGACTCTCTTATTTCTTCTGAGGAAGAGGAAGGGATGGTGCGATGTGTGGATGGATCATCATCATCCTTCCGCTCCAAGAAACCCATCGTTGGTGTCATTGGGCCTGGGTCCAGCTCCGTTGCTATCCAGGTCCAGAACTTGTTACAGCTTTTCAATATACCTCAAATTGCTTATTCTGCTACAAGCATGGACCTAAGTGACAAAACTCTGTTCAAGTATTTTATGAGAGTGGTGCCATCGGATGCACAGCAAGCAAAGGCAATGGTGGACATTGTCAAACGCTATAACTGGACCTATGTTTCTGCTGTACACACCGAAGGTAAGAGGTTGTTTTTTGCCATATAAAAATGCCTTTGAAATACTCTGATGTGGTCTAATTGATGGATGATGATAGCTTGATGTTGTTGGATTTTTGCCAGTCAGCTGTCTACAGTATAGACTTTTACTTTACTTAATAATAACTTTACATTCTCTGTGGGTCTGAAGTAGCATCATGTTGTCAATGGTTGAAAACAAATTTTGAAACACAGTGTGTGCTCTAGGGTCAGTCATTGGTGAGAGTGATTAATCTGGAGTCTCCTCAATTACCTTAATTTAATTTAGTTGACATTTATTTCTTTTTCTTTATATACTAATCAATGTATATATTTAGAATAATAATTATGACTATTTTAGAATCAATGGGTAGTGAGAAAGCATCTGGTCTTCATAGTGCGGATGAGATCTAAATCATCATCTGAAACTACCTGAGTCAGAATGCGTTCCTGCTTAATATCTGAGCCACAGAGGCACAGGTACTAGAAAACACACAATTCTGATTAATATTTGAATGCAAGTTGTGCCAGCTCCTTGAGATCAGAAATCTTTCCATCCTTTTTACAGTACTCCATGGAGTATCACACCACTTCTTCCTCTGCCTCTGGCCATTGTTTTGGGAGAGAGCAAGGGAAGTTTCCTTGAATTTCCTTACACATTCATGTTCCATCAGATGTCCAGAAAATCAGAACTGTGTGCTAGATTGCTTTTCTCTTTTAATTTGTTTGACATAGAGCTTAAGTCTTTTATCCAGTGTTCAGAAGAGTAGGTGATTAAAGCAAAATGTTAGGAAAAGTATGCTTGATTTCATCATTCCTTGTACTGATAGAATTGAGTTCATCTTTCTAGGAGTGACTAGAATTTCATAGTGTCTTAAGAGCAAGTTCCATCAGCCACTGCCTAATGACACCATTTAAAGAGTTTTACAGAATTAAGTTCTGTGATGAATTTTAGGACCTCGCCACATTGCTTCTGTTCATATAGACAGATACTGAATGGCAGGCTCAGAATACAATCTGAGAATGAAAAATGTTAAGAGATCAAGTAGTGGTAGTGACGTTACCAAAGAGTGGCAGATGATGCTGGCTTTATTGCAACCAATAAAGAGCAGATTGCCCTTCCCACACACTGAGTTTGCTTCTCTGGCAGGCTTTATATTATTCAAAGCCCCTTCTGAGGAGATGCTGGTCCAATGGTATAATGTTGAGATCTATTTCCTCCTACAGATAAGTAGAGAACTTATTTTGCAGTATTAAACAAAACCCCCAAAGCAGCTAGAACTTGCATGCAGATTGTCAAAACCATGTTTCCATCATGATATTGAGAGCTGGTGAATAGCTGAAGCCCCTTTTATATGGAGATGCATGAATACATTAACAGTATAATCTAAAATTTCAATGTTCAAAACGGTGTATAAATCACTCTACATGACATCATGTAGTGGGGGTATTCTGTACCAGCTGATGTCTTTGGCATGGTTAGGTGTGCAACCTTCCCATCACAAATATATATGAGTAACATCATGGTCAAAAAGAATGCCACTAACAATAGCATAAGATTTTATATTCTGACTACTTTTGATGACTCATATAGTTTTTGCAATGAACAACTTTTACACCTCTCCTTATTGAGATGAGATGATTTTATATTCAGTGTGGAATAGTTATGCTTATAACAAGGTCTGATTCTTCACAGAGTGAAAATATGTACTTTTTCCACTTTCTGTAGACACTCTTTGGAGCAGATGGTAGCGTATTGCACATTAATCTTACGGTAGAGGAACTTTGTAATGTGCACTGGAAAGAAGGGAATAGGGACACAAGGACTGGAATGCGAGATAGATGCTATGGGCAAGATTAGAAATGAATGAGAGAAGAGCTGAATGTGAAGAAGGAGAAAAACAAAATTATATGTGTAGTACAACATGTGCCTGCTTCTGCCATTATTGAAGTGGATATGGTAGGTGGGACATTGTTAAAACCTGAGGCCTCATTCATACCATATTTACAGCAATATAATATTGAACTTCAGTGAAAGAACACTGAACTTGGGTGAACCTTATGATCCTATTATCTAGTTGCATAGTCTGGTAAGAATGATGAATAGGCTCTCCAGGTAAACATCATAAATTTTATTACAATAGAAGAGGTGGTATTTCTCATGGAATAGAAAAATACTAGCTGATCAAGGTACTTCTTTGAAATATCTGATGTTCAGGGCACTTTCCAACAACTATGGCACAAGTTATCCCTTGCCTTTTTTTTTTTTTTTTTAATTTTTTTTTTTTAACTGCCTTTAAAAAACCCTACACATGAATGCTAAAAAGAAGGAATTGAGTAAATAAGCAAAAGAGAGATGATTTATTTATATATTTATTTGTGTGGTAATTATTTTTCATTTTACTATAGTAACTTGTAGTTTATTCTAGATATGCTACTCAACTCAGTGTGCTACATTCAGAGGTATTATTTCAAAAAAAAAAAAAAAAAGGTTGAATCCTGCTCCTTGCAATTATTATTGATGTAGGATCTTGACCACCCATAGAAAGTAATACTTCTTTTCACTCTTCCAGTAGTTTTGGCCAGCTACATTCATTATCTTTCGCTAATTTTCATTCATAAATTTGTTTATTAACTGGACTCTTCTGATCTTTATGTTTGTATTGTGTTCAATATGATCTTTGGCTTCTGTGATTGATTTCCATGGAGAGGGAGGGCCCTCTCCTCCAGAGCTGGATGGGGAGTAAAAAAGAGGTATTAAAAACCTGTTAGTTTCATTTCTTTGGTAGTCCCATCAGCAGATAAATTTATAGGTCTCTTTTTGGTCTAGTGAAAGAAAAGCCTGGCATACATCTACAGTTTCATAATAAAAATTTTCTTGTTTGAATCTTTCCTTATGCACTTACGAATTATCTTTGTCTGCAGTGGATTAATGTTTTCAGAGGTTGATCTGAAGTTGTGTTGGTAAATCCTTAAGGCTTCCAGATTTAAAATACACAAAAAATGTTGAGAGATTCTTGTAAGCTTTGCTCCTTTGACATTTAGCATTACAAATTAAACTAGGTAATGCCTCCAGGTTCACAAATGACCTGTAAAAGTAATTTTTCTTTTCCTAAAAATGAGAAGGTAGAAAAGACTGCTGTCAGTTTAGGTCTTGTAATTTTAAGAAGGAAGGTTCTTCAACCCCTTCAGTAGAAAATTTGAGCAACAAATGAATGACCTTTTTCATAAAAAAACCCAGTCATCCTGACTTTCTGTAGTGTATTTTACACAGGCCAATCAGAAATCTTTGCAAGCCTTAGTCCTGGGTTGTAACTCTCTTGTTTGGCTCTGTCAGGAATCATTATCACCATTATCTTCCCCCAGTCTCCTAGTCTTTCTTGCATTGAATCACTTGTGGGGCTCTACTCTGAACCAATCTGCCTTTAAAATAAAACCTTTTCATGCACAATAAGGGCTGGTTTTCGAAAAGCCCTATCAGTTCTGAGGTTCAGTCCACACTGTGGCCTCATGAACAGATAAGTTAACAATGCATGGCAGGGAGCTAGGAGAGAGCAGGAATGAGTGAAACTGGGATGTGAAATTCCTTGTACTAAGGACCTATCGTTTAAACCCTGAAGCAACTGCCTTCAAACTTAGGGGTTACTACAACAGGCATGCAAGGGTGTGCTGGAGTTCCTACTGGTCCAGCTCTTTCAGGTGACATTACAGATGTGTTTTTTTCAACCTTTGTTGTAGGAGTACAACTTTAAACAAACTTTCCTTAAAATTAAACCAACATTCACTTCTTAAACCAGCTTCACAGACAGATAGTAAGTCAACAATGCAGCCGAGAACTCAGCGTGTGCTTCTGTCAGAAGAAAAGTAGCACAGCAGAGAGAATTTGCCTAATTTAGTCTTGCAAGAATGTTTCAGATCCTTTTTAGCTCATGTAACTGTTGTCCACCTCTGTGGAAATGCTCACAGGAAGGTGTAGAGATGGAAATTTGTGCATGTGTTTTTGGGTGGTGATGGCTGGCATGCAGGTGTGCCGCGCAGCCCATGCACTGTGGACATTTTTCTTGGCCTTGTCTTGCTTAACCACTTGACACCACGGTTAATCGAAAATGATGGGAGAAATCAGGAAGAGGCTGGCTGGCTTCCAAAAGAGACAAAACTGCCTGTTTACCCCATTTCCCATATGAAAGCATTCCCTGGTCTTTTTGAAAGATTAAAGAAAAATATGTGCAATTTTCTCTTCTCCTGTCATTGGGGTTTGAAAGCCTCATTTTGAAAGCCAGTTTGAACTCAATACCCTCCTGTTAAGCAGACTGACATTCGGATCTGGCCTTCATAGTCAGAAACAAGATCAATCCCTGAGAATCTCTGCTTAAAATTCGCCTGGAGTCAAATGAATTAATAACTAGAAAGGCAATTTTCATTGCCATTGGAAAACATTTATTTTGCTGCACTAAATGCAGTGAAGAGGTGATGTGTGCTGGAAAAACAGAACCGTACAGGGGTAAAATTGAAACACAATGAGCCAAATATATCAGGGGTAGCAAGAGTGAAATTTATTCTGGTTGTGTAAAGGGTGTAATTTGCTTTTGAACGCAGCCTAAAGAAATAAGACAGTTTGTTGACATTTTCTTGAGGCAACTCTGCAGGTAGACATTGAATGATACTCATCTTTAAAGTCCTCTGTTTTTAACTTCACTATCCTCCATTTAAATTAATTATAAGTGCATATAAAGAGGAGGTCCACTTTCATTTTCTTGGGATGTAATTACATCCATGGCAAGAATAATCAAAGTAGACCTTTTTTCCCTGCACATGAAGCTTATTTCATGCAGCTCCTTTCATATTTGTTCAAATGTGTCTCATTGAAAGACTATTGTGGCCCCCATCTTTTGCTCCCAAATAAAAAAGCTAAATCAAAGTTAGTCATAGTCTATGAGAATAGGATGAAGAAATGAATGAAAGAGCTGCAACGAGTTAATGTTAAACCAGTTGCCTGTAACAAACTGTATTTTCCTTCATACCTTAGATTTTTCTCCTTTAGAGACAACAACTGTATCATGGTCAAAAATATTACTTGCTTTTCCCAAAGTAATATAATTGAAATTTGAGTTAATTTTTTTTGAGGCAGAGGTGATATTTTGTCATGCTTTTTATGAATAATAAACTGTCCTAGGGTAACTTTATGATGCCTGTATCCCCAATCGTCTGTTCTGTTTGCGCTGTATATTGAGTCCTGTGCCTTTAAGACTGGTTCTAAGAGTAAGGAGAAGCGCGGAGTTTGTTTTGAGAAAACTGCCCGACTCCTCCACAGTCTGCTGCGGACAGCGTGTTCGGCGGAGGCTTGGAGAGACTGCAGGACAGAGATCTTTTTTTGCTTTTAGTTAGTTTCAGCTAGCTAGGGCAGAGAAGTTCCCTGGACTGTTTTTTTTTCCTTTTTCTTGGAACTGTTTAAACCTGCTCTGGACTGAAAACCCAGGGGAGCACTGGGGGCTGCACCTGCGGCCCACCGGGGCCTGGACCTCGGCATTTTCCAGCAGCGCCGGAGGGACTGGGACTGAGGAGAGACTGAGAGAGAGCCGAGATACACCCACGGCAAGGACTTTCTCAGTTTGCCATCTCACTTCAGAAGGAGAGGTTTTATTGTTTCCTACTATTCATTCTTTATACTTGTATGCACTTCATTTGTTTAGTAAAATAGTTTTTTCCACTTTTCTCCAAAGAGGTTTTTTTTACCGGACCGGTTGGAGGGAGGGGCCACTTGGGCTTGCTTCCTTAGATGGATCCTCTACAGGGGTTTTCTCCCAAATTTGTCCCAAACCAGGACATAAACCCATGTTGAAATAACATACCAAGAAAGTCTGTGCTCATCCATGAAAATATTTTCAGTTGTGAACAAAATCTATTTCTAGAAATCCATTTCTGAAAACTAAAGAATTTCCTGTCTAAAGGCTGGAGAGTATTCTATTCCATCAATGTTTAATTTTCGCTGTTGGGTGAAATTACATGTTTGGAGTTTTCTGAAATTACTTTTAAACTGTTTTAAACATAAATTTTGAGATCAGAATTATCACAATTTGATATTCTCTTAATCACATTAATCTTAGCAAAACTGAAAAATATCTCTCATCTGAAAGAACATATGGGGAAAAATTACCTAGTTCAAGTTCCAGTCCTATCCTACTGCTTGCTCATTTTTATTGAATGTTGACATCTGAAAGAGGTAGCTGTTTTCTTGCCTAATTTCAAATATTTATCCTAGTATCCCAGTTGTGAAAAGTGAGCAAATGCTATCTGCCAGCTGGGAATACTGAGAGAGAAGAGTGAAGTAACATTGAGTTAATGTTTGTGTTGCTCTGCAGTGAGTGACTGCCCAGACAATGCTTTAACACTGCTGTTAGGCTGCTCAGGCCAGACTGAAGGTCCTGCTGAAGGTCCAGACTGAAGATCCTGCTGTGAAGGATCTTGACTAACAGAAAAATATAAAGCGAGGGGTATGCTCTGCATTCTGTGAGAGTAATGGGGATGAAAATCCATGAAACTGCAAAAGGATTATGAGCAAGAGGGTGTGTTATTCTAAAGATTAAAAAGAAAAATAAGTTTTAAAAGAATGAAGGAAGGAGGACGTAGCTAAGAGCAGGAAATTCGGGTTGTCAAAATGTCATTTTGCTTCTTTTGTTTAGGGACCAGGTGTTTGAGTGTCACTTTTTCAGCCACTTAGACTCTTGATACTTAATACACTTGATAGCACTCAGTGTCATGAATCTTCCCTTTATGGAGAAGAAACAATGGGGGCCTAGCAGCCTTCAGACTCGTCTTCCATTTTTCCACTGCTTGGGGCCTGCAAATAGTCCAGTTACTGTCCCCATGCCCAGGCTGCATCTCTTCAATCAGAGAGGGATTTATAAAGTTGATGAGATTTGGAAATCTTTCAGAAAATGAAGTTTCACTGCACAGTGTTTACTGGGTCAGAGAAGTTTTACTAAAGATGTTTCTTCTAATATGTGTTATCAGATGCACGTGCGCAGTGGCAGTGATTCCTTTTCCATGCACCTCATTGATATTTTGTCTTTGAGATTAAAAAGTTCATGCTATAGACCTGGTTGGTTCATACTATAGAACACAGATATTCCATGCAAATTAAAAAGAAAAATGATTTTCAGGTATTTTTTGTCCCAAGTCAGAATTCAAAGCCAAAATAACATTTTTACTGAATAAAAGGTCTGACAAAATTTAGAATTTGGTCAAAATAAACTGTTTGATGGGTTTATATTAAGAGTTGATAAAAGATAATGTGATAAATCAAATAGGATCTTTGTTCTAAACTGTGTTCATTTTTAATTGCTTTTCACAAATATTAGTGTTCCTTAACAGTTTTGGCAAAAGGTGTTTTATTCAAGAAAGAGCTGAACATTTCCCTTACATCCCATTTAATTTAGCATGTGTTTTATATCACCAATCCTGTACACAAATTAAACATTTTTGGATGCATTGAAATGTATCTAAAATTAATCCAATAGTTAAGGAGAAGATGATAAACAAGGCCCCATCATTCATTATTTGTAAACATTTGTGGTACTTCTGAATCTGTTTTCCTTATTCTTCAAACCACAGAATATTCTTTCTTTATGTATGTTACCTAGTAGAAGGAAACTTAAATAATTAATTTGTGAAGTGATTTTTCATAGATTTTAAGGTCAAAACTAAATTTTGATATATGAACAAACAAACAACAAACAAACCATCAAAGTTAAAAGTCTTCCAAAACTTTATTCCATATTCCTTGAAATAGAATCTGTTATTGAGGATTCATGGGTGATCAGAACACTGTTCTGAGAGCCAGGAACAAGGTGGGAGAGAGAGGAAAATACCAACACCATGGGAAGGACTAGGATGAGAACACACTTTTCAGAGCACTAGTTTAAGACCACAGGTAGGAAAATACTTTACAGGAAAATAGGATTTAATTTCCTGCAGAAACAAGGAAAAAAGAGGATGTCTTGCTCTTGTCATTGCCTTTATGCATCAAAATTAAGCACAGGCAGCTTAATAGCGCAGGAATTAAATCAATGATGCTTCGAAATTTGAAATTTTCTGTGCAATTAAGGAGCAGAACAGATATTCACATTTGGTCCACACATAAAGAACACTTCCTGTCCCTATAAAAGATAATTTGTGTTTTCTCTGAAAGCTAAGAAAGGGCAAAGGTCATGTTCTGGATCTTTTAATCTTTTCCACCTTCCCTAAGGCAGCCTGACTAGCTGGTCCTTGAATCATGCAGGAGACTCTGATCTTGGAGGCAAGCCAAAAATTATAGATTTTGCTTTAATTTAGTTTGAAAGCCACTGGAGAGAGAATAAGGTTGCATCCATCTTACTAAAATCTGATTGCAAGCTCGTGATGTGGAGGCGGCCCATGCTGTAATGCACAGTGTTTACATCATTATATTGTATGCGTATACATTAAAGGAGTGATTGGGAAGGTTATTAACAGAACAGTTGCCATCTACCTTGGCAACTGAATTTGCAGGCAATATTTTTCATAAATCACTGCCTTGTTTTTAAATGAACATAATATAACTCATAATCCTGAATATAGTGACTGGAAAAGGACGTATTTAAGATTTTCGTTAACTGAGAGGTTTTATTTTTCTTTCTGGAAGTCTGACAACATTTATGGCTGGCCAGATATATAGTCCAGGTGATATATGTGAAAGCCTCCATATAAAATCAATTACATTGTCAAAGGGCAAACAAACAATGTATGGAGAATGGCTTTTCTCAAAGTGCAATATATACTTGAAGAATTGCAAAGACGGTATCTGGGGTGGATGGTAAACCATTACACTGAATGAGTCCCATGGCCAAAATCCAACCTAACTGTTGAGAACAGTGGAAATATGAGGAAAATTCCTCCACAGACTGTTCCTCAGTCTGTTGTGATCTAATCAGGTGCTTTCTATTTTAACTAGGATTAGATGTTTTGTTTGTACTGCTTCTCCTTGAGATAGATTTCTTATAACTTTCTAGTTGATGTTACAGGGGGTAGGAGGAAGAATAGAGGAAGTACTGCCAAAATAGAGGTGAAAAATCAAAGTGAGGGGACTGTGACAAGGATCTAGGAAATTTCCTTACCTCAGTGAAGGCAGCTACAGTGGGCATTTCGGTAGTCCAAGACTGCAATTCTGGAGTGCATAAGGCGAACATATATAAACTATAGTTGATCACACATGGCAGAATCACAGAACATGCTCACCTTTCCCTGATTTTAATTTGTAGAAGCCTGTTCTCCATATCTTATTTCTGCTGTGTAGCATAGGTAATAAAATGGCAGCTAGTTATTAGCAGTTATTACTTAGGCTATAACATATTGTTTATAAAGGTACACTCAGAGCATCTTCACCTAAGGACCTCATGTAGAGATGGAGCTGAACTCACTGTCAGATAGCCTGCTCAGCCTGTGAATTAGTCATTCTTCGAATGAAATAACCAGCTGTGTTTCACCAACCTCTGGCCCTTTATTATGATAAGTTTTTCCCAGAAAAAGCTTCTCTTCCCAGGCATTGTACTAATCTTTATTTTGGTGAAACCAAAGAGCTTTAGTTCTCCTGTTACTTCTGTAGAGTGACTTTTCAAGATGTTGAGTTTTTCTTATAGTCCTTGTATGAATCTTCCCAGTTTTGTAAATTTCATTTTTTTTTAAAGAACACATACCCTTTTTCTTAGAAAAATTGGTATTTCATTTTATTCTCCACCTTGAAGTCAGGCAGGATTTCTGGATACAAAGTGATGTTTCTTAGCTTATTAGCAAGGTAATACAGTGGTGGCCTGTAAATATATACTGTTTATTTTTCCCTTTACAGTTGTCTGCCTCCCTCTTGTCATAACTTCTGCTTACCTGGCTTATTATCTCTCCATCCTTAAGTTTCAGTGGGTTTTTTTTTTTAAACCCACTTCCCACTGTTTCTTTTCTGGTTGCATTAATTCGTTATTATTACCCATAATTTGGTTTGATGTTTTCTCCTCTTATCCCTCCCTGGTCAAAATAAGATTACTGGGCAACTTCAGGTAGATAATTTCATAAATATGACTGATTTGGAAATTTCTAAAACTTTTGTTTCATGTGACCCTGACTATCAATCAATGCAGATTGAGCTCTGGATAAAATAGAGTTCATCAAAATTACACGCGAAAGTTCTTTCACCTGGAGAATCCAAACTTAGTCCAGATGAATTCTAAAGTTCTGCCTTTAATATCCATGTTCTCATTTTAAAATATATGATTCTAACTAGGTATAATTTTCTATAAGTCTACATTCTTAAAGCCTAGTGTATTACAGTTCTTAAATTTGCAGATTTGGCATTTAGTGGAAAATGGGACATTTTTTCACATACAAGCAAAACATTGAATGTGAAACATAAACTGAAAATCTTCCTGTATTTTACTTTCAACGAGCTTCATGCCCAATTTCAGTCTCAATTATATCAGGATGGGGTTCTTGAACACTATATCTGTTGCACTTGAAGAATCCAACACCATCTCCAGCCCACCTTCTCTCCATCAGGTTGCTTCAAATATGGTTCTTGTAAGCAAGTTGAGTAAGCAGTCAGAAAGGATGAAGACATGCTCTTGGGGGTGTTCCTTAACTTGCAGAAAATGTTGTAGGTGTCTTTGACCTGAGAGTAATGCTGAACAGGCAGCAGAGAAAGAAGCAAAAGCTCCTTTCCCATTCCAAATTTCTAACGTTTGGAATGGGATCTTATACCTTTATTATGGAGAAAAAGCAGTGAGTGTCAAGTCCTTTCCCATTTCCATGATGGCTTTGCATCTCAGAGAAGAATTTTATCATAGGTTTCTAAAGAAGTCCAGGAAGGAAAATAAGTAAAAACTTGTAGGTGCTGCTTATTTGGTTTAATGACTAGAACAGAACTTAAGGTTGAATTTGATACATAAGTAGTTTTCCCTTTTTCCTCCATTTTACTGCACAAAAATACAGGACTCAAATAATTTTCACATTAAAAGAATCTTTCAAAAATATTAGGACATGTGCCCAAATTAAAACTGAGAGAGAGTACCTATTATCTTTCCAAGATAAGCTTTTCATATGTCTTCAATCATGGTTATATATAAAAATGGTTTCTTTGGTTTTTTCATTCCAGCAGCACCGTGGGATGTGAAGTTACCTTGCTCATTTTCATGCATATGCAAAAAAACAAGCAATTTGTCTGACCTATTTCTTTTCCTAATGGGACAGGGTGAGACAAACTCAAATTTAAGGGGTCTAAAAATGTTAAAGTTGGATAAGATGCAACTCTCCCTGTCCTAAGGATCTGCCTTGTAAGCCCACTGTACAGGGTATTTCAATGCTCAGCTTCTTACTATGGCACCTTCATGCCTCCTGAAAAGAAAGTGATATGTAGATAGTCTGTGTCTTGCTGGGTATGGAGCTGAGGATTTTGCTCACTCAGACAGAATTCATATGGAGGAATATTTTTTTTTTCCCCCCAATCTAAAGGTATTTATGCAAAGCATGTCTGTCATCACACTCAACACTTAAGTTGTTCATAATAAAACATCTGGTGCAGCATGCATCTGACAGGCTAGGAGCTTAGTATATTCTGGTAAGATACCTTAGATTCAACTGAGCTGTATAAGCTTTGTAGCTATAGCAACATCCTGCCATGGAGTTTTATTGAGAAGTGAGAGCTGCTCAACCTGTAGACTTACTAACTTCCCATTTCCTCCAGCTTGTGGAGTAGTGACATGCAGAGAGGTCAGGCACAGGAGACAAAGTTCTGAGAAGAGCCGCAGTCACTCGTGGTCAGTTATGCCCATGTCAGGCTACAGTGAAGCCTTTCCAACTGCATATGATGGCAAGTTCACTACACTCAGCCACATTAGGAGAGGGAAAGCTGTTGTGTCCTTTACTCTGTGCTGTAGACCTGCCTTTGCTGCTTGATTTACTTGTGTCTCCATGGATGGAAACACAGAACTCTCTCTTATAGCCCTCTTCAAGGGTGGGCGTCAAATAAAATCACCTAAGCAATAAAAGTCATCCTGAGAGTACAGGCCATGGAGAGCAAGACAGTGGAGAAGAAAGTTTGAGATGGTTTGTTTGGAAGTAAGAGAGCCAGCTGCATGCTCTTCTGGACTATCTGTGTGGCCCTGATGAAATTGTAGATATGATGCCAATGTCTTACGATGAAGAGACTGGTTTAAATACACATTTGGGCTGTACCATTGCAGCATTGTGCCCAAACTCATCAGTCCATTGGGAAGCATGGCATGGGGCACAACACTCTGGAGCTGAACATCTCAACTCAACAGATCAGAGCTGCTTTGGGTGTGCCTGCAGTCCCATCTGTAGCTTGGGGGGGACATGCCTTCAGCCATCTGCAAAGGGCTTGCTTAATGATCTTATAACGGTTTGGCATGTTGTAGGCTGAGCATTGGCACGCATGGGCGTTTTTGAAGCATTTGTTCCTAACACCCACATTTCAAGTGTGTGATGGAAGTGTTTGAGGAGCAATACTTTGGAGAGAAGGGACACTCAGACATTACTTGCAATGTGGGACAGAGAAACTCACAGATATGTAGTTTGAATACGTGTTTCTGTTACCAAACACACAGGGGATTGTGCCCTTAGAGAAGATGCTCTGAAACGTAATTGAGAAAAAGCATCTTGATTGACATAACTCCCCTGGAAGAAAGAAAGAGAACCCTAGAAACATGAGAAAATGAAAGATGTAAGGCTGGTTCCTATTTCTCTTTTACACAAAAGCTTTTATCTGATTCTGATTTTTCTCCTCTTAAACAGTTGGTAGAGTGGGTGTTACATCCAACACCTCCGTGTGACAAATCTCAGCCTACAAAATACTGACATGTTACATTTCATTAACCATATGGGACCTAATTATGCTGCCAGCTAAGATACAGGTGCAAGTCTTAAAGGACCTGTTTGCTGTATGAACATGGGCCCTATAGAATTTTGCAGTATGTTTGCCTACACAAATCAGAGAGTTCATTTGACATTTGCAATATGGATAGATTCATCAAGCTATATAGAGACTAAGTTTTAATATCTAGCTGAAATAAAAGGTAAGATCTTACTCACAAGATTGAAGGGTTTGGAGGAGAAGGGGCAGCATCTGTGTGTGTACTAAAAAATAAAAAAAATTGTCAGAGTCTTTACAGGACTTACATGCATTTTCATGCAGTGTATTTCAGCATTTTGCAGTCATGTCCATAAAGAAAACTGGCCAAAGGTGGCCAGGTTCTTAAAACAGTCAAGCATTGACATCCTCTGTCTACAGACAACTTGGAACAAAGTGGCCCAGATTTGGCAGTGCTCTCCCTGACCTGTCTGTCCTGCTGAGATGTTGGCTCAAAGACACGAGCACAACATAATGCCACTTGCAGCAATTTCATTACAGATTATTTTATCAGGTGGGCTGTGGAAGGACAGGAGTGAACTCTGTGAAGATTGGATATGAGTGCTAAGAGGGCTCTTAGCAAGAGGAGGCAGAATATCAAAGGTCTAGGTGAACGAGAAACTCAAGAGTACAGGATTAAGAGAAACAAATTGCAGAAATAGCAATGGTGCTTAAGATGAATTGCTTAACTGATACCATTTCTAGACATGAGAACTTAATACACCCTAGCTCCTATTGCGAAAATGCCATCTACAGACCCTGAAACACCTTATAAAGTGAATATAATTTTATTGCTAGGATATCAAAGGCCTAAAAACTGACATGATGTACTGAAGGATAACAGTGGCACCTACCTTTTTTCTCAAGCTTCTGTTTTTCCTTGAACTGGGCTGTCTTTCCTGGTTGATGGTCATGACCTGTTATTGTACAGGAGGTGCCACATTGGGTCCTTCAATTATTGTATGTGTAATACAAGGCTTGAAGTTGTTCTTCAGACCCGAAGTGAAAATGCAGTCAGGTGCTTTCAGTATTCCTGAAGACAGTTAAATTTTAAGCTGAAGCAAACTGTGGAATACAGCAGTAACTCAGAACAGTGCTTGCATTTATAAGCTGTTGATTTGTCCTAAATACGTCAAGTAGAAATGACTGAATTTTGCTTTATAAAATGACTCTTCGAATCAATCCTGTTAATACCATCTCATAAGCTGATGGCTTCTCTCTGGCAAGATGTGTCATTTTGATATGATCATGGTAGAGGTTCTACTAGCTTCATTGCACAAGCAAGAAATCAGTAATTACTTCACTGTTTTGTGGAAATGCTGGTAAAAAATCCATACCTATAACTATGATAATATTTGAGAGATTTTTGTGTGTATTTTTTCTCTACATTATCGTAAAAACATATTTTTATGATGTTTTATTTATATTTTTTTCCTGTGGAAATTAGATAAACATTTTATAGTGAGAGGATTTTTTTTTACTGGATAATGGTTTTCAAAATAACAAGAATGGGTGTTTGTGCATTTTCAATTTCTGTTGGTGGAATTTGCTGAAGACTTATCACCTGCTGCTTACTGTTCTGGACATCCATAGAGGAGACATAATATGCCCAATGGCTATTTTTGCTGTCCTCTAAAAATAGCAATGGTGAATTTGCAGTGAAACTATTTTGTTAATCTACATCAATATGTGAGAAGATGCTCTGACTTCAAAGATCAGCACTTTGCCATGTATGCAAAATTTGCTGAATAAATTATTGGACTGATTGCTTTGAATTTAAATATAATTTTTAAAGTATTTGGGACATCATATCAAGTAATTACATATTTCAGAAGCACAGAGAGTTGGTCAGATTATGAAGATGATCTATTTAAGGACTTTGCTTGAAATGCTTTTTGTATAAATTGTATTATTTTAAGGCCCACAATGAGGTTATTGACTCAGTATAATCTTTGCAACAGAAAAGTCTCCCAAAAGTTTCTAATCACATATTGCTTAAAGTTATGAGCCGTTTACAAACAATCAATAATTGTTCACCAATTACTTATGAACTATATATTATCTAGATATCTAACATTTCTAATACAAAGTCAGTAGTGGCAAAACACCAAATCCTGCGGTGGAAAAAGTATCAAGCAGAGTTACCAGACCTATCTGTGAAGAAAAGAGCTGTGGAAAAAGCACTCCTTGGGTGTTCAGACTAATTTTCAGTCTGGGCTACATTGCCTTAATCAGTTCTGTGCTTGTATGGTATCCTGTCCCGCATTTCTTCACCACACAATTTGTGAACACATGTATTGCCAGTTTGTCTTGCCTTTCACAGGCAAGGATTATTTTGGGTTTTTTTTCCTTCAACTCCGTCATTGCTGTGATTCTGTT
This sequence comes from Hirundo rustica, assembly GCF_015227805.2. Lineage (NCBI taxonomy): Eukaryota > Metazoa > Chordata > Aves > Passeriformes > Hirundinidae > Hirundo > Hirundo rustica. The sequence continues at coordinate 36,284,342 of NC_053451.1, read as the reverse complement.
GTTTACTTATTTGCACTGAAAGTTTTTCCTCTCCCTTGTTATGCACTTGAATAGCATCTAAACATCCAGGTACCATCCCCTTGTCTGGTGCTCATATACATCATTTTAAGTAATTTGTGAAAAGAATTACCATTCCCAAATAGTAGCACTTGCAGTCATGACTTACTTTACTGTGAAAGCCTGAGTCCTTTCCTTTTATCAACATTTTTATTTCTGTAGACCAGAGAGTGCAATGGAATCGGACTACAAGTGATGGCAGTTTTAATCCATCACATACTCTGCAGGGTTCTGGTTCAGCAAGTGCTCTGAGCCCTTTTGCTATTTTTACTTTGAACAAGTGAGCTATCAAAGAAGCAGCAAATCAAAAAACATCCTTTTCTGATAGACAATAGACTTCTGAGTCAATGTTTGACAAATTTTTAATATTGTCTGTTAGAACAAGCACAAGAACAAGAACAAGAACTGTTCCTGCTGATGAAGGAATTGCCTGCCTGCCTTAATTACATGTTTCCTCAAGGACTCTTCTTTGTGGCAGTTTATTTTTTTTTCTCCCCATAATATTTTTCTCTGAGCAAAACCACTTGATTTTGGTCTTGATTGATGCAGAAAGTGGTATATTATTGTAGATTCTGTAAATCCAGAACCTTGGAATAAAATTGTTGTTGGGAAATACTGGTGGTTACTGAAACGCTTGTTCTGCATATTTGTGTAGTCGATAAAAAAATGGTAGTTGTAACATGCTGGTGACTTAAAATTGTATCTGTAAAATTATACCCTCGTGGAACTTCGGGCAGTATTCCAGTTCTGATGTCAACACCTTATGTTTCTCATATTTCTGGGAGCAACTGTAGACTTTTTGAAATAGATTAACCTGCAGTTGTTTGGAACAGGAAATTGAATCTCCTTGAGCATGTGCATATCATAAAATAAAAAAGACCAATGGCTGTGCTTAGGCACTGCACTTCCTAACTGTTAACTCATCCCCTGCTTCAGTTATGGACTATTGCAATGACCCCTGTACAAAGCAAAGCTGCTACAATGGAGGCTGGAGATAAGCAGTACATGTAGAATAAATTTTTGTTACTTGTCCTTGTTCTGTCCATTCTCCCATTGTGCAGAGGCCCCTGCTTATACATAAAAAGTCAGCATTCTTCTCGGGAGATTTACAGGAGTAAATTTAATGGAATTCTGATTTTTTCAATTTCTGTACCTGAAGAATCTCAATTTACTTTTTCTTGAAAAGCTGGTTAAATCTGATCATACCAGACCTGCATATTTTGAATACTTTGTGATTCATGCTGTCTCCAACTGTGCCTGGAAATTATTCGGGACAGTTCAGGCAAAAATTATTCTAGGGACTATTATAGCAATTTAATATGGTAGAGAATCATATTTCACCACTAGTGAATGTTCTCTGATGATGAATACACCAATATAAATGTTACCTTTTTTTTTTCTTGATAAATACCATTTTTAACCGCGAGGCATATATTAAACAAAGCAGTTATCAGTAGAAGCCCAAACGCAGGGATTTTTTTCTCCATTTGAATCTTTGCATTCTCCTCTTTGTTTTTCAAGGATCTTAATTTCTTTTCAGTGCTCTCTAGCTTGTTGAGATATATAGTAGCTGAAAATGTATTATTATTAAATGTGCTTTGTTTTATTAGAGTGAACAATGAGACATTAAAAAATGTTGTGAGATTACTCAGTTTTAATTGAATGAATATATTTTATAAACATTATCTTTTATTGAAAGAGGACCCATTTCAGAGGAAAAGGTGTTTGAGAAATTAGCTAAGGTAATGAATTCTATAAATTAGACTACTCAGGATCAAACCGTAGAATACAAAGAAGTACTAGAAAAAATTGTGATTATGATTATATGGCTCTGATTTTCTTTTGCCAGTTAAGGATATCTATTGGAATGGAATCTATTGTTAATGCATTTTCCCACTGGGAATGGAGGGAAGAACTATGAAACCCTTACGGAATTTTATTTTGATAATGTATCATGGATACCCAAAATAATAATGAAGTAAAAATTGTAAAAGTCAAGATCAAGTATGTCTCACACAGTGAATAAAAACAGATACTTAAAGTCTCCTGTTGCTGTCTGCAGAGCTATGAAGAAGAACCAGAACAAATTGAGTCAACATTAAAAGCAATTCAATCTTGGCATAAAAGTGGTAGAAAAGACTACTCTATTTCATTCTTTTCAAGCTGCTTACTAAATTGTCCTAAAGACCCTGTTCACACAATGCAGAGTCACTTCTAAGGTGTGATTCAACCCTCCATTTTATTTAACTCTTCACTGGTGGTTACTGCCTTCCTAACTCAGGTACTTTAGATAAATATTCAAAATTATGTGTGCTGAGTAACAGACTTAATAAAGATGAAGAGTGTAGAATATGAAGGCAGAGGCAAATTGATTGGCAGGAAGGATAATATGGAAATGGAAATGACCGTAACTGAAGTGGAAGAAAACTCCTGAGTAAAATTAAGCGCAGTGTCAGATAATTGTGGTCCCAAAGGATTAAGACTTGTTATTCAAAAAATCATAAAACTGGCAGCAGGGCTTTATCTAGAGGGTCTTTTAGACCATCTTTTGGGTGTTTTTATAAACAAAATACTGTTTCAGGGTTGGCACTGTAATACTGGAGAATAACATGGACAATGGATTAAATGCGTGTTTGTGTGAGTGAAATGACTTCATTATCCACATGGATAATGTGGATGTAGTAGTTTGCTTTCAAGAAAAAATTTGAAAAGAAGGGTGTGGAAGTAAATGTAAGATCCCAGATATGTGCAGACCTTTTTGCAAGGGATCATTGATTTTAATTGTTTTCTCCATTAAGGGAGAAAATATAGTTTAGATATCATGTGTTAGGGCTTGTTAAGTGCTGATATAGTGCTACAGAAGAAATTAGGGTTAGGGTTTGGGTTTCATAATAGCTGGAAACTACTGTGAAACTGAGATGGACAATAAAGTGGGTGAAATGAAAAAAGAAGGTATAAAATTGCATAAGGTTATGGTCAGAAGTCTCAAGAGATCAGCACTGGAGCTAGATTCATGTAATGTTTTTGTAGCTGATGTAAGTATGATCTTCAAATCCCCCGTATTTTCTAATGATGTAAAAGTACTGCCAGCAGAAAGGAAAAGAAGAGCAACAGCCCAAGAAGGATTGGGTGGGTTTTGGAGTCTAGGCTAAAAGAAATTGTACCAAACACTTATAATCATCTCTGTCTTTAGCTATCTAACCTAAAGAGTCCAACCAGGACTATAGTCATCCTAAACTCTGTTTGTGTAACAGTAAAAAATTCTGGAACCTGCCAGGGGAGGTTCAAAATTTTAAGTGGCTTCCAGAGGAGTTCTGAGGTGTGTCATGATCTCTATTTACCGAGTGTGAAGCCTAGTGTGATGAAGTTTCTGTCTTGCCTTCCACAAATACTCCTTTTTTTCCTTACTGATTAATGTTCATTTCTGTTGTTTCCCAGGACCTCAGCACTTAGGAAGAGAGGGTGCAAGAGAAAAGAGAAGCCAGTATGATAAAGATATAAAAAAGGCAAATGGAATCTTGGAGTATATTTTCAGAAAAATAGATTATTTGTCCTGATGTATAGAATTCTGTAAATTATCAACTGATTGTTGAAGTTTGGCAGTCAATATCTGGGGAAGAGAGAATCAAACTGGGGACAGCTGTGGAGAAGAGTTATTGCAATCTGAAGAGCTTGTCATGAAACCAGGGCCTTGAAGATTTGTTTTTATTTAGTGAATGAAAATGAAGCTTTATTAATACAATTAATGTTTTTAAATACACCACATTAAATGGTTACTATGTCTGAAAGAAAAATAAATGCAGGCTGAGTATTAGAAGGATTTCCAGCTTTCAGGTGAATGTGGCCTGGAGTAACCCCCAATGGAAAAAACTTTTTGTTCATATTGCAGCTGATTTTGAGTTACAGTGCATGCCTGATATTCAACAGTATTTCTACATGTATTTTGAAAGAAAAAGCTGCATGGAGGTGTATCTGAAAGCATACACCCAGAATATTTGAAAGCAACATCTAGGAGAAGAAAATGCATATAAAAGGATTGGCAAGTTATTCTTGATGAAGACAGCAATACAATGAATTTTCAGACCACCTATTTTTACATCCCTGAGATCAAACACAGGCATTAATGATGATTGAAATAGGCTGAGCTACATGGCTGTGAGTGGGGGAAGAACACAGATTTATAAACTGGATAAAAACCCTGATAAATGAAACTGAGGTTATACAGCCTGATGTTAAAACTGTACTATCATTCAAATAAACCAATAGCTAAGCCATGTTCAAGTTAGATAGGGAGACAAAAAAAAAAAAAAAAAAAACAACAACCACCAAAAAACACCAAACACATATTATTCAATAAAGAGGAAATTCCTCTTAAACAGAGGTAATTTCTACGTCCTGTTCTTCATTCTCCTGTCCCCTTCTCTTTCTATATTCCAGTATCCAATAACGAAATAAAGCAGGATTGAATGGAATGTAGTTTTGTGCATAGGAGGAACCTAAAAATTCTAAAGGAATCATTTAATAGATTTTGAGCTGCCTAATATGCTAATTGCAGCTCAGAGGGAAAAAAACACCAACAATTGATCAATAAAATTTTCTCACTATAGGAGAAGGAAGGAAGGAAGGAAGGAAGGAAGGAAGGAAGGAAGGAAGGAAGGAAGGAAGGAAGGAAGGAAGGAAGGAAGGAAGGAAGGAAGGAAGGAAGGAAGGAAGGAAGGAAGGAAGGAAGGAAGGAAGGAAGGAAGGAAGGAAGGAAGGAAGGAAGGAAGGAAGGAAGGAAGGAAGGAAGGAAGGAAGGAAGGAAGGAAGGAAGGAAGGAAGGAAGGAAGGAAGGAAGGAAGGAAGGAAGGAAGGAAGGAAGGAAGGAAGGAAGACCCTCACACCTGAGCTATCTCTCAGTGTATTCCTAATGTATGGGAGAGACTAGATTTTTTGCATGCACTGCAGAAGGCTGGTTCTAGTCTGGGGTAACTTCATATCTGGATGTTCTCTTATTCAGATGGGATCACAAATGTTAACAAGGGGAAGTATTGTTGATTTTGGGGATATTAACAAGAGAATGGTACATCTTGCAACAAGTTTCCCAGATGGATCATAAAATCTCCATCCTTGGAGATATTCAAAGCTTGACTGGAAAAGGTCCTGAGCAACCTGATTTAAGTTGTTCCTTCTTGGAACAAGGGGTTGGACAAGAGGACATCCAGACACTTCTTCCAGCTTCATTTATTCTCTGGTTTAACAGTTGCGTGTGGAAAAAGCAAGGAGATATATACTATATTGAATTTTGATTTATTATAAACTTATTCTTCTCTTCTCCTAATCTAGTATTTTAGGGATTATAATAGTCTCTCCAAAGTCTTATGAGACAGATTGTGATCTCTTATTTTGCAAGAGGGAGGGATACAGCATGAGCATGGTCACAAGACATTCCTAAACCTTGCTTATGAAGCAGGACGTCTGAATCCTGAACAAAGGTTGAGTCAGCCTTAGTTTCATGAATGGGATAAAACTATAACTAATAGAAACCGGAGGCAGGTGGGGTGCTAATCTCACTGACAACCTGTGGGATGAGCATGGACATCTCCTAGAGATCTGGGCCAAATTGGGATGGGGCTGTGGGTCCTGTATCCTGCCCACTGAACTGTGTCTGAATTAATTTGGTCAGATATGAATTTTCTGCAGCAGATACAGAAAACTCTCCCCACAATGTACTCTGGGCGTGTTGAGGAAGGTAGGTGGAGGAAAATAAAGTCCATGTTCCATATTTCTTGTCAAGAAATACAACATGTTCCTTAAGATCTGAGTATGTAAATATAAACAGTGCTGAGATTTGTAGGCCTGTGGTATCTCTTCTAGGTATCAAACAATAGTTTTAGAAAGCTGAAAAAACCTTCAAGATGGGATGTAGGCATATTGGCTGTGGGTTGGTATGTGATGCCAATCTGTTGCTAAGTTTTATTTTTAAATTAACCTTTTATTATCTTCTGTAACACTGGAAATTAAAGTTGAAATAATAAATCCCTTATTTTTAACTGTTCATTTTAAATAAATTTGTGTTATGGGAATCTGACTTAAATTGTGTGTTTACAGACACTGTAATTAAACTGGAGAAGAGTGGGATTGTTCCATCCTGACCTTCTCAGGAAAACAAACTAGAGTTTATATGGATGCTGCAGTAGGACTAAAGCATTTCTTATCTGGACTGCTTTATATCCATTTGGAAATCTGTGTGTATGCATTCACATTTACATGTAATTGATCACTATAGCTGTGTGGAGTGACTGTGTGGTCACTCAGGGTTCATGTTCCTAGGTGACACAAATATCAGTGCTGTACTCCAGTGGTACTGAAGTTTTCTGCTGCCCTTCTTAACACTGCAGTGATTCAGTGCTGGTGATTTTTTTCCCCCTGACAAACGCTGTCAGACAGCAAGCAATTTTTCACTGTGTCAAAGGATCTTAAGTGGATTCTACCTTGAATAACTGACAGCCACAGAAAAACAAAGATGTTTTTTTGATTTATGTATGCTCAGTAGATTTAAACAATCCAGTAGACGTAAACTTTTATGAGTAATAAGTGAGGCAGACCTTTTTCATGGGTCCCACATATCTGCATGTTTATAGATAAAGATACACATATCTGTTACATGAAAAGATTAGGGTTTATTCCAAGCTCAAAGAAACTGTATGGGAATATTATAGCCAAATGCAAGTATGCAAAAAAAGGTAAAGGTATGTAAGGAAGAGGAAGTGCAGAAGAAGTAATGATCGGTGTTCTGTTTGTTCTTCTTGCGTCTCATCTGCACTTACTGCCCATTTTCCAAATGTAAGGGCAGAGTTTCCTCTTTCCTAAGTTACCTACTCCCTGTCAGACAGGCAGCATAAGGTCAAATTTACACCCAGGCATAAGCAGAACCAGATGAATAATGTAGAGAATATGTTAATGACTGATTTGTGCGTATCACTGAAGATACAGTTCCTTTACATACTCACCCTAAGACAGGCTTGTGTATTGGGGGTTTTCACATTGCTCCACAGATTTAAATGCCAGAAAGAAGCACATCTGCTCAGACACTCAGACCTTTTACATAGCACAGGTCATGAGACTTTACCCAGTAAATCAAGCTGTGGAAGAAATCATCCCTTCCTTTAATTTGAGTGTTATCAAGCCCATGACCGTGTGACTAAACCTGTGTATATCTAATGGAAAGAATTTTAGTCTAAATGTAAGGCCTCCAGGCAATGATTAATCAGATACAACCTTTAATTATGTTGCAATGGTTAATTACTCTTGCTGTTAAAAGTTGTCTTGCTTCCAATCTGAATGTGTCTGTCTCCATGGAGACATTCTTCTGTGGGAAGAATAGGGTGCCATGACCTCTCTCCTCATAGAGGTTGCCTTTTTTGTAGATTGTCTGTCTTAATCTTAGGCTGTGATCATCTCGACTGATGGATGCTTCCTGATAGCTTGGTGTAAATACAGATCTCCTTCAATCAAGGAAAAAAAATGTGCTTTAGATTTACATGAGTATGAGACATACCAAAATCTCCCTCTCACAGTTCACGTGCTGCTCTTAATAGCTAGAAGAAATCATTGTCTGTAAAATGTGCCTCGATTTGGCTTCTTCTGAACAAACTTAATCAAAGTTTCCAGTTTTGGTTTTCATTCATCTTGGCTATCAGCCTCAGGGACGTGAGATGTTTTTGCCAATATCACAGATTTCACCTTCATAAAGACATATTGAAAAAGAAATTAATCTCTCTCGGGATGGGGCTTGCCTTTTGCTGATACCGGTCTGATTTTATCATTCTGTGGTGTCAAGGATCAAATACTCCTTGGTCAGTACTTATGGCTTAAGGTACCTAACGAAAATAGCAATTTACCTCTTTATTTTAATAATTTAGTTTCTGCAGGTTATTTCTTTGTGTAAATACCTCAGGTTTTGAAATCCGGTTTTCTGAGCCAGAGACTACTCAAGGTAGTCCTTGATATATTTCTGCCCCCTCTTCTGTTGTCAGCATCTCCTAAACACACACTCACATTCTGTTCAGGCTCAAACCAGTTACCTTATGTAATCCAGCATTTGGGAGCTTTGACATATGTCTGTCTCTGACTAAGCTTGACTGAAACAATCATATTTGGCTACACATATTTTTCTTCTTGATAAAACCTGTTTAAAATACCAGAATAAATACAGTCAGTGACTTAAAAATGTTATTTTATTGACATGGCATACACTAGAGAGAATTGGCTAGTGACAGAGATACTCAGGACCACTGTACTTTGCATTTACTCTTACCCAAATATCATCCACTGTCTGCATGAAGGGGCCTTGCAACCAGCAGCATACTGATTTCTGGGCCCTGTGCTGGAAAGGGTGTGAAGTTGTTTTCATCTATTATGTTTTTCTGATTCCATGCTTTCTCTCCATGGAGACAAGGGCTTTAAAACTACCTCACATAGGCAACATCCAGGGAATTTGTGAATTGGAAAGAGTGGAGAGTCTAGGCTGATTTCCACTGACTGTGCTTACATAGCATCTTAATTCCCTAATGATTTCAAAAGCATTAAAACATTACACCTTGGTAATAACCCAGTCTTCAAACTGATCAGCTCTAGCACAGATGTTAAAAATACTAGTTCTAATAGGATGTCTAGAGAAACAGAAATAGCCTCACAACTTGTCCATAAAATTCTCTTTGTACCAGGCTGTCATGTGTGATAGTGTCTCACAGCTCATGCTTAAGAAGGATCCTGCCACTGGACACTTTGTACCTTTACTGGTCTTACTATAGCTTCTAAGAGATAGAAATAACCTGATGCCAAGGTGTACCCAGCCAAAGCCTGCATGCAAAGACAGGAGTGGAGAGGCACAAAAAGTGGTGCTGAAGCACACCCTGAAGGAACTGGGATGATCCCAATGTCCTTTCTGGCTGTCAGTTCACCAGATAAATCTGTATTTTATTTAATACCTTCAGATTTCTGTCATTATGACAGTTACTTCTTGAACAGTCATTCAATCTTTATCTTAAACTTGAAAAATTCTTGACGCGTGTGTCCAAAATAATAAACTTTGGAGGGTTTTCCGAGCTTTCCCTGCTCTTGTGTAAGGCTTCAGGAAAGTATGAACCTTCCCTTAACTCCTCCATCTTTCTAGCTGTGTCATCTTGTTCCCCTGTACAGGCAAGAGGTTGCACATAGAGTGTTACCAGCGGGTGCTGCTGAGCACAGCAGAAAAAGGTTGAGCTCTGCCTCCCTTTCACTCAAAAGAGTGACACCAATTTTTGTTTTGTGACATTCATTGCAATGTAGCCTCTCTTTGACTTCCTTTTTGTATTTTTTCTGAGGTGGCTGACACTATCTAAGTGGTAATTAGAATGGGATTGACAAATATATTTTGTTCTGAAGAAATCAAGCTACAAGTATTAGGAAGTCTTTGTGGGAACACAATAAAGAATAAAAGTGTTTATTGCTTCCAAAAATTCCCCCCAAATTTGATTTTCAAATATATGTGCTGAAGATTGGAAAATTTAAATATTTAATTATTTAAATTAATTTAATTATAGCGTGACTTTTAAGTCTTAATTATATTTGACTTTTGTGGTCACTTCATATCAACCTTGGCTACCTGTAGGGTAAATCTTTATGTTCATAGTCTCTGCATCGAGTCACACAATTTTTTTATCAGATAAAACAAAATTGGTCACAGAAGTAAGATAATAAACATTTTTGAAGATTTTTATATCTCGAAAAATGCCTGTGTCAAAAAAAAAAAAAAAAAATTGCATTGCTAAAAGATTATTTTGTTTCTTAAACAGATCTGATAAAAGACATGATTGGGGAAATAGTCAGTGCATAATTATAATTCATTTAAATACTTCAGAGACTAAAGCCCATAAAATTAAAAAGTTATCTTTTACAAAAACATAATTAAAAATATTAATGGTGGTTTTTTATTGCAAATAAAAAGGATCTTGTTAAGTCTTACACTGAGGGACATTCTACGACCTCTGTGGGTTTACCTATTCCGATCTTTATTTAGTCTCTTTGTGAAGTTCTTTTGGTTTTTTATATGTATAGAGGTGTAATTTCCCCTGAAGTAGAAAGTTCCTGTTATGCCTTGTCCCATCCCATGGATTGTTGTGCCCTGTGCACTGTCTTCTATTCTATAAAGATGTTTTAGGTGCTGGAAGACAGTGATTTGGTCCCTCTCAGCTTTCTTCTCTCTCGTTCTTTCAACCTTTCTTCACACACCAAATTCTTCAGCTTTCAATCACCTTGGTGGCCCTCCACAGGATGTCTTCTGATTTCTCACTTCTTCTTGAACTGCAGGAAACCAACACTGTGTAGAGCCAGTAAGTTATCTCAATTCCCTGGTATACATCAAAGCATGGGCTTTTTTAGGACATGAAAATGTCACTTGTGTTTGAACCTAGGAAGCGACAAGATTGATCCACTTTTCTTTCCTTTTCTCCCTTTCTTCCACTCCTATCTTTCTCTACTTAAATATTTTGCAGTGCATTTTGACTTTTATTTTATATCATATTCTATGAGGACTAGAAAATACCTACAAATCTGAAATTTTACCTTATTTCTACTAATTTACCTTTAGAATCACTTCAATTTTACTTAATAAAAACAGGGACATTTTCCATGCAACACATTTCAAGGCTTATTGAACCGGTATTTATCACATTTTTTTATTACAGCTAATAATTATACATCTGAGGGTGTTTTTTTTTTTTATTTGTTTTGTTTTTTTTTTTTTTTTTAATTTGTTCAGAGATTGAATGTATTATTTGCATAGGAAATGGCATTATAATGGTCTCATCTTTTTTGGATCATATTTAGTGAGAGAGTTTTTTAGAGAAGTGTTTTTCAGGCTTTTGGGGTAGAATATATAAGAATTTTTTTAACAAAATCTTGCTCACTGTAGACTTTTAAAAATTATTTTCCTGATTTGTTGTCTGTCTGTTCCATAATACTATCTATAAATATTGTTATTGAAAATAGAAGAAGGCAATAGAAATTAGGCCCTGTACAAAAGCACCCTACCTGCCATATTACATTTCAGTTGTGGCTTACAATATCTCCTATTTTCAAATGAAAAAATCTTAATGACTTATTTCACTGTTTGGTGGTAGACCAATCTGTTCTATTCTTACCACTTACCAGTGGAAAATAGTGTCTTCAATGAGTTTTTCCATGCAAGTTCCTTGCTGGAGCTCACTTTTCTGTAATTAGGAATCATACTTACATGTCCCTTGATTTTGTGTAACAATTGGCACCGTACTTGTCTTTGCAGAAGCAGAATAGATGGAATGTTTGTTGCTTCTTTCCCAAAAATATTAATCTGCTTTTCACGTCTGTGTCACTGTAGTGACACAGGCGTGAAAAGTGGATTAATATTTTTGCTTGATCAAGGTAGTTGTGTGATCTGGCTGTGTGTTTTGTGAAACAGGCAATTCTCTACCTGCCCTCTGGATTACGCTGGTTCTGAGGTATGCACCCATTGCTTACTGAATCCGTGGAGCGATATTTGATGATGTTTGGATGATGGCAAAGAAAGAATCCCAAAGAAAATGTTTTTAAAAGACTTTGTGAGCACGATGTGCACCCACAGGTTGATGCTAAAAGGGGCTACAAGCTGTCAAGCTCCTGTGGAGGCCCTGGGAACGAAGAATGCAAATTTCTCTTCTGTACAAGTGCTCAGCACTGACCAAGACTTCGACAAGGCAGAGTTTTCCCAACACTTTTTCACACATCTTCTGGCTCCTGTCATTTAGATACTGCTGACATGTCCAGAAAATTATAATGCATAAAAGAAAACTACCTCATTTTTTCTGAGAATTCAGAAATTTGGCTTAGGGAGAAGTTTGAAAAAATTCAGACACACTTGAAACTGCTATTATTATTTTTAAAAATGGATTTTATGCATCCATCCAGTTCTCAAGGACCAAAAACTGCATTTCTTTATGATTCTCTTTGAAAAAACTCTGTACCCTGAAATCAGTGTGGTCGTTTGATTCTGACTGCACTGTGATATTTCACACCTGACTTCTGCCTTAAATAAGGTCAAAACCAAAAAGGGTGCCCTCTGCCAATACTTGACATGTGAATACAAGGCTCCTGTCAGCACAGATGCCAGTCCCAGCCGTTTAGCTCAGCTGTTCTTGCTGATAGCTGCCAAGTGGTGGAGTGGAACAACACATAAATCAAGGTTCTGCGTATATGAAGTATCTATGAATTAACCATCCCTATGAAGCTCAGACTTCAAGATGAAATCCATTTACATTTAAACAGCTTAGAGTTTTGCTGAGGGTTAGACAGACTTTTAATTAAAAAAAAAAAAAAAAAAAAAAAAAAAAATTGTTCATACTCTCCCAAATTATATGACATGGACTATTTAGGGTACCCTTGTTAGTGATCATATCAACCGGGTCTTTGCTAGTCCTAGCTTAGTTTTAGCTCCCACTCCAGGAACTCCTCTGGCTCCCATGCCTTGATAGTGGAGATACTGGCACCTGATTTCCACTGCACATGGTGAAAAATTGCCTGAGTGTTTGCCTACAGGGCAGTACTCCAGATATGAATTCACAGTGCTGTGAGCTTAAGAGAGTCAATATGACATTCCCATTACTTGCTGCTGTGAGTAATTGATGCCAAATATCATCAGAATCATGTTAACATAATTCTGCTTTGCTCTAGATTATTGGCACATGTCTGTATTACATCAGCAGTGACTGGTTCTGTATCAGTCACCCTCTGTCTCCTTTATCCTCTAGAGTTTAGTTTAACTCTGCTTCTGCTCATGGATACTCACACTTTTTCACTGGAGTATCTCTCTGACATTCAGCAGTCACTCAAATGCCTGGCACTGAACCCTGATGCAGTCCTGGGCACTGCTGGGTATTTCCAGATAGAGAAAAACAGCTTTATTTAATTCTGGAGTTGTTAGGGAGAATGCTGCTGAATTCAGGGAGCTTTGGACAGCCTTTAATATGTCCCTTACCCTGAGGTTGCTATCCATGCATATTACACATTCTTTTTACTGGGTACAGTTCCGTTGCATAATTAGAATTTAAAATAGCAAAACAGAAGCTGAAAGACTGGAGAGGGGAAAGAAAAGAGATCTAAAAAGCTTGGAAAACTTCCACTGACACAGGACCTATTGAGATGAAATCTCCAGCAGCAGGGATGGATGGTGAGAGCAACACTGCCATCTCCTGAATACCCTTGGCAAGATCTGGTTTTCCTCTGATTTCTTACTTTGTGGAGCACAACAAGGGCTGCAGCTCCATCTCAACATCCTCACATGCTGGATGCTCCAGTCTCTCTCTCAAAAGGTAACTAATCTAATTGGAGTCCAGACATGCTGAGAGTGAAAAACAAACAACAAAATGACAGCCAGGAAAAAGGAGGAAGTTAGCTAAGGGTGGTATGGTTGCAGTGTTGTGGGAAACAAGGTTCATTCCTGAAATCCTTCTTCACAGGTTAGGATTTTAGAGTGTTTAAGAATAAGGTCATCAGATCATCTCATCTGGATGCCTGCCTATTGAAATATGTTAAGGTTTTTTTGTTTCACACTGGGCCTCAGATCTTGATATTAACTAAAGATGAGCTTCTAGAAATGTGTCAGAGGCTGAAGTGAAAAATGAACAGATTGAGAAGCTCTTGGTGGTTTGAGTTACCCTCATTCTTAGAAATGCCTGTGTACACTGCAGTTGGAGTATGTCCAGCTACAATTCACAGCTACTGCCTCTATCGGTGAAGTCACAGGTTCCTGTATTTTCACCTGTGTGAGAGTAAGTGACATTATGGCCATGATCTCAGTCTACCGTTTACAAACTGAACATCCATTTCAGAGAAAAAGAAAAGCAAACAAAGCAAGCCAAACAACTGAAAGAAATCTACCATATTCTTGCAACCACCTCATTGCATAGCTTCTGACATAATTTTCAGCAAACTTTTTAAGGCTGATGTTCTTCCAGAGTTGCTTTCCGATCTTTGTTATATATTCTAATAAATAATAGTAAAATAATTACTATAATGATACTTAAAATACTGACATGAATTTAGCAAATCCTGGAATGAATGTCTCAGTCTGTGACTTCAAAGGGTGACTCCTTAGGCTTTGTGAAAATTCAGGAGCACATTCTGAAAATACTGTTTGTCTTAAACAGCTGGAAATGATCTTTTAAAAATTAAATAAAGCTTAAAAACACAGCATTATGACAAATGACTGTAAAGCTTCCTGGAACACTTACCCTCAGGTAATCCCTGGCTTTTCCAACAAGGGCAGAGCTCTCATTTTGGTAAATGCTCTGTTAGCTAGTGTTAGACTAGTACCACAGTGCTTCTTTTTACATACAGATGAACCAACTAAATCATCTGACAGATTTCTCTAACCTTAATTTGTCCTCATATAAGTAGACTGAGGCTGTATGCAAAAGAGAAATACCATGCAAAAGCTGTGAGTTTACTTCATCCCAGTTTATATTTTTTAGGAGGCTTGGGAAATAAAAAAATCAAAATACATTTCTCAGTTAATTGAATTACCACTCTTTAATTCTCAAATTCATTTCATTTTTGGCATCCTAACAATTCAATTCACAGTGGTTTAAAACTTGATCTGCTACAGATTTTTTTCCTAAATTTTAATCATGAAATGGCAGGTATATTCTCCATTCAATACTTCACAAAGGTATGCCAAGTGGTTTTTTTTAACATCATCCAGTGAAGGAAAACCAAAAAATATGCCAGCAGTTCAGATTCTTCTTGAATTTTCCCTCCAAAAAACAACCCATTTGTAGATAGTAAATTTCTAAAATAGTTGTTCAAAACAAAACCAAAATCCCTCTGTGTAGCACAAAATACACAGGTGTATGGTGAAGCAATGTAAGTTCCCTCAGTGGGCTTCCTAGGGGGTAAGAAGGCTTAATGACCTGTTCTTTGTAGTTTCTTTTTCTGAATCCACACTTTCCACTCAAACATTTGCATCTCCTGTTTAATATATGGATTTTCTGTTCTGCCTCCTGACTATAAAAGCAAAGCTACTCAAAATCCCAGGCTCCTGGCCAGTTTTCTCTATGGTTTTCATCCCTCCAGTCACAGTAACATGTCTACAACACTCACACGTGCTACACAAATAATTCCACGTAAACAACTTGTAAGCTTGTATAATTGGTCTGAGATGATGACGAATTTTACTCTGACTCACAAGTCTTCAGTGATACCATCACTCATCATTTGCATCCATCCATTGTGCAGGTAAAAAGTGAATAAGTTCAGTAACATGTAGGGCATTTAATTATTTTTTAAGAGAGAGAAAATTGAATAAAAATGTAAGCTGGTTTTTGATAAGCAAAATAAAAATATTCTTTGAGGAGTTTGTTTTTTTCCCTCATGAAAAAAATTTAGTAAGCAAAATAAGCCAAACAATATCACATAGGGCATTGGGAAAAATGAGGTTAGCAAGGGAGAATTACTATTGACTGATACTATGCCCCAAAATTCTCTTTTTAAGTTAGCTCTTGAACATAGAACTCTGATGTTTGTACAGACAACTCATGCATTATTCAGTGGTACATCCATACCTCCCTATAGTGTAGCTGAAAAGATGCTGAAAGCGTGAGGAGCTGCAGCTCAATTTCTTGTCAGGGCAAACAGTTGTTGCTGAGTCAAACCGTTCAGCTGGTGCTGCTTGTCAGAACTATTGGTAGTATTGCTCCAGTGGTTGTATTGATGGAGTAGGGTTGCAACATCTGTATTTGTAGAGGAAGGCTGCTGGTAATTAGGACTGCAAGTCACCACTGTAAATATTGAT
This sequence comes from Hirundo rustica, assembly GCF_015227805.2. NCBI lineage: Eukaryota > Metazoa > Chordata > Aves > Passeriformes > Hirundinidae > Hirundo > Hirundo rustica. The sequence goes on along the minus strand of NC_053451.1, from coordinate 36,268,459 downwards.
TTTTTTTATTATTATTATTTGCTTTCTTTTTCTTTTTACCTTGCCTGTAGTTCTCCTCTGGTCATCAAGTGTTAGTGTTCCTTTGTGCTGGTGTACCATAGGTGTACTTTTTGGAGCACATCTTCCAGGTTAGTTTCTTTCATTAGGAACCTACCTGTCATACTCCCTGAACATACCACCAAGTAAACCAGACCACAATAAAAGGGAAAATTGTGACAATTACTTCAGAAACAAAGTCTGAATTAAATGTAGATGCATCCGTTATTTGCTGAGAAATATCTGGTACAGAAGGAAAAAATATCCTTTTGTATTTACAAGAGCTGTTATTCAGACAGCAGAAGATGAGAGCCCTGGACTTCTTTTATAAGCTGTCAAACCAATCTGGCTGGCAATATCTATTCAGATGACTTTGGTACACCAGCTTGACAAGATGTAGGCAGGGGAGAGCAGTACAGAATAAATATCAGTGAATTTCTTGGCCTTATCCCCAGACTGATCTCCTTCTGAATTGGCCTTTTCTTTTTTCTCTAAAGTTCAGCAGATGTTTAACATGGAAGGACAGATGTGGGTATGTAAGAGAATTTGGCTAGCAGTAGTTATACTGATTAGTTCAATTTGAGTTTGCTATGTGATGCTTTATCAAAAGATGCATTATATTTATGTGGTAGACTACAGAGTCAGCTCTAAATTCTGTTGTGTATTCTAACTGTTTTCAGTTTTAATAATATTATATCAATAATATATTTCAGTATTATATCAATAAAACCCTCCTGCAATGAAGTCCTTAAACATTTCCATGGATGAGTCATCTACCATCTCTCTTGGCCACCTGGTGCAGTGTCTCACCACCTTGATAATGAAAAATTTCCACCTAGTCTAAATCTACCTTCCTTTAGTTTAAGACTATTACCCCCTTGACTTACCATTTCAGGCACTAAAAAGTCTGTCTCTTATCCATCTTATAAACCCCCTGCAAGTATTTAAGGCCTCAATAAGGTCTCTCCAGAGCCTTCTCTTTTGGCATGCTAAGCAATCCCAACTCACCCTTTCCTCATAAGAGAGATGTTCCATGCTTCTGGTCATGTCTTAAAGTCACATAAAGAATGTTTGGATCACAAAACCACAGAAACCAGTCTAAGGGTGAGTATCTGCTTGCCCATTACCACTTTATATTGCATAAAAACTTGTGTGCTGGACCAGAAGGAATGTGCAAGTAGGATACAGACCCCTCAGATATTCTTTGTTACCCTCATACAAACATCTTTTCTTTTTGTTCCCCCCAACTATACAGCTAATTAATATTAATCAAATATTTTTGTGTAGTTCATCCTCATTAGGCAGAATATTTGCTGGACATTTGTCACATCAAAGTGAATTAAAAAAAATGTTCTAAGGTTTCTTTTGGTAGTTTTGCCAGAGGAGATTCAGTCAGTGTAAGAGAATACCATTTTTTGGTGACAGGTCTTATCTTTAGTCCTTTCCATTTTTTTAAATTAAGTCCTTGTTTAATTAAGTCCCTGTTGTGCAAACTGTCATTAATATAAAGAGAGTTTGTTGGAGCCTGTTAAAACCCATAAAATAAACACCTGAAATCTTACATTCAAGTGTGGTGCTTGTAAACTGTTTCTGTCCTCCTTAGATGTCAAATATTTTATGTTTCTTCTTCCTAAATGTGCCCTACATTCTCTTGCCTTTGCATGGTCTATTTTATGAAGGGAAAAATAAAAGGTTATATAACGCAATAGGGTAAAAGAAGTAATTTCACTGCTGGAAAACTGATATTGAAGTTTCCAAAATAACAAAGGAAATCTACTAAGGAAATAAATAAATGAGTATGAACATTCCTCTTAATGAACAACTGAACCATTGTTTTAAGTAGGTTAGGAAATTAATTGAGCCAAGTTTATCCCAAGCCATGAGTGATTCTGGGATGGCAGAGAGAGGTGAGTAGGACAGGGAACAAACAGGGAGGAAATAATGGGAAAACCAAGTACATTCTTTACCCAAAAACATTAAAAACATTTCCATAGATTCCCTGGTACCAAAATTTTGGAAGTATTGACCGGCAGCCATAGGAGCTTAGGATTTTTTTCCTGAAAGCTTCATTAGAGAATACTCACTTTGGAGTCCTGTGTCCTGAAACCCTCCTTAGACTGAAACCCTCCTTAGACTGAAACCTATAAAACAGGAAGGATTTACCAGAAAGTTATATGTTTGTAGCATTAATGTCTCCCTCTGAGTGAGTCTTGACTGGATCTCTACTGCCAAAAGGGAAATATAGTGAACTACAGAATGAGATTTATTTCATCCTAAGGTTGATATCTCAATGATATTAATGAATCTTGCATCAGAAGCATCTATTTTTCCCCCACTGACCTTAAAAAACCCCATAGGTAGCAATCATGGTTATAGTTATATCCTATTACTAGAATGTCAGGTTGTTGTTTATGTGCATGTCAATAACATGGTTGACTTCTTGAGAGAAAAGGTGAGCAGCAGCAGAAAAGTTGCCTTTTTGTCCTAATTGAAAAGGTATCTTCAAGTCTGGCACTCATTCTGAGTTACAAGTTCAACTTCTCTTGCCTATTAATCTTAATTGCCTCACTTGACTGCAGAATGAAGCCTCATGTGAGAAGCAGAAGGGAAAATCACTTGTTTTGATGAGTATGCTTTTCTTCATGATCCCAGGACGCGATTAGCTTCCATCACTGCAAGAGCACACTTGATGTGCAAATCTTTCCCCTGGACCCTTGAGCTGCCACTGTAGCAGCCAGTCCTCAGACTGAACCGAACATACGATTCCTGATTAGCCATCCTGTGAGGCCATTAGCAAACTCCCTGGCCTGATAAAATGACCATTTTTACAGAAAATCCAGGCCACCGTTGAGTAGTTGGGATAAGCATCCAGGTTGCAGTCACCCTGCTTTAGAAGGTAAAACATAGGGATGAAGGCTTCTCGAAGACAGCTTGCCCAGTGAGAAATAATGATCCAAGATGTAGCTATTTCCTGTTTCAGCCTGAGCCTGGGTTACCTTCCAGCCCTGGGAGTCCATGGCACTTCCTCACTTTACTCTCATCTTGTTCTCACCTCCTTGTTTAGCTGATCCCTGGCGTTTTTACTTACTGATTGCTTTACCTCTGAGCCTCTTTACAGAACAAGTTGACATTCTTGAAATCCAAAGTTACAGTTACTGAACTTCAAAGATACAGATTTCCCTGAATAAACCCCTTTATAAACACCAAATCTCTATCTGTATTTTGCATATTTTTAGTATCTTGAGTGTTGCTCCCTTTCTGATTTATTCTTAACCCAGAAGGGAAAGATTTCATTTAAATTCAATCCAAAATAATTTTGTTTCCTCCTTTCAGTTCCACAAGGATTTGAAAGTATTTTGTTTTCTGTATAATTTTTTTTCAGCTAGAAAAAAATTCAAGCAAAATGTGTGTATAGGCACTAACATGCAACTTTGACGCCGCTTTTCATAATCTCAGAATCTGTGTAACTTACCTAGGTAGCAGTCTATTACCAAAATTTGTTTAAGATTATAAACATTTTATTTTACTGAATTATAGCAAAATGAGAAAATCAGTGTTACTAGTTTATTTTGTCTGTGTGTATTTTTTTCAGTTTATACTTTTGATTCCATGAGTTTTACATAAGGAATTTGCATCAAAGATGCCAAATTTAGAATTTTACAACCACATTTCATACAATTCCACCTGCCCTTCTTACAGTTGCATTGGCAATTTGCTCATCAGTTTCTAATTTATAGTAACATATTTTTCCCCTTAATCTGGAAGACATATTCTCCGGTGTGCAGCAGTTAGACTTGCAACATATGGAGTGGCAGGACTGAGATATGCATGTGCAGTGGAGATCATACAGAAAATTTGCTGGATATGAGCTTTATATACTATCTCCTCTCAGACTTGCTACTCCCAGCCTCATACATCAGCTTGGCACTCTCCTACAGCAGAATTGTGTAGCAATTTTGATTCTCTAGTCAGGCTTGGATGCCTGTCTTTGTAAGGATGTTGTGTCAGTCTGATCTTTTCCATCTTTTCAACTACAAGAGAAATGTACTTGCAGGAAAGGATATAAATGCTCTTTGTCACCAGGATGTTGCACATCATTAACACTGTTTAATCTTTTTCTTTGAAGCTTTGTATGGTACACAATCAATTTAGTCCATAATTTTCACCTTGTCCTTACATTCATAGTAACATTTAATCACAATTTTGGCACCAGGTAAAAAACCAGCTATGTAAAATGCAAATACTGTGTTACCTAGGGGAAAAAATTAGCTGCAAGAAAAAAGAGGCAACTTATTTGTGTCCTGTCAAAAAGGGCTTTGGTGTCAAAAGTCTTTCATGTTAAAATATTTGCTATGGGCAACTCATTGTAAACCAGGTTTCTGTTTGATGTAAACAAGTTTAGGATCTTGAAAGCTGATGGACATTGGTGTGTTTGCTTTACTTTGAGGCTGAAACATTAACTCTGAGCTAAAAGGTCTGGCAGCATTTTTCCTATAGAGTCAGATATCTAGACAGGAAAATTCATATCATGTCAGCCTGTATAGCATAGCACCTTGACTATTACTAATTTTCTTTAGGTATTATTTTCTTCCAGAATAAAACAAGTTGCTATTATTCTGATTTGTGGCCAATATGAGAAAAAAACTTAATAAAAGGCTCCAACTTCTAATGGATTTAATGCTTCTTTTGGATGCTTGTTTAAGTTGCTAAGTACCTTCATTATTAAAAACATATATCTTATTTCCAATTTAAAATTTTGATATAACACTGAGGGACACGAGGTTGCCAGGCACATGATAACTAAATAGCCATGACTTTTAATATCATGGTTTCACCTTTGTGCATAATTTTGAACCTCTGAAGTCACCTCTTCCTAGTAGTTATTGCACCTCAGTACAATTTTTTCCCTAGTGTAATCTACAGAGCTTGATGTTTCAATCAGAATTCTTAAAAACACCTATGTTCACAAAAGGTAGGGTTTTTTTGGTTTCCAGACCTTATTAGTTCTATCATCAAAAGAGATCAAGCTGGGAATTATCATTATATGCAAGGAAATTTTCATTGATGAGTTAAGGGAATAAAGACAGTGCTAATTGGTTACATAATATTAAAGTATCTGGAATGTACAAGAAGACTCAGGCTGTTAATTAAGATAAATTGTGAAAATAGTCACACAGACTATAATTTTCATGTAGTCTTTAAAAGTAAGAAAATTATCTTGGTAAAGGAGAAAAATATGATAATATATTCATCTGAGAATCTGATTTTGCTCTGAGAGTTCCAAATCACCTGCTGGTGGCATGTGAATTTTGGGTTTTCAGATTTCCTCCTATGTCCGGTGTCATGTCCTTGTTTTCTACACAGATAGTGATGCCTGCTTCTAGAGTATAATTCAGAAAAGTTATCACCAACAGTGATTGTGTTAAAACATGATCATTTGTTAAGAATCTATCATTCTCATGGCCTATGTGACACATACTATGGATATCTGCGCCACTTAAATTTTAATAATGAGTAGGAGGTACTCAATGTCCTCAGACTGATTGTGAGAAAGCATCAATGCTTTGTTAGTTTAATCTGTTCAAAAAACAAATGCTGAAAAATCAGTAGTGTATCACAAATCAGGATCAGAAAAATCCACATGCTTAAGTCTAGTTCACTACATTTTCTTGGCTCTGCTGTTGGTTTCTCACCATTGATTTTTCTCACCTGTTCCTCAGTTTCTCTGGGAATAAGGCTTCTACTACCACCCTTGGAAGTTTTTTCCATTGACAATCTGTTATAACTAGGATACATTTCGGTGCCTCTACAACTGCTAACCCTTCCCTGAAATTTGCACATCACCAATATATTGTAATGACTACTGACAAGACAAAGTTGTACAAATCCCACTGGGACTAGAGAGCTGCAATAATAGATGGTATAAGGGTAAGAAAACAACATCCTGTGCATCCCTATTTAAACCCCAAATACTTCACTGTAGATCTCGTACTATTCTTAAGCACACTTAAAAAATTCCCCCGCTTACATCTATCTACTCTTCTAACTGATAAGCCTTTATGCAGCTATTTCATCTGACAGTCTCCAAGTGGTGCAGAAATTAAGTCTGACTGCATGCCTGCAGGACAGATAGAAATAATACTGCTTTTAATGTAGAGATGACAAAGAGAAAGCACTGGATTAAGTTTTACACTGGTCAGGGAATGATATCATGAAGCCAAAGGAGATTTCACCTTAGGGTGATGTCGTCAGCCCACGAGGTTCCAGAGCTCACTGTCTCACCTTGTCTCCCCCAGGAAGAGAAAGAGGATGTAGATGCAGTGTCCATCCCCTACTCAAGTATAAAAGTTGAAGAATTCACTGGTTATTACAGGGAAAAACTAGTTTCCTGGAGCATGGTTTGTCTCTGTTGAAAATGGATGATTGTACATAGGTTTTTGTTTGTTTGTTTGTTTTTAACAGATAAAACAATGATTTGTGTTCAGCTAAAAGCTGAGGGAGAATTTTTACTATCATGATATCTTTGCCTCTTTTTAAGTGTGTTCTTTCTAAGCAGCATCTTTTGGATCCTGAAGGTGCAAAAGCTACAGAGGATGGATAGATGGGTGCTTGGTCTTATCCAGTATATCTTGATGACTATATATATCTAAATGTTCAAAAATATTTCAGAATGGATATTCAGTGCACACCCTCCTGAAATTTAAAGGTATACTGCTTAGATATTTAGATCTGTAAATATGCAGAATTAAATTATAAATTAAATGGTTACTGTCTGTCCATCCATATGATGAAGAAAGGCCAAAATGGTTTGAGAAGCTGAATATTATATTTCTATCAGTATGTTATTGCTCCAAGCAAACTTCAAGGGAAAACACACTTTTTGAAGTAAATTGCTAGGCACTGCTTGCAAGAAGTGCTTGTGTAAAGAATGAGCTGAATTTAGATGAGGGGTTTTTGTCCTTAACTGAGGTGTACAGTGTCTCTTATACTGAAAGTGCTTTGTGTGACAACCTGTGGGTGGTCCATGATGTACTGGTTAAATTTATGCAGAAACAGGAAGAAGAAGTTGTCATTGTGTTTTTCCATGAAAGAATCTATTAGTGGAAGGAATAGACCTCTCATATGTTGGCAATATAGGCAAATTCTTCAGCCAAAGTCCCAGTAAACTCGGTGGCAACTTTGCTAAGTGACAGCTGAGAAGTGCAGCTGCATGCTGTCTCTCTGACAAAGATGGGTTTACAAAAAAAAAAAAAGGAATCAAATTCTGTTTTATCCCCTGAGGGTTCACTAGTGTGCAAGGATAGAACCACCAAAGAAATCGTGCTCCTCTGACGCATGTGTGCATTCCCATTTTCCCCACCCCTGATCATATGAGGAGAATGAATTGCAGGATTGCTGGGCCAAGAACATTTTCTGGGGACTTCACAAATGAACTATTCACAGCCATTATATCCTGTGATGTTCTTTGAAGTCTTCTTCCTGGTTTTGTTGAAATTATTGGCAAGCCTACTTTTGATCCTGGTGATGCAATGGAAGCCCCAAGCACTATACATGAGCCATGTCATATGAAAAGCAGGAAACCTGATGAGTGACAGGGAGCAGAAGAAGGAAGGAGGTATTTTGAGTTCAAGACAAAAAGTCTCTTTCATTAAGCTCTGATTAAACTCATTTGTATTACAGTATTGTTACATAGGTGAAAGATAGAAATTATTTTCTTTGATAGAAATTTTCTTTGATACCTGCTTTTGAATCATTGAAATTGCTAATATGAGTCTTCTATGATAACCATTACACTTCACTGCCTACTGCCCAGAATTTCTCTCCGCTTGATATTCTGCATACTTAGAAGTACCCACCAACAGCTAACTTCCACCTGCCGTCCTTCATTTTTGGCCTGCTCATCTTTTCCTTCTGGGTCCACAGTAAAACAGGGGCAGAACTAAGACACAACATTTTGTAGTGAGATTTTGTGTACAGCTCCCTTTCACTGCAGTTAGGGTGGTTGCCAGATGTAGCTGGAAGCAGTCCTGTGCAGACAGAGCTTGTGTGACTGGAAGGCACATCCATGGTGATTTTTCTCTGTGACTGGAAGGGTGGTTTGGAAGAGAGGATTAAAACTCCCAGATATTGACCATGGGATTCAGCTGCATAAACAGAGTTTTGATTGCTACTGAGGCACTCTAGAACATAAAATGCACATCCATGAGACATACCGATGTATTGCAAGACTACGGGGAATCCCCTTCACTCTAGTGCATTAATGACCAAGCTGGATACTGTCTTCAATTTAATATTGTATTCTGGGCAAGAAGAGAACATACCTGATAAGCAGAGCCCTGAGTTCAAAATTCAGGCTAAATTATTATCTGACTTCACTGAGAAGTGAGAATGTCTGTGTGTGTGCGTGTGTGTTTGTGGGTATTTGGGGCGTCCTACTGTAGAGCATCACAGCAACCATTTCTCAGGAGGAGGAGTACATTTTTTTCCAGATGTATCTGCTTCAAGTTGTTTTATATGTCTTTAAACGCAGTCTAAGACCCTAACAGCTATTTTCTTGCTGAATTGCAATTCTGTATAGCACTTGGTTTTTTGTCCTGTTATTACTGGACCTACAATCCTGTAATCACTAAAGGACCAGTAATTGCCTGCTGTGTTCATATTTTTGATCATAGATAGTTTCTTCTACATAGGAAAGGTACCAGTTTTTAATATATTAATTGACAGTAACAGCTACACCACACAATTTTACAAATAGAATCATAGAATCACAAAATTATTTGAATTGGAAGATCCTTAACGATCATGTTGTTCCAACCCTCCCTGTCAAGGGCAGTGACACCTTCCAGTAGATCAAATTGCTCAAAGCTACATCCAACCTGGCCTTGAACACTTCCAGGGACAGGACATCCAAAAATTTCCCTGGAAATTACAGTGCCTCACCACTCTTACGATGAACAATTTCTCCCTAATATCTAATCAAAATCTGCATAGCACTTTGCCTTGTTGCACTTCACAAAGTTCACATGGAGCAAGCTCCCAAGCCTATCAAGTTCCTTCTGGATGCCATCCCTTCCCTCCAGCAGCAGTGCCATCAGCAGTCTTGCTAAGGGTGCCCTCAGTCCCACTGTCCATGTCACTGACAAAGATGTTAAACAACGACAGCCCAGCCTGTGGAGTGCCACTTGCCACTTAGACACTGAACTGTTGACCACAACTCTTGGAATGGGACAATCCAGGCAATTTCTTATGCATTGAGGGGTTCAAAGCCAGACTAAAACTGAAAAAAATTCAGGCAGTTGTCAGCTGACTGCTAGGCTACTCCTCTCTTAGCTGAGATAGAATTGGATCAAGCCAAGGAGGACCCTAAGCTGTTAAGCAAAGAAAAAACTGTGACCTTTAACCAATAATGGAGATTTATATGTATGTGGCTACATTTTCACAGCTACTAAAATAATACTATGAATCTGCAGTCAGGCACTTACCTCCTTTTCTACCCAGGAAATTAGCCCAACTACATGATCAGAGAAAGGATGAGAACGTGTCTTACTTTGTGACAGGCAATTCTGCAGCCATTTGCAGGCCAGGCTATAATGAGGAAGGCAACAATATGCCAGGGAGAATACAGATATATTTGGGTAAGTGTGTTTTCTTTATAAATCTTATGTACACCTTAGTCTGTTAGTCTGATATCATCCCGCCTGCCCTCATACAAATAGATAAAAAGAACTTGTCAAAATCAGGCAAAAATAGTAAAACAACAGCAGGAATATAGAACACACTCAAACAAATAACCATGGAGGTGATTGATCCTAACACAGTTGATGACAGCTGAGAAGAAAAAAACTCAGAGGGCAACAAATTGATAAAACATAACTCTCATTTTTTCCTCTGAATCCTGCATTCCTTTCAGCATTATGAATCTGCTTTTGTTCAGAAGAAACAGTTTCTCTTGCTCTATATTTTCTTTGTCCACAAGATTCAGAAAGGAGATTTTGTGGATGAAAACCCATGATGGCTGCAAAAAGGAATAAATGTTTTTTGCTGAAGTTAGAGGCTAGCCAGGAGTGTCTGAACTCTGTGAGTTTTTGGTTAAGGAGAAATAGATGGGTGAAGAGGACTCTTAGAGGCTGTGTCAGAAAAGATAGCTCTAGTTAAAGGCTGAAATAAACAGTGTGTCTCTTGCTGTCTTCTCTGGAAATACCACAAAGATCTTCACACACCCTAATTCCTTTTTCCCCTTATCTTAAAGGCATATTTCTATTTAATTTAGCTTACGTTTATACTAAATTATTTTTTTTTTATTTAACAAAAGCCACAATTAAAAAACTCTGTTGAGATTCTGTGGTTTGAAAGGACCTAATTGAAATCCAGAAGGATTCATTTAGATAAATAAACAAGTTTTTTAATTTTATTGGACTACAGAAGTGTAACATCCCATTTTCAAACTGCCAGCATTTTTCTTCTTGAATTGAAAGCCTGCTGAGCAAAGCGAACTATCTTCAGTAATATTGTCATCTATGTATTCAGGGGCTGGTATAATGCTTCTTTAAATCATTCAAATGAAAGATGAATAGAATGAAAAGTCCACTGTCTATATTGGAAGTAAATAGCACTTTATGGAAGATTTGAGACATTTCGTTTCTATGGCAACAGGCATTGGAACAATGCTTTGATTTAGGATACAAAAACTTTGACAGTTGACTTGTTTAAATATTAATAATAATTTTGTACTTTAGGAAAAAAATGCATAATTTGAATCTGAAGATCTTAAAATGCTGCTATTCTGAAAGGAAAGAAGCAGCAATGTTCTTCAAACAGAAAGCAATTTACTGATTCTTCAGGACAACACAGCACACAAGTAGACGTGTCAGGAGAGGAAAATGTTGAATCTCCACATTTCCACTACTCCTTACCCTTTTCAGAGCCAATAGATCACAAATGGTTTGAAACCAGTAAGATAAGTAAGTATGAATACCTAAAAGTCTTATTTATAATCTTCTGAAGATTTTGTATAATCACCCTGAAAGCAATAGATAGTTTAGAGTAAAACTTCTTTCCTTAGACTTTTCCATCATGGTGCAAAGTAGGTTATTTTATCATTGGACATCCTTCAGTTCTCGTCTACTCATAGTAGTGCTCCATCAGTCTTCAAAAGTTCATGTTCTGACAGCCAAAAAATTGTCACATCTAATTTTCTTGATCTCTGAAAGATATTTTACTGCCTTCCATCAATCATGGATAAGCACAAAGCCTACTAGTATCCATGATATTTTAAAAAAATGAGTGCCCTTACCAGCCCTAGGTGCCACCCCACTGCACAGCTTGGAATTGTAATAGGGTTAGGGACCTCTGCACAAAGGAGACATATGTTAATAGTTTGTGTGCCCTTTTCCTCCCCCACAGATGATCCAAAATTTTTAGCCAGATATTTCCAAACCTACAAGGTTCTGCCAAATGATTTATCACTGATTTAATCAATATTCATTTATTTGTTTGTTGGTTTAGGATTCTTTCAGGCTTCTTTCTTTGGCTGTGATTTCTGATTTTCATCTGCATTATGTTCCAAAAGACATTTATTTCTCTCTATAAATCACATGAATTCAGGAGATGGGACTTAAAAAAAAAAAAAAAATTTAGCTGTGATTTGCACTAAATTGTTAGAGTTGCTAGCACTGTGATCCAGACAGATTTTTATTTGTACATTGTCATCTCCAGGTCTGTGACAGTGGTAAGCGGGGGTACATATGCTAACATGCTGTTGGAATTAGACTAAAAAAAGCATACTGTTGATATTAGCCTCGAGGCTGTAGAAAGGAAAAGGTTTATGCAAGACATTCTGTCAAGACATAGCTTATTAGAAGTGTGATTAGTATCAGCTGGCAACAGGACAGTGGTAGCGTGAAAAAAACATTATTTATGCCACAAAATCTATTTACACCTACTTAGAAGTGTTACTGCAGTAAGTGTCTTAGAAACAGGCACAGAATTTATTACTGAGCCATCAGCTTTCCTGGGAAGTAAATAAAAAAAATGTTTAAACATATTTCCAAACATGAATTGAAGAGGAAAAATTAATGAGTGGCAATCACCTTGTTTTCCCCTGTAGAGAAGCATTTGACTGAAAAATAGATTCTCTCTCTTAGTACAGGAAGACAAAGGCCTCTAAATAAAATTTAGCATCCAAACACTGCTTGTGCATTATCATCTTCTTATGTTTTACCATATTAAGAAAGAGTGACTATGATTCATTATTTTGGATTAGGTTAATTTTTATTATCAAAATTTACAGCATTAATTTATTACAAATGAATATGCCCTTTCCTTATGTCCTTTCATGTTAACTAGACCTTTTTTAATCTCCATGTTTGGAAAAACAAAGTTTGTCTGGAAGATTCGAGACCTGAGATAAAAGGAAGTAAATCATGTTCAGGGTACTCAAGATTTTCTAGATATAAGAACTTCTAAATTTAGTCACTGCCAGCAGATTCTATTGCTATGGAAATCAGTCACAATTTTTCAAGAGCCTCTCATATAATTTATTGACTGAATATCACAGTCCTAAGGAGATTTCCATTGAAGTGTAACTGAAATAGTCAGATATTTTAGGATTTTTTGGGGTTGGGTTGGTTTTGTTTTGTTTTGTTTTGTTTTATTTTGTTTTGTTTTGTTTTGTTTTGTTTTCTTAAAGCTGTGGAGTTCTTGCCTCTTTTGGACTAATATCTTAATTATGCTTTTGAGTAGAAAAGTAAGCTCTCAACCTGATTCTAAAAGCCTATGCCCTGCTTTGTGAAAGGTTAGATTCAGATACCTTCTTAGGGTTTTAAATAGCCTTTAAATTCTTTTGTCATTTCTGTCTGTGTAACTCATGTCTGGCCTATCATACCATACATAAAGAATGTTTTGAAACTTTCAACATTATCTTTGTCCTTCAGGAACATGCAGTGTTCTGTGCAAAGAACAAAGTTGTTATACATAAAAGCCTGGTGCAGTATTCTTTGAATCTCAGACTATGTATACTAATAAAAGTAAATCCTGTATCATATCTAGAAGTTCTCAGCAGATGGAGACCCCATCACGTCAGATTTATCATAAGAAGTCTGTGTTCATCTTGTGAGACCTTACTATGGTGAGGCGTTCCCTGGTCTGTGCTATCTTGTGAATCACGTCTGCTTGAAACATTGCTGCCCAAATTAAGCAAAGCCATTGAGGGAGCGTGGTTACATCTAAATGCTGCCCTCAGCAGCAGGCCTGTGTCTGAGTCCATGGCTTAACCCTATTTCATATATTGGTATGGAGGAGCTCAACCAAAAGGTGCTGAGGGAGACAAAGCATTGCTTACATGCAAGAGTTTCAGTTCTAGAAATGAGTGTAAAGGCAGAATTCAAAAAATAAAAAGCTTATTTTCTTCAGAGGTTTGCTGACATGAAGCCACGTGCAGAACAAACAACAAAAAAAAAGCAGGAAATAAAAAATTCTGATTTCACAATAATGATGATCAAAAATCAGAACAAAATGCACAGAAACTTTGCACAATTTTCATCCCTGATGGTGTTCCAAGGTTGACCAAACAATGTCAATCTGTGTCAAGGAGGGGCATTCGTCTGTGAGATCTACCTTCCAGCCTCAATGATTCTCCATTTCTGAGAAAAAAGGACTGTTATTACTGGTGGAACAAAGCTGAGTTTTACCCCCTGCTGTTCTTTTACTAGTTTCCAAGGTCTAAAGGCATGGGTTGAGACACATGTAGATATACTCCATGTCCCACCTCCACCAGATCACAGGTACAGCACAGAGGGAGAAGATCTTGACAGCCTTGTGGTAAATGAAGCAAAGAGCTTGGTCTTACCCAATAATTCATAAAACAAGCCAGTTTGTGCAGTGGCAGCAGTAAATCAGTGTGGAAATATGCATGTGCAGAGTCTCTCTTTGAAAAGCTGAGGCACACCATGATGAAGGCGGCTTTTATGACTCTGCAGGATGTTAATTTTTTCGCCTTTATCAAGTGTGTGTGCTCTCTATATTCTGCTGATGTACCTGCTCTGATCTAGCCTCCAGTGTTTCTGCCTTCTGCTGTACTTACACAGCGCTGAGTCCTTTGGTGACATTTCCTTCACTGAATTATGGTGTCAGGCACTGTGGGGTGTGTACAGAGCTGCTTTTGAAATTCGGTGTTTACTTCTTACACCAAATGCCACATCTCATTTGATATGTTAATTTTAGAATCTAATGAAGTTTTAATTAAAATAATTTGAGTTAATAACTACAGTTCACATTCCTCACAAAGGAAGGAGTAATGATAATCTAAACCAGTAAGTTTTTACTAAATGTATGAACTTTTATTAGTATAATAGCTAGTTATATTCTGGTTACTTACAAACAATGAATATTAGAAACTGTTTTAAGGGAGCTGAAAAAAGAACACTCATAATTTTTCTTCAGAGAGCATGAAAGGACAATTTACCACTCTTCTGGAGCTCTCGAATATTAACCAAGAGAGGAGCCCAGTCTCTCTGTTTACTGAAGGTTTAAATAAGCTTGTGTCATGGTGACATACAATGGATATTGATGACTGTCTCTGTGACCTTGATTCAGGAAAGTGGACTTCTCAGTTCCATTATAGATGAACAGAAGGGTGCAGTAATTAACTGTTTTGATGAATTGCAATTTAATAACATAATTGGTTTACAATATAAAATACTGACTCAGCTGATTTAGCCAAGTGTTTAAGTACAGGACTGTTTGTTTTGTATTTTTTTTTTTTAAGTTAGCTTTTAGAAATAAAAAGCCTTCATTACTTTATGCCTTTCCTGCTGAAAAGAAAAGAGATGAAAATATGATCAGAGAACACTGTTTCAGATGGAAAATGTCTTTCTTCCAGATGAAGTTATGACTGCTGGATCTAAAGATCTGAGACCTTGATAAATATTTTAGGATTAAAGAAGAAAATTTACCATGCAGACTATGATCTGTATTATTAGCATCCTGCTGTCTGACCTAAATAGAGAAGTGAGGAGAATGCTGATTTCTGACAGACCTCAAAGCTTCCCAGCTTAAATGTGCTCTGACATGTGGAATGCATTGTGCATTTTTTTTGTTGGGTTTTTTTTTTTGTTGTTGTTGTTTGGTTTGTTTTGGTTTTTTTTGTTTTTTTTAAATTTAGATTTTAGAAAAATAAAAACCTCATTATTTTATGTCTTTGTAACCTGTACACATACCTGTCACTCAAATTCCTTTCAGAAGGTATTGTGATAAAGAGATTTACTGCATTTTAGAAGTGAAAGCAGGAGCTAACAGGCTGGACTACTTCTATTGCTATATATATATATGTATATATATATGTATATATGTGTGTGTGTGTGTGTGTGTGTGTATGTGTATATATATATGTGTGTGTGTGTGTGTGTGTGTGTATATATATATATATATATGTTGTTTTATTTTTTTTCATTTTGGATTCCAAGAATCTTCCTTCAAACATTCCTCAGTGTGTAGAGCGGAAGGTTATCCTGAAAAACACATAATGTATTCCATACTGAAGATATTGATCCCCCACAAAATGAATATTAAAGTATAAATACATTCTGTCTTTGCTTTAATCATCAGTGGAAATGTGGATACTGAACAGTACTGGAACCTAAAGTAACTATTAAAGTGATCATGTAAAGAAAGAGGACATATAGAAATAATATCTTCTGTTTTAATAAGATCCATTCAATGAACAAGGACTTCTGGACTACATTACCTACTAATAGAAACCTGCTGACAACATCTTAGAAACTCAGATGTAAGAAGAAGCTGATTTCACCTTTAAGTAATAGAACTGAATTATTTAAACATAATTGCCCATCAGATGATTTGCAGAGTAGGCCTGATTTTTCTTCACAAGGCTGAATATTTCAAGACATTAATCATATCCCACTCAACATCCCTAGCAGCTGACTGCAATTTTCAGACATGTGGGGAGTTGGGGAATTTATTGACTTGTACCCTTTTGAATCATGCATGCTCATTTCTGCTGTGATTCATATAGGATGGCATACCTTGATGAGGATAGCAGATAGATACATCTGAAAACTTCCAGAGCTACGTGATGCTGGTTTGATGATGGGGGAACGTAATATCCCCCACATACAAATTCTCTGCTCCCCACCTTTGTAAAAACAGACCTAATCTCCACTGTATTTACTGCATTTGAGATTTCAGCCTAAGTTTCTTTTTTTAAGGCGGTTGAATTCTATACTTTACTCTTCCAAGATGTTAAATTATGCCCCTTGTTATTGGTGGCACATAAGTAGAGTAATTTAAACACTGGGCCTCTTTGCTTGCAGTGGTCTTCCCTGCTCCGTGCTGCTAACTCAGTCTGTGCGCATAGGTCAGACAGACCCTCGGGGGTCTGTGAGGATCATATTCAGTGGTTTATGTTGGGCTGACAGTGATATCACAACAGTTGTAATTTCTGGCCTCAGAGACCTCTGATTTCTCCTTGCTCTGTGCCTGAGGGGCTCAGGCTCAAGGGGTGTTGGGGGAGATGCCCGCTTCTCTTCTGTACAGTGTCTGCTGCAGAGGTCGTGTGAGAGATTTTGAGTCACCAGAATATTTCCTTCTCTGTTAATTTAGAACTTAGTAATAATTCAGATATTCAACTACCAAAGTTTTTGTGACCAGGAAGACTGAATAGTACTGAAAAGTTATAAGTGTGCAGCTATTGGGTTTCTGAAGCCATCCAAAAGAGATAGAAACTGAATTTTAGTGTGTGCACAGAAACCCCAGTAGAAATGTTAGGATTTTGCTTTGCTGCTCAGTAACCCAGAATGTAAGTAAAGGAAGTCTTATCTGAGTGAAATTCAAATGTTACAATGTTATAGGGGCCCTGTGAAAATTCGTATAAAACTTTTGTCTGCCTTTTAGAGGATTTTTTTTATTTAATTAGATTAACGGAAATAATATTGAAATTAAAATCTTAAAAAAAAAAAAAAAAGAAAAAAAACAACAACCCCCCCCCAAAAAACCCCCCAAAAAAACCCACCCACAAAGTTATGGACCTGAAATTTGTCAGGAAAACTGTGCAAATGTAGAGAAGAAAGAGGGATTTCTATCATCATAAAACAATGAATAAAAAATAAAAATTCACCTTTAATTTTTACTCTTTTATGAATAAGGTGTGGTAGATTTATTTATACCTATTCCTACAATCTTGAGTTCTGCAGACACATATGTTGCTGCAGGAAACTCTACAACAAGAAACACTATTGAAGTCTGTTCTTGATTCTGCCCATAATAAAAGTAGAAAAAAAAAAAAAAATAGTGATCATAAAGTGACTGCATTGAAGGAGTTCTTTGCATGACTGGATGTCCTGCTTTCAACTGGGCTTAAGCCATGACACTGGACTACAGATTTTCCTGGTTTACACCACTTCCTCATGATTTACAGGTAAAAACCTGACTGGAGTACTCATTTACTCTCCAGGAACACTTTAATAACAGATGTTTTAATTCTTGGAAGAAAAACCACAGGTTTAAAATGTGCTGTGAGAAACCACATGGAAAGTGTGACAGGTGTAGAGAGAGACATTCTGGTAGGTCTTTACTGTGATACATTAATTGTTTTGAAAGAATCCCATGTTTTTTCATGAGCAAAACAAGAAAAAAGGGACAGTTCAAGAGCAAAATTGTTAGTGAATTTGGACAATTTGAAGAATAATTTTGTTATCTCTAATTTTTAAATTTAATTTTAATTAAATATTATTTTTCTCTAATTTTGTATTAGAGAAATCTTCAAAGCTTTATATAGTTTCTGCAATGTTGATGAGGATAATGATAAGATTAACAACAACAACAACAGTAATAACAGTGATTCAAATAGTATTTTTAGTAGCAGCATTAGGGACCATAGTTGCCAGGGAAGGGAAAGCAACACAGGTATACCCTGACCACAGTAATCAGTGAGACACCCCTGTTGTCAGAGAAACAGCATGTTTGCTATCAAGCTCCAAGCTGTGGTTATCAAGATCTAGACTGCCTGACGGTGAAAGGCCTTTGCCAAGTGAGTCACTGCGCTTTTTTCTCCTCCAAATTTCTTCCTATTCACTAATCTCATCCTCTCTGTAACCAACACCTTTTACTCATTCCACACTTGCCCTGATTTTGCTGGCTTGACACCTTTATTTTATCATCATAACACTGCTCCCCTGGTCATTTCTAGCTTGGTCAGCAATTCCACTCAGCTAGTACCTCATTTCGTACCCATAATATCTCACATTTCTACCACTTTCTGCTATGTCATTAATGCAATCCCAGCAGTCAGAGTTGACAACCTGCATATGTGTGCAATATTATTGTTTCCCTGTCTGTAACATTATGAAATATCCTATTAGCGTAGCGTCTGATCACAGGTGAACCTCTCTATCCGTGCCCTAACATCCACAGATTATCAAAATTGTTCATATAAAAAGGAAAATTCTGTTTCCAGATTGTGTCTAACCAGCTGATTTCTTTGCAACTTCAAGTCCATATAAAGGCGGTGGTCTGTCTACCATTTTACAGTCCCAGTCCTCAGGAAAAGGAGGAATGTTATAGTGGAATAAGGGTAACAATTTCAGGAAAATTCTCACGGTCTTTGTAGTGTAGAAACAGCTTCCATAGCCATTTCATCTTAGGCATACACAAAGTTAGGCTAAATTTTTCTCTAGCCTTTCCCTCTCCTTGAAAAAAAATATGTCTTTTTTGTTTCCCCTTTAATCTGGAATAAACCTTGAGAATGTGTGTGATTTATTGGCTATTACAGTTCCTTTCTAAGTACACTAATGTGGGGAATGGGAGAGGATATAACGTTATTCACTACAGATTTAAAGAGGTGGGAAGCCAAATGTATACAAGATTTCAGAGATTTCTCTCATATGTAGAGAATCATAAATTCAGCTTAGGGTTGCACCTTTCCACAAAGGAAAATCTATCTCTTCTTGGACCTACATCAGGTTGAAAGGTCCCATCTGGTGAGGTTCTTTAATAATAACATGGACGAGCTAAGCACAATAAGGGAAAAGGAAATAGTACAGAAAAACGCACTGCCACAGGACACGGAAAATGATTTAGGAGGCTGTTAGGTACTCTATGGAGGAGACAGTGAAGGTACTGAACTGCCAAAAATACTTCCTCAATCAAGCTACTGAGACCAATCCAGCACTCTGAGCAAGGAGAAAGTCACCTTTTAGGGAGATTTTGGCAGCTACCAGGAATGGGGAGATGACAGCCTATATGTGGTAAATCTGACTAACTGCAATAAATATAGAACTTTCCAGAAGACAACGAGGAGAAATCTTTAGTGTCAAGCAAAATCAGAGAAGAAAGTGGGGAAAACAGTCCTGTTGCTTCCATAAAACCGATAGGTGTAATAATCTACCTGCAAAGAGAAGAATTTGTAAGCACTACTAGGCAAGAAAAAATTGTGAAATTTGGTGGACAAAACTATTTTTATTTCCTAATCCACTTCAAAAGTGGATTGTTTGTTTGGTTTGGTTTTGTTTTTTCTTTGTGAGTTTTTTGGTTTTGTTTTTGTTTTTGTTTTTTTTCTCATGGTGTCTTGGGGATTTTTGTTGTGTTTTCTTTTCCTCCAGTGTCGTGGATTTTTTGTGGCGTTTTGTGTTTGCTTTTTTTTTTTCCTGATACAAGCTTTTAGGTGATACCTCTTTTTTTTTTCTGTGGCATTTTACAATTAAATAAATTCTTCAAAGAATAAGGACATAAAAATAGAGACACATACTTAGCCACTGAATAGAATACAATAAATTGTTCCTTGGCGAATCACAATACTTATTTTTAACACTGTGAACCATCAACAAAGGAGAAAGGGTAAGAGAGGATTCTTGGGTATTCAAGAAATCTAGCTGTAATCTCTCACAAGTTGTATAGATAGTGGCATCTTGGAAGGGAGATTTATTAAGTAATCACTGATTAGAGACTGAAAAGTTGTCATTATCATTTGTGCAAAGAATAACAAAAGAGATTCAGCTGGGTTTAGAATTCCAGATTAAAAACAGAACCTGTCAAAACAGGTGCCAATAGGGGATGCAAAAACTTAAGAAGGTGTTCACAAGCCAGCTATATTTGTAAAACATTTTGGTTAGTTTAGAGTAGCTTGAAATAACTCCACTAAATCATTAAAAATGTCAGGATGTTTATAGGGAATGCTGTACTCTAGTGCTTAATTGATCTGCTATGGAATACAGTGCTAAATTAGTAGGGGTTAAAGTGCCTGATAATTCCTATTTTGTTCTTAGAACAAAACATTATCAGTCTGTTTTTTGGTGGGTTTGGTTTGGTTTTTTTTTTTTTCCAATATTTTTCCTGGTATTAATTGCCAGGAAACAACTAAAATTCAGTTTATATTCTTGTAGTATAACATTTTTTCACTGGTGAACCCAATCCAAACTGTGTCCCAAAGGAGATAAACTGAATTAGTAATGATTTCCAATCACTGTGTGTATGGCCATTAAAAATGAAGCATTAGAATAAAGACTGATTAGATTATCAACTATGATTTGCAGTGTCTGCACAACCTTTACCCTTTCTGGAAGAAAACAATAAAACAAAACAGTAAAAATCAGATTAAGTAAAGTTCACTTTTAAACAGATCTTTTTTGTCCTGTTTGGTCCTTTTACAGCTGTTATGGAATAGCAAACAGTCCACTTGAGGACAAAAAGAAGAGTTCTTAGTATGCACAGACACTGATAACACTCACTATTCACTATTCTATGAAGAAGAGTAAAAAGGACTGAGAAAATAAAGACAAGAAATATTATACCTTTCTGCATTAATTCAATACAATCAATAATTGTGAGGAATTGTGGGAGATTTCATGATGCTTGTCCTTTAGACATTTTTTATTAATGAGCAGTGTGAAATTGAATGTGTGGAGTCTCCATCCTTGAAGATGTTCAAAAGACATCTCATCTTGGTCCTGGCCAGCTGGTTCTTGGTGGGCCTGCTTGAGCAGCAGTGTTGGATGAGATGATCTCCAGCAGTGCCTTCCAAGCTCAGTGTATCTGTGATTCTGTGCCGCTGTATTCTTGCCCGTCTCATGGGTGTCAGTCTATTCCAACTGTGAATGAGCTCTGGACTGCCACAGGCCTATGTCCCCTGCACCTGTGCTTCCTAGATTGCCAAGTTATTAACCCCTACTGTGACCTCAAAGGTGTACCACGAGATGCAGAAGGAATAGTACATTGCCTGCTAGGAAAGCTGTTTATTCACATCTAAGGAAAAAAGAAGTGCAGGTTTATTTACACTTTTCAAGCAGTCCTGGAAAGACCAGCAGGGTTTGGCAGTCACCATGCCCGTGGATTTTCAGATAAATGAACAGTTGTCTGTACATCTCTAAGGAACCTGTTACTCTGTGATCAGAGCGAATAATGAGTAATAATCTTTTTTTTTTTGGCTGAAACAAGCGAGAACTAATGCCCTCACTAGAATCCTGTGCTAAACAATTCTGTCTCAACTGATCTGCACTATGGACAGAGAAATCATGCATTTTTCAGACTGAGAAAAATAGAGAATGTGACACGGTTTTCGAACAGCTGTAGCCTTCTCCTAAATTATTTCTATTGGTGCTTCTCAGACTTGAAGTACATTCAGTAAAATGAAAGGGAAGAGGAAAGAGAGTAGATGAAAAGATGGAAAAGGAGAAAAAGAAAACAATGGCAAGAAAATGGAAAGGGAAAAAGGAAAAGGGAAAAAGGAAAGAAAAAGACAAGACAAGAGGATTTGTAGCTATCAGTACAATAATATATATGATTCATAATACAATCTTTTTCTTTACATCCACATATTTTATTTAGTTTTCTGCTGATTATTATGGACATGTGTGGAAAGGAAGATATCATTTTCAACGAGTTTAAAAATAATTGTTCAGTTGCTTAATCTTCATTGGCAGAACTTGCTGATTAATGTAATGGAAATAAACAGGAAGGTGATGGAAACCAGCATGTATTCTCTTCATTATAACAAAAAAAATTGAAGAAATACATATTGCATTATATTCTCAGTTCACATAATGCAATTTCCTTCAAAAGCTGTCGCAGCCTCCTCTCCTCTTTGAAGTGGATGTCACGCTTTATTTGTCCAGATGCTTCTGTGTGACTGTTACAGGGAAATTTGTATCTCAAGTCTTAAAGGTTAAATGTAACTAGAAAGCGCCCATAAAAATGAGCCACCAAACATGGTTCAATTATTCCTTTCAAAGCTAAATTTGTACACTAATGGAATTATTTTTAATTATTTTTAAGTGACTTTTCAGTAAGCTAGTAACACATATCTTAAAAAAATTGATGCAGAAGATAAAATTGCTTTGGAAGCAGAATATGCTTCTGGGGAAGTGTAGAAATGTGTGTTCATGTGATTGTGTTAGAAACAAGCTTACTTGCTTCTAACAGTCTCAGTTTCAGTGATGAAGTGTCTCATTCTTGGTAGGTAAATTTCTTTGTACAAGGTTCAGAGAGACAATAGATTTTCCAAACAGGGTTTGCAGCTCCCAGAAAATGGGATGCTGTCTTGGTTTCAGCTAGGGCAGAGTTAATTTTCTCAGTAGCTGTTACAGTGGTGTAATCCAAAACTGTGTTTTGGATTTGGAACAAGAATGATGTAAGATCTGTACTCCAACCAAGAGCAAGAAGAAATTCAACATTTCTTGCATTTTCTCCATCCAGTTTAAGGACTATTTTATTATTGGCTGCAAGGCATTTCTAATCAGGAACAAGATCCCCCCTTCAGCTTGAAGCTGTTGGTTACATTTAACACATTTAATTTTCTTATGTTCATTATACAGTGAACTTTTTACAAATGAGTGAGATTTGTAAACGATATCCAATGATTTAACTCTTCTGGCATCAGCTGGAACACTTCCCTGCCAAGAATCCCCAAAAGATCTCCTCTCTGTTAAAGTCAGACAGAATCCACTTATATTCCACACATCCTTAGCAAGAAAAGAATAGTCATGTGTTGTAGGGTATTCAGATGGCCATAACACTGGAAACAATGAGCTTCCTATCCACTATATTTTTCCACCCATTATTGATCATTTTGGTATTTGCCAGTGACGTGGAGGTTTGTCCTTTGAGGTCTCAAGGCATTCATTCAGCCCAGAAGCTGAGAAGAGACCATGAATGGCCCCCATGAGCTTAGGGACAGGGTGTTCTCTGATGTTATCGCTTATGAAACATGAAGGGAGGCAGTATTTGTAAGAGTGTTTATTCACAAAGTTGCTTTGTTCATATGTAGAACATTTTTGTGAGCATTTTAACACTGCTTGACACTTACTTGTAGAGGGGAAAAGATGATTTTGTCAGGTTTTATAAATGAAATCTTTAGGAATAACTATCATGAGACTCTATGTAAGAAACAGTGCACCAGGATAAACAAGTAATTAGATGAAAGCAGAAGGAAATAATACCTACATTGAGAGGAAAAATTAATGAGGAATTTGCTTGCTTTTCTAAAAAATCATAGAGTTGACTTAGTTACAAAATTGTTAACAAAATCCCTTGTGCCCACAAATCATTTATTAAAAAAAAACATTTCAAGTGACTCTAAAAAGGGCCATTGTGTTGCATAATCAACACTAAAAATGAAATAAGTTACAAGGATAAAAATATATTAATTTTCAAATTACTATCTTCAAATGGCTATCAAAGACTAGGTTTTTATTGTCAATTGAAATACTGGTGCATCCTCTTTACTCAAGCCACCACAGCGTGCTTCTGTTTCCAAAATAAGGGACGATTCAGTGTTGACTTGAACCTTCAAGCTCTTGGGCTTTCTCAGTTATTACCAATACATTTATAGACAGATGAATTAACACATGCTTCAGGCCATGGACATAAGCAGCAATCAATGTTTTTTTATCTCAGCATTTCAAGTACCGTGACACTGTGTTCTAGATTTATTTTCATCAAATATTTAAACTGCAAAGGAGATTGTACTTGGGCAGTTTTGAATGGTCTGTGTGGTGAATGGACAACTCTTGATAGTTTTTGAGGTGTTAGCAATATGCACAGCAATGCTCCAGATTTATTCTTACTAAGAACCTACAATCAGTCATGTCAGTATTCCCTCAGGTCTTGTCTCAAAACGTTCCTCTCAAAAACTTCATCCCTGGGGTTAAGACTAGTGAACACTTTGGGCATAAGAGGACATCAAATAAAACCATTTTATTTTCCAAGTCTATCACTGGGTTTTGCGACTGTCCTCTCTTGACATTGTTGACTCTAATGGAAGACCATCAAATCCCTCCTCCAGCCAAAGGACAAAAGGATTTGTTGTAGCCATAAAATCTACTTAATACTATTTCCTTATCCTCTTCCCTTCCAGGACTTATGAGAAATGGCTTCTCAATTTTAAATATTTAAAAATATTTTTGCTGGTTTTGCCAATACATCACATGAAAATTTTATTTCCATTTGCTACTTTCTTTCCTGTGAGGCCTGTATTACAACATATTTTTCTCAGAAAATATAGACATTGCAGACATTGATGTTTAATTTTTTCAAATGCTTAATGTCATCACCACAGACTTGTATTTATTCCTTATAATGGAAAGCTCATGGATTAATGATTTTAGAACTGTGTTAAGCTGACTTTTACCTGAAAGGCAGAACAAGAGAAGTGTTAACTAAAACAAAAATTAACCAGCTTACTTCTTGAACTTTACTCTAAAATATTTGCTTAGTTCAAATGCCTTTAAAGAAACAGATACAAAAGTTGTCTGGGCTTTTACATTCGTTGTTTATCTCCTATTTTAACTGTTCTATCCAGAAAGATGTTCTCACCAAACTTTCTCAGTATCTGTCTTTCTCTCAATTTATGTTCTTGGATTTGGCATTTGCTCAACTAGCTTATAAAAATTATCATTAATTTTGCAATACTCTATATTAGAAAGTATAAGGCAGAAGTACTGATGTTTACATGGTTTTCAACTGTATAGTTCTCTCTATTGAAGCCTTTGCTTCTGCGGGTTTGTAGGGCCTGGAACTGACTGTTGATGATGGATAGTGGTTGTACCCTTGCAGCTGAGAACAGCTGATTGTGGGGAAATCATGAAGGTTGTTTCATGTCAGGCTCCGAGCTATCCTGCTGTCAGCAGAACTGATGCCGCAAGAAAAGAACTCCATGCTGGTGAAATAGAGTATTATGGGTTTTGTGACTGGTAGCACATCTGCCAAACATTTGATAGCTTCACGCTTTTTATCCAGCTTAGTTGCATATTTATCTAGCAGATAATGCAAACATTTTTTTAGATTTAGTATAGTAAAATCAGTGTCTTGGGAGCCATTTCTCTGTGAGAAATGTTTTGATAAGGATAAAACCAGGGCTATTTTTCCTGACCCGCACATCCCCACCAGTGTGTATCAACCCCTCCTGGGACCCAGGCAGCAAGAGAACCTCTGTTGTATAAACAGTTGTTTTGAGAGATTTCACAGAATGTCATCAGGGAGAACCCCCGGCTCAGGTCTCTGGTTCCATTTTTGTCTCTCACTTATCCTCCATGTCCTCTAGGAGGAACAAGTTAAATCTGTTTAGAAAATTCTAGTGTTTAAATAATTTTAATATTTAAATGGTTTTATTTTTTTCCGTGCTACCTTTACTATCAGAAAGGTTTTCAAGAGCAGAGTCTGAGGTCAGGAATAATTACATCCTGCATGTCCAAATGCATGATAAACTTGATGCATTTAAGAATCCATCTATTCAGTGATTCTTTTCTGCTTCCCCTAGCATTGTTCTGTTTCCTCAAAAGAACATGATCCCAATGTTCCTGACTGTCCCATCAGATATTGTGGTTTGAGGTCACATATATAAATATAATATAGATAATGCAATAAAGCACCATTATGCTCACAAATACAATCCACCCATACGTGTTCTGAGTGGAATAATACCTATTTCATGTTTATTTTACATCAAAACTTCCAAAGTTCCATGCTAATATGCAAAAATACAGTTTCTGTACAGATGTTCCTGACGTTGTTTTACACAACACCACACTACTGTTTATACTGGAAAAATGTGTTGTCCTCTGAACAAAGTTAAAAAAATCCTATCAACAGAACCCATCTGTTATCTTTGTACTTGTACGGTATTTAATTACAGAAATGCTCACTTAACTCACAACTGTCTGACATGAAGCTGTCCAAAATTTATTTGGTTTCTCTAAAAGCTGCCTGTTGTGCTTTCTGATGTCCTCAAACCCAGAACGAGTGAGAATGTTAGTGTGTCCAATACCATTCTTTATTAACCACATTATAATTTTCCAGGTAAGAATCTTACAATTGGTAGGTAAAAGAAAATGAATAAAATTAGTTGGGTTTGGAAAACAAAAAGCTAATTAGATGTGCTCTAAGTGAATGTCCTGCAAACCAGATTTCCTTTTATATGTAGAGGCTTCATTTTCATAATTGAGTCTTTTGTAATATGTTTTATGAGATTAATAATTTGACAGATGCAAATGAAAATCAAAGATTTACTGAACTCTTAAATAACTTGGCTTTAACTACTTTAGTTCTTTTGTTTAAATATAAATAGCACCTTTTTTTAAATTGTTGATTTGATTCAAATAAAACCAAGAAACAAACAATGTCTTCATTCAAATTAATTTTATTTGATTTCTATAAAGTGCATTAATTTCTATTAAGTGATGTTAGAATATTCCCATATAAATTTCTATACAAACTGAGGAAAAAATATAAAACTTTAACTAACACTAAAGTATTCTGTTCTGAATGGGCAAACCAAATATTAGCGTCCTTCATGGAGATTATCATGGTTTACAGTTGGCATATCATATTCCTATGAAGAAGGTCTCAGCAAGAGTTGTAAATGTCACTGCATAGAACTGTTCTCAGTACAAATGTGATTTCAAGAACTTTGACCTGCTTCATGTATTCTAATTATCCAAACTATTTCTGGCACTGTCAACAACAAAGTACTTGGAAATAAGCATTAGAACCTTTGTCATAGTATTACTGTGCTGGTTCACACCAGCAGACAGGATCTGAGAGAACAATGTAAATAGGATCATTCACTTTTCTTATACTTATTGGGCATTGAAGTATGAATTTCTTCAAGGAGTTTTGCTATTCTATTTCACTCCATATTTTTGCCATGATTCTTCCATTTGTTTCACTGCACACATTGACTACAAACTATTTGCTGTGAATGCTCTCCACCAAAAATCACCAAGGGATCAGTTATTTGTGGTTTACTGGGGAGGCTGGGCTAAGTCTTTACTGCTCTGCAATCCCTTATCCAGAGATGTCGTGTCTGCTCCCAAAACACACAAGGCTACCACGGGTGTGCAGGTCTCACTCCTTCCGTCATTCAGGCTGTCTGTCCCACAAGAACCGTTGTGAGAGGAACTAGTGTAGTTTGTAATCAGGGAAAAGAGACACAGAAATCATCACATTGCTTCCCAGAAGAGCAACTTGAAAAATACTAGGATAATTTCCTTTCTTAATCTGGCAGCAGAACATATTCCTAGAAAGAGCAGTAGTAGAAATAAGCTACTTATGGATTGATCAGAAAGATTTTGTTGTAGTCAGGTAACGTAATGTAATCTAATCACAGGTGCAATCCACTCAAGTTAGATAAAAAGGGTTTTTTACAGAGTTAGGATGGCATTTAGATTTCATGGCCCTTCATTTTGGCTTCACATTGGTTGGAATATAATTAATTTTCAGACAGAATCAGGATGTCCTTTTTTGTGTGTGTGTGTGTATGTTTTGATTGGTTGTTTTTTAAGCTTGATGGACCTGCATATCCTTCTTCAGAGCACAGAGGCAGTCTGAAAGAGTGGGGAAAAAGAATGCAATCACGCAGAGTTAAATGAAATGTTCCTTGAATATTGCGAGTCTTTGTTTCCTTCCATGAAATAAATTTTTGATAAAGATAAAATACAATGAAGGCAAAATACATAACACTATTTTTGTCAAGTAGCTTTACCTATTTTCCAGAATTTCAAAGGTACATCAACAGTAGTAGAGCAAAATTATGTCACATCACTTCTGACTATGATGACTTGTCATATTTTCACAACTACTATTCTTGCAATTTTTAACACATTTTGATCTTTGTGCATAGTGTGAATTTCACCTCAAAATCTCATATATGATGATGCATCATTTTCTCTACTAATATTTACACATTGTGAAATAACATGAAAAACTTTGAACATAAATCCATGCTAGAAGAGTATCTTAAACCTTAATTTCCATTTCCAAGTGTTATTTTTCAAACTAATTTTGAAAAATTCACAAAATTTGAACATAAATTCATGCTAGAAGAGTATCTTAAACCTTAATTTCCATTTCCAAGTGTTATTTTTCAAACTAACTAATTTTGAAGAATTCACAAAATTTTAATTTTATGGTAAGTTCTGACCTTTCTTTTTCCATATCTGTCTGAAAAGTATTGAAATATTTAATTATTGTTTTTATAACTGATTGCCTAAATGTTGGCAACCTCTGTTATAGTCTCTGAGTTTCACAAGCAGTTCTTTTATTAAAACAATATTGGTTTTCCACATTTCCAGGAGAATCCATAATATAATAAAACCATTATAATTACCATTTTAAGCTCTGATTGTTTCCCATTAATATTTTCTAGTTAACCTTAAAAGGTTCAGTATGTTAACACCACATAGTAAGGATAGCTTAATAACAGATAGTTTAAATTATAATTGTTATTCTTACGTATTTGTGTATTGCTGCCAGTGCGTGCACCTGCACATACTACCAAGTTTTGCATAAAATTTTATGAAATTATGTGAATTCCATAGGAGCTAGAAACAGAGTTTTTGAAAGCAGGAGAGTGATAAGAAGCAGGGACACAAAAGTTCTATAGAAGTTTGGACTGATTTTTTTTCTGATGGGTTGGTTAGCTTTGTAATTTTATAACTATCACAAAGGAACAGGGAAGGAACAGACATCAGTTTTTGTTTTGTAACATTACAGAAAGAATTTAGCTGAAAGCCAGTCTGCAGATTGAAGTGTGAAATAATAAAAGATAATTTTATCTTCAATGTGAGCATTTAAATATGTTGGTTTGTGTCCTATGTAAGAATTGCTACAGTTGGATAAAAGCTTAATGAACATGTAAGACAACTTTGAAAAAGTAATTATCAAACTGTTTTGAATGTCCTGGAATGTCATTATGTTCTTGAGCTTCCAGCTGGAAAATACCTATCTAAATTTGAAAAATCTGTATATTATACCTTTCACCAAATACAACCTATACAATTACTATTTCTAAAAGGCCCATCAGTAGGGATTATGTGTATTTTTTTACACAATTTGCCATAAATCCTGAGAATAAGCATCTTGAAATAAGAAAACCTAGACAACGTGCTTCCAAATCACTTCACCACAACACTTACTTTTCTGGTTCCTCTTTGCCACTCAGTGACTTTTGTTCCAAGTACCAATACTGTGTAGTTTAGGAGAAAGAGTCTTCAGAATAGCTCATCTAATGTCTTCTTTTTAATACAGCTTACAAATTTCATTGATTTATCTCATACAGCACTGAAATTTTACCTGATTTTTTGAGTTGAAGACATCTGTAGTTCATTGATACAGCTGTTCTCTTGTTCTGATTGATCAGCCAAATAATAAATTCTTACTTCCAGTTCAAAGTTTCCAGAATAAATACACTTAAAACCTGATGGTTTCCCTCCTACAGCATGGCCCATCTGCCAGCACATAGGCCAGACTGAGGCAGAAATCCATGCCCTTGTGTTCTACTGGTACACTAACCCACCCTACAGATAATTTCTTACTTCTGTGATGGTCTTTCTAACATCCCAATATCATACTAACATCAGCAGCTGTCATGCATCATAATCAAGTCACCTTACCCTTATTTCTCTCAAACTAAAGAGATTAAGCGTCATTAGACTGGAACATATAGCATTTTTCTCAAGACTTTGCAAAAGTTATGTGTGTTTTTACTCACCCATTTGTTAAAAACAAGAGCACCTGGCTATTTCACAACATAGGGGTGAATTGTTCATCTCTTCTAGTGAAGACATAGTGACATTTTTGTGGCTATAACAAGGCAGTTTTATTTTAATGTAAGATTTTCTTCCTGATGGTGATCGCACACTAGATTCATCTAACATTTTCCGGTTTCTCCTGTAATATTACTTATAAAGTTTCACTTTGCACTTAATCACTAGCAACCCTCATCTTGTGATTTTTATTGACCCAGAAAAACACACCTCTTCGTGATTATGGTAGCTGTGGATCTTCAGTGCTGTGGATTAAACCTCAAATTGTTGTGAAGATTAAGCTAAAAATTCAAGTAGCTCATTGGACCTGACTGAGAACCACCAGAATCACAGAAGTCATATCCCAAAACTTTCAAACTAACCCTGAGCACAAGATGACATTGTGCATTACATCTCTAGCTAACTAGGTTCTCTGTCAAGTCAGCTGCCAAGTCACCTTTAAACCTACAAAGTCAAGAAATTTCCAAAGTGAAACTTAAGCTCCATCTTTAAATTGCCCATATAATGTCTGTACAATTATTTTTATGATGGTTATCCAGTTAATTTGGAGTATTGATGTATAATGAGATCAGGTAAGAACTGTATGTCAGCCATAAATCCTGATTTCCTTGATTCAGTCTGCATGAGTCAGGCCACAGTATGGACATTTATTTCAGTTTAAATCCCTCATTATCTGCTACAAGTACACAGTGTCAGAGTAGATGAGGGGGGCACAAAAACAACTTAGAACAAGAGCATTTTGAAAAATGTTGTTCATTAGGTAGTTATGGAGTCATCAGCCTATTCTGAGATCCAGAAATTCCTTTCTCTCTTGAACCAGAACACATTTGTATCAAAAGTCATGCCTGGCTGAATGTCTCTCTGATACAACCCTACTTTGAAACCTGGTGGTCAGTGTTCTCTGTGAACCCTCTTCTACCCTTCTCACACAGGAGAAAACTGGCCCTCAATTAGAACAAGTGAGGTAAGATAAAGCCTGCTGCTGACTTTCATAAAATGATCTGCTGCAAAAATTTATTTCTTCTGCAAGGCAGACATGGAAGTTGGTCAGTTTTATTAAACTAATTGTTTGCACACTCTCAGCCTGTGTAAGTCTAAGTTTAATTTTTTTTAAAATAGGAAACATGTTCTTATGGAATAGCGATTGACTGAAAATGCTAGAAAACAAAAAAATGTTAAAGAACAGGATAGATATAATAAATGAAAGCCATTATGGTTATCTGTGTCAAAATACATCATCTTTGAGTGCAGGCAAGATGACTGATATGGCGGCCGTTTGATTTTTCAGTCCATTCTTGAAGCTACCAACATATCCAAGTGGCAGGCCACATGTAGTGGGGCATCTCCTGAGAATGACTTATGCTCAATAAAACTTTCTCTTTGAAGTCGGCCCAGCAGACTTATGAGATAACAGTGTCTGTGAGTTGCTGCACCTAAAACTGATTCTTGGATGATCCAAGAGGAATAAAAGACTTTGATTTCCCTTACCTTCAACAGGATTAAAATATAAAAACTAAACCAAACAAGCCATATACAAAGCCTGTACAATAACTGAGAAGATGTAAATTCAATCCTATAGTAATTTTAATGCCTGAAATTGAGTACATTCTCTAGACATACCTTTTACAGTGTCAATAGATCTTTATGCAGGCAC
Source organism: Hirundo rustica (assembly GCF_015227805.2). Lineage (NCBI taxonomy): Eukaryota > Metazoa > Chordata > Aves > Passeriformes > Hirundinidae > Hirundo > Hirundo rustica. The sequence goes on along the minus strand of NC_053451.1, from coordinate 36,236,722 downwards.
AATATTGTTCTAACAACATCTGTTTAGAGACTCATTTTGTTTGGGGATAATTGTGTTTGAATAGTTATTGATGACAACCACTTCAGTCAGAGCAGGGACTGTGAAAGCAAGGAAAAGAAAGTCTTCTCCATTTTATGGGCTGTATTCTAGTCTTACATATGCCACCATAGCACCAACACAGCACTGACAACTTTGCAGTGGAAAGAAACATACAACCTTCATATATACAGGTATATTTGCAATATTAAAGTTCTGATTTCCTATAAACCCCTGTGATGATTAATATTGTCATTACTTTGTTGCCTAATAACAAAAGGAAAAAAAAGCCATGCAACAGAGTCAAAGTAGCAAGATAAAAAAGCAGTTCTTTATTGGAAGATTTCAGGTGCACAAAATACAGCATTGTACATAGGTGATACATGACTTCTTTAACTTTTATAAGGTCAATGAATTAGCATATGTAGCCTGTATATCCAATAGGAGATCAGTTACCCCACTAACCCACCCCTTTTTCAGCCCCCTTGAAGTGGATCCAGGAGCTTCTTTTCCCTATTTGCTTTTTATGTCTCTGAAATTCTGATAGAAAAATAAGATGTCTTTGTCAGGAATTCTCTTCTGAAGCACATTACTAAACAGAATTTCAAGAACATATTAGTAAGTGTTTGTTAAACTGTGAGAGGTGACAAGTAAAATGCTAGAAGCTACACAAATATATATTTAAAATCTACAAGGCTACAAAGATATGAAAAATATATAAAAAGCTAAAAAATCCTTGTGCATCAATTTAGTGTTTGAATTTCCCATAATTGAAAGAAATAAATTCTGTACAAGATGGATTTGAATTCTGTGCATAAGTTCACAGTTAGCAGGAGAGTTTGCTCCTTTGCTAACATGTCACCTCTGTCAAAGAGAAGATACTACAGATGCTTCCCTAGCTGGCGCTAGACAGGGAGTGCTGTGAAAATCTTCTAACACAGGTTGGAGAGATTCCTTGTGTTCAACCATTTTTAAGCTGCAGAGATCCCTTTATGGCAGCATTAGATAAAGTTATCTACATGGTAGACTTGTGAAGTTAAATGAAATAATCTCTCTTTGTGCATCCATTTGTATCTCTTACTCTCTGTTAAGTAATCAGACAGTGAATGTGTCACACAAGTTGCTCTTCATTTGGATGAGTTGAACACATTGATCTCTTACACTCTTGAGGGTTTTTGTCTGAATGATCATCAGTTTATCATTTTCTCTCTTATTTTATACAGAATTAACCTAACAGCAGCAGATGCTGTACCAAAGCCAAACACACAGATAAGGTGCCTGTTTTATTCAGCTTCAATCTGCCTCATTTTCTGTAGAGCCTCTTGAATGCACCATTGCCCAGAAACTTATGCTCAGATAATGAATTATTGCAAGTCCTTTTCAGGAGCCATTCATTGTCCAAATAGAGATTTCTGTTCTTCAGATATAGACTTCCTCTTCTGTTTCTAAACTTATAATTTCACATTTGGCTATATTCAAGCATTTCTGTAGTTTATGTCCAACTTGCTGAATCACCCAGGATGTTCCAAAATTTTCTGGTTTTGTTTATATTTTTCAGTTCTTCTGCCTTCATATGTTTTTTGGAATTGATTAATATTTCTTCATTTTTCTCCAGGTCTGTAATAGAAATGTTAGATTCCAGAAGGTCAAGGATTACTCCCTGCAGGATCTGGCTCCAGTATATTAATTAATTCCCTTTTTACATGATTAAGAAATTATTGGTCAATTCTTAATGTGATGCTTAGACTCTGTTAGACACTCAATTTTCAGGCCCAGGAATTAAAATATTGAGAATTACTAGACTGAAATGAATTTTTTTGATTATTAATTTTATCAAACAAATTCCTAATTTAATTTAAAATCATATTACTTTGATAACAATTTTTTGTACACCAATAATGATGCTACTCAACTTTTTTTTTAGCTGGTTAACCTTCATATTGCTTTTTTTCAGGATTTATATCGAACAGCTATGCGTATTCTAACATCTTTGCTTTGACTCAGCCAAATATTACTAGTTTGAAGTCAGATTGTCTTGGAAACTGGAAACAGACAAAATGGGGAAAGCCTGAAGAAATGTTGTTCAGCTTCAATAAGCAGAATGAAATGTTCCTTCCATTTCTTAAAAAAGCAAGAGAGGTTACTGAACAGAAAATTATCAATAAATGATTTTTTACTGCTATTGTTATAAATCCCAGGAGCAATTGTAACTGCTCCTAAGTAATGACTAGAGTTTGAAAGACAGATTTTAATGAGAACTTTTAACTCAAGTTTACGAAGTTTTCACATTACTTGATCCATCCACTGTGCACTTGTGTTTATTTTGGGACCAAGACACATTAAATTTATTAAAGTGTATTTTATGTGTCATTTGACAGCCTAGTTTCAAAGCAAGCTGCATTCTTTTGAAGGACATTAAGATCTTGGCTTTTTAAATTCTTTCTCGTTATTTTCGTATTAAAAGGGATTATTTCATGCTAACTTGAATCGCCCTACTTTTTACTATTTTGCATGTCATGGATGTAATATTTATCAAAAGGTGGCCTACTTTAAACACGTATCATAGCTGCTTATTTTCTCTAAGCTCTGACTCGCAGAACAGAGACATCCCGTCCAAACTCAAACTGAAACACTGTGTACTTCTTGCAGCTTTAAATCTTCTGCTTCCATCTGGGGAAAGTTCAGATATCCAAATAATCCTACTCTGGACACCTGGATACCCCAGAAAATATGATCACAATGTCTAAGTAAGGGATGAATTCTAACATATAATTGTGGCTCTAAGGTCAAAGAAACACAAAAGACTCACATTTCAAAGACAAATATATACAGCTCAGAAACTAAACCAAATAAGAATCAGAAAAAGATCAAACTGTTGCTCACTGATAGTTGATACTATTTTTATACTTTCTAAATTGAAATTTTTCTAAATTTTTGGCCAAAGTTTGGGGCTTTTTTTTTTATTCAACATCCCAGTGCTCAACTCCTGTTAAGGATAAGAGGAAACGATGAATTAAATAATCCTGGGTATGACAGGAGCTCTTTCTTTTGCCTAGCTGTTTCTTTTTGCTCCTAGGGATGCAACTTCATTGCCTTTTTCAATTTATACACAGTTTCTAGTTATTAATAATTCTCCAAGTAATTAATTTCCCATTGTAATGAAACTTTTAAAAAGTTTATCAAAGTGCAATTTGCTGGTGGATATTAACTTTAAAAAAAAAGTCTTCTAGAGGAGTTTAAGATGTTAAAGTGTACCTATGTGCCTGTGAATTGTGATCTAAACTGATATTCAAGAGAGATCTACTCTATGGAGCATAGAGACTGTTAATCAGAAAGCAGGCACCAAGTTTCCTTCTTTCATTTTTTCCTACAGATTGTTCTCCAGCTGCCTGTCCCAAAAGATGAATATAGCCTGTATGTCCTGAATCACATTTTATAACCCTGCTTTCACGTCTCAGCAGCACTGGTGCCTTAGATCCTAGCAGGCACCTCTGGAACTGAGGCCCTGTGTGCTGGAACACCAGAGCACCTGTGGCTGTGACACCAAAATTGGGGTGCCTTGACAGAGTGACCCTGAGCTGACCCTCTCCCTTGCTGTCACTCAGGTCTATTTCCATGCTCAGGTAGCTCTGGTCCAGCTGAGCCAGGGGCTATCCCTGAAGCCCAGCCCCGAATCACGTGCAGTGCAGTGTGTGCCACGCCATGTGTGCTGCTCTGCAAGCCAGCTGTGGTGCTGGGGGAAGTTTGTTCCAGGGAATGCGGTGCATTCCCTCCATCCTATGCAGTCTTCTTCCAGCGCTAACCCAATGGACCGTGTGCTGCACAGCATTGCCCTTATGCTTCATCATGCTAGAGATAAACATCCTCAGAGTCAAGCTGCAGTAACACAACTGTGATGTGGGCATGTAGAGCACACAGACTGGGATTCAGCTGCCTAATTCTAAATATTCAGTGTTAATTTATGGGTTTGTAGATACCTCACCTTTCTTTCAGCTGCAGCTCCAGAAGGAGGTGGGTTTTCTGTAAACCTGTCCTTCATGCCAAGTCTGTCCAGATGGTTTGGATACATTAGGGCATATAAATGGCACTGGGAGCCAATAATCAATTTTTGTTGTGGATGTTTTTAATAATGTAGATTTTTTTTTTTAATCTTCTAGTTCATAATGATAATTATAATATTGGCATGTTTTCTTTTAAATATTCCGAGTCCTTCCATTGCATAAATGGAGGAAAAATTAATATTTGTCTAGTGAAATGAAAATTCTGATTTTATGTTTTCAGGGAACAATCTGAAAATGTCAGCCAAGTACATCCTAGATTCCGAGGACCATAAGGCAAAGGAGTAGAGCCTCAAATTCACTAATGATAAATCATATCACTTTTTATCACTTTCATTCTTGTTTTAATTGTAGCCGACAGTACACATAGCATTTCTTCTATTTTTGTATACTAATAGTTGATATTACATTTATTCAAAAAAAGCTTGGGGGCAACCTCCTTCCTTAGGGAAAAGAGCCAACCACCAGTGAATTGTGGGAAAAATTCATTAATTAACAAAGTATGGGAAGGTTGCAGAGAGAGAGAATACCTTAGGACATGGAAGCTTTGGAACAGCTTTTATTGGCAAGGCACCATCAGTGTTCCTCTATGTGAGACAAAAAAAAGTCATTTGTAAACAAACTTTGAGACACTAATGGCGACATTTGAGAGCTGAAATCTGAAAACCTGCTCTGGTGGAACCAAAACAGAATAAATGATTCCCAGTGAGTCAGAAAATAGTTCAGAGCTCTAAAGAAATGAGTCAGAAACTAAATATACTGAGGCATGAAAAAGCACACTTTAGCAGTAGAAAGAAGCTGCAGGAAACTCAACCTGATTCAGTCAGGCTAATATGATCAAAATCTGTAAACCAGTTCATTTGTATTAAACATGGTATGAGCTATTTTGATCACTTTGAGAAAAGTAGAATTGCATAACCTGTTTGCAAGCAGATGGAAATATGTTTAATGAGAAAGGTAAGAATTCCAAGGAAAGGAAGAAAAGGGAAAGCAATTAAGGAAATAGAGGACCAGAAAAGGATTTATCACCAAGAGGTGATAGACATTTCATTGCTCCAGACTGGACAGAGCCTGCCAGTGCATCCTGGAGGCAATGGGCAGCTGCAGTCTGGAGGGCTCAGAGACCAATGCTGTTGCTTGGACAGAGTGAGCACTTTCAGCTGCCCTGCTTACTGTGGTGTGCATGCATACAATTACATCTGCTGTTCATGTAAACATGACCATAGTAACAAAATATCCTTTCCCAAAACTGAATACTTGGACTGCAATTTTGCAATGCTCATAGCCATTTAAAAATTACACGTAAGCATTAAGGGCACAAGACATCAGTATTTGCCCATGGTTTAATCACTAACTGTTAGTAAATCTGCACACAAAATAGAAGTTGACTGTAGAAAGCCTTTTAGTCACTCTTTTCTCTATTCTAAATTGTATTATCCAGCTGGGGAGATTTATACCCTCAAAATGGAGTTACAAATGAGATCATACTGGTCATCTTACAACAAATTTCCTGACAGCTGCACTCTTTGTCTCTTATTCTTCTAAAATGAAAGCCTATGTGGAAGCATTCTTACAACTGATAACATATTTCCTTCTGCTGAAAGTGTGGGTGTTGAAGAGGAGGGAAATGTCCTTTATTCTATTTGTTGGAACCACAGTAAGCTCTACAAAGAGGGTGTGCAAAAAACCCCAAAGGTTAAAGGCAAGAAGCAGGTGGTGGTACCCGGGCCCAGTGTGCTTACTTTGATTTGCATAGACAGTCTAAGAACAAAAGAACAGTATGGAAATGTAGAGGGTATGAGAGAGACACGAATTGAGCAATAAGCAGAATAATAGAAAAGAAGTTATATTTGAGAGATACTCAAATGAATACCTTTGTGACTATTATCCAGGAGAAGAAACGTGTTGCATCCAAACAAGGAGTTCTAAATAATTCAGTGTTAGTGTTTCTATTCTTACCATAGACAATATTAAGGCATGCAAAAGAGGAAAAAAGTTTAATTAGACTTCTTGCCAGTTTTATGGTTAAAAATAGCAGTTGAATTTCTCAAATTTACATACAGGTTTTGTTGGTGGTTTTTTTTTTGTTTTTTTTTTTTTTTTTTTTTTTCCCCTCTGAAGATAGTATAAGCCACTTCCTCTACCGTCTTCCACTGCAAAAAATTTTAAAAAGTAAAGCAGATCTTTCTCACTAGAAAACAATTCCAAAACAGGTACAACAAAATGTTTAAATGGCTTTGAGAATCTTGGAATACTTATCAAACACTAATGGGGTGGTGAAGAAATGGTCAGATCATTTACTTTGAGCAATAAAATAGACATTATAAGGTCTAATCCTTCAGGTATCTAGTCTCATGGAATAATTCAAAGCCTTCAGACTAAGACTGAGTAAATATCTTCAGATGGCATGCCTTTTAGATAGACAGGTAATGGTAGTTTTTAAGGTTTTTCAGAGTTATTCAGAGGTACTGCAAATTTATAAAGAGAGTACCTGAGTCTGGCTATATGAAATATTAAGTCTAGGTTGTCTGAATATGTTGTGGAGAAGGCATCTGCCTTTTTACATTTTCTTTGGCAAGGAATTTCCAGAAAATAAAGGTAAAAGGAAGGCAACAGGTTGGTCCAAGGACAGCCACATTGTTGTTTCCTGTGTCTCCTATAACGGCACCTATAGAGAAAGGAAGAAAAATTAAGAATAACATTTATTTTTCTGGTACTTTGCATGCCCATTGGCATGTTGACCAAGAGGAATGTTTCCAACATCCCTCCATAGAGTATAACCTGGAAAACTTATGTTATCCCTCTTCAACAGCAGTTGCTGAAGGTTCAGGTCCTTTTGTTGGAGGGAGAAGGCATCAAATTTGTCTCCCACTTGTGATACAAGTGGTTTAGGTGAGGCAAAATACAAAAAGAGTGAGCACTGCTGCCACCAACACTGAATAAACTCTTCCCCACTGTCCTCAAACACTCCAATTTGTATGACATGTGATACATGTCAATAATTTTCAAAACATGCATATACATACATGGTATATTTTAAGCTAGTAATCCAACTTGATGTGCAGTTTATTTTTTTCAGATTTGCAAGATAGAGCCACTAACAATTATTTTCTATATCTTATCTCATATCTCTAGCTCTTTCCTACTGCATCTCCTTACTTGATATGTTCTTGAATATATGTTTGTACTGAATGTAATATTAATTTTAAAACTGCAGAGCCTTTTATGCCACATTTTCTCCAAACAGTCCTAATTATCTCCTTTAAGTAGGATGGATTTTGCCTTTAGAGTGCCCTTATCATTCCACATTGAATAGCCCAGAAGACAGTCTGTATTTGGTCTGCTGACTTCCATCATGTGTCTTGTGGAATTGCATTTTCAGCACCATATTTTAAAGTCTAAAGGTGACTGACATAGCAAAGAGCATGGCACCAAAACACATAGGCCTTCAGCAACACATTTCGAAGGCAGGTGCAAAATAAGTTTTTGAAGACTGATGAACATTCTGTTTAAGAAACTTCACAGCTCAGAAGTAATCGTGTTTTATAAGGTGGTTACATGCATTAAAATATTAAGATACCTCCTGAGTTTATCACACCTTCCTTCCACTGATCCTTAGAGCTAACATTAGTGATAATAATAGATAATGGCTATAACACTTACTAACAAATGGTGATCTCTTTTCTGAAGATCAAATACAAATTAAGCTTCCCAGTCTTCTTGTGAAGTCATACATCCATTTACATCAATGGCAAATATATGGTATGCTCCTATTGTCATTTACCACTTTTTTACTTTCCCTGCTTTTCTGTTCCCTTTTGACATCTTCATTTAAATTACATTATAAACTTTTGAGAGCATAATTACCTCTTCCTTTAGATTTTTCATTTGCAAGAACTGCATTGCAGGTCTCTGCTATAATGCTTATGATCCCAGGGGCTTAAAAATTTATCACAAGATTGTCAACAGTAGAGTATGAGTGGGAACCAATTAAGAATTCAGCCAACCTACACAGATTCTAAAGGATATTTCAATGATGACCCACATGATGCATGTGGATCATCCTGAATGCAGGTGTTTCACTATTAGAAAACATTCTATGTCTTCTTTCTGGTGTCCCGTCAGCATATTGTGATGGACTAATGTAGAAATATGTCAGATACCAAAATATCTTACTGAAATGACCTTATGATAAGAACCTTACAATAGTGTAGGGATCATTATTTTTTATGTAGTTTAAAACCCGGAGCTGAATGAATATGAAGGAGATGCTATTTTATTAAAAACATTTACAATTTTAAATATTAAGTTTATCCCAAGCCATTCTCTTTCATGTAGACAGACAGTATTCCTCTTCTTTCTTCTTCTTCTCAACTGACTTGAATGGGTCAAGGGTCAAGATTTCTGGAAAGCGTAATGGAAAAGGAACTTCCATTTCATATCATAAGAACACTGAAAATCTAAATCTTCCTCATTTGATACAAAAAAAGTACAGAATATTTTTTGTTCTAATTGGAAAATGTGCATTCTGTTAATAGTTCAATTTCCATAAAATATTTAATACTGGAGATCTGAACACAAATATTGGACTTGAAATCTTTTATCTTGGGGGATGTTTCAAATTCAAGTCCAAGTCTAGAGGGCAAAGTTTGGTATTTCTTGCTGTAATAGGTCAAACTAAACTTAATTATCAGTGAGTATTTTGCTTTGCTCTTCTCCAATATGGTATTTAAATATAGGTGTTGTCTTCTGGGCTGTCACATCCGCTGTGACATAAAAACGCCGTGCATAGTGATGAAACTGAAACTGATAAATATGTAGCGGTAACCTTTCTGTACTGTTCCTCCTGAAAGCTCATCAAAGAGGTTGGAAACTTAAGGCTCACAGCACAAAGGTCACCCATCACTTATGTTTGGAGGGACTTTGGTCAGGAATTGATTCATTAACAGGTCTGTGTTTTGAGAAGCTGCTTCTTCACTAAGGTAACAGTCCAAAAGGTGCACTACTTATAAAAAAAATGTGATCTGGTGGAAGAAATTATTTTTTTCTCAAACAAATCAACATTAATAAGACTGAGTACTCAGTGAACAGTCTAATGTAGGTGTAATGTAATCAGCAGATAGTTTATACTTCCTCTTCCATTCCTCCAGATCTCATTAGAATCTGTCTTGTGTTGTTGTAGATACAATCACAACATACAGAATGACACGGTACCAAGATTTCAGAAGACTCAGAAGGCCCTTTGTTATGGACTCGTGTTGTCTTTTATACAGTTTTTACAAGCCTTGAGGGCAACTTCTAATGGGTTAATAGCTTTCTTTTTAATTATTCTATTGGTTAGTAAAAGACATTTTACTTGTCTATCAAATCTATCTATTCTTGGATTGTTTACATATTTTCTTTACTGATTCTCATGGGACAAATCTCTTGTTATCACAGGTGCACTTATTTTTCACCCTCAGAATAGATTGTTATCTTAAAGGAACTTATTCTCAAAACAGCTTCACATGGAAACTTACAGATTACATGTTAGCTGCACTTTGAAGAAATGACAGGTTAGCTTTTTACCCTATTCCTACAGTCTTGCACTACTACATCTTCAGACTTGGCGCTACAATCATTACTGGTGCTGTCATGACAAATGTAGGAATAGGGTGGGGTGGGAGCAGTGTATTTATGAGGAAAACTTTAGAAACCAAGCTTCCCTATAAACTTTCCCACACCTTCATTCTGTACACCATTCTTTATCTTTATTTTGAGTAAGCTTTTGTGAATTTTATGCGTTAAGGTAATCTATTTTCCTAACAATTATGATCAAAAATGTATTTACCTCTGACATACTCTTTGAAAGAAACTATATTACAAGAAAATATGTTCCAATTTCCAAACTGCATGTTGGTGTTCCCTTTACTCTTGGATATTGACCGTGATCCGTCTGTTGGATCAATAACATACTAGCTCAATGTTTTCATTTGGGAAAGCAAAGGTCTTTGATTATTCCCAACAGTTCAGTTTCATCAAATGAACTTTACTTGTAAATTGTGTATTTTGGATGGCAGTAACTGATATTTTCATATTGTGGCAAAGTCTCACTACAAATACATTAAATGGGTAGCTGAATGATGATATGATTCAACTAATACTTTGGAAATGGTTATTTGTGATCTGGGACAACCTTGATTATTTGCTTCTTGTAACCAAGCTTACCTGCTGATTACAATTTACTGGCTATAAGACAGTGCTACCCAGCTCTGACATGGAGATCTGAGTTTGCTGTGCTCTGTTATCACATGAAGAATTGTACTTTGAGCTAATTCAGAACAAGTATCTATCAAAGAGCAGTGAGCAAAAAAGAAGATAAAAATGTGAGACTGTAACATTATGTAGATAAAAGACTATTTCAGGGGTCACAGAGATAATTTTTGTTAATAAATAGTCAATATTTATTATGGCTGATAAACTGATTTTGTAGAATTTACTGGTTTTGAAGATATTGTAACAGAACTCCAACTGGGTAATTCAGTCATATTGATGGAAACAGTAACTCACATGAAGAACTAAATTTGAATTTTCATTGTAAAGGAAATTATTTTTCAATTTTTGACATTTATTTTCAGTCCAAGGGAATGAAGTCTGGCTTTTATTTTGTTTTAAAAGACACAATCTTAAAAAGAATTAATTTTGAGTCAATCAAAATTGTTCATAGTAATGACATTTTATGTAATGGGTTTTTTTTAAATTTTAGATTTCAATCCGGATTTGAAATTTCATCTTAAAAATGCCAGATTTTTTAAATGTAATTTTAAATATTTTAATTTTCAAATGTGATATTTTATGTCAAGTATAATAATAACAACTATGTGGCAGGCATTGTGAATGTGGAAGGGTTTTGGAAATTTAGTTCCAGGCAAGGAAGTCATAGCCAATCTCTTCACCATCAGGGCACGGATGGGCAGACAGGCACATGTTTGTCTAAGAGTCCCTGATGGAGTCAGTAGAACCACTCACACAGATCTTGATTCTGTAGCTTCATTTTCATGTGATTAACATTGCTGCTCTGAGTAGCAGTGGGTTAAATAATCAAGATGGGCTTGCACAGTTCTGGCCATAAATAGCAGCAATACCTTAATCAGAGTACAAAAGTAACTGTGATGGACCAGAAGAATACTGGGTTTGGCTGGTATTGTCACTCTGAGTGTGGTCGGCTCTTTACAGGAAAACATGGGATGTTCTTCCATGACGATGAACACTCTTTTTTATGTACTTTCTTGTCTTTTGTCAAACTTCAGCTCAAGACCTCCTGGTCCTGCAGTTAAACCTACGTTTTTGTCATTGTCCAGTCCTTTTTTTCCATTAGAATGTGTAATTTGTTTTTCCACAATTGAATGACATCCTGTGGTGGGTCAACCTTCATTAACCACCAGTTGCCTACCAAGGGAACATAGACGGCTCCAGGATGTGCCCTCTGTGAGGTCACAAGTCCTGTCAGCAAATCTGCTCCAGTGTGGGCTCCTCTCTCTGTAGAGCCACAGGTCCTGCCAGGAGCCCACTGCAGCACAAGCTTCTCACAGGTTAACAGCCTCCTCCAACACCCCCCTGCTCTGGAATGAGGTGTTCTGGGGGCTGCAGGTGGATCTCTGCTTCCCTGTGGATCATTATGCAGAGGGACATCCTTCCCCACCACAGGCTTCACCACAGGCTTCAGAAGATTCTCACTGTCTGCCTCACCTTCTGCACTGATATTGGGGTCTAAAGGGACGTTCCTCTCATATATTCTCACTTCTCTATTCCTGTAGTTGTGAGGGGTTTTGTTTGTTTTTTGAGGTTTTTTTTCCTTCTTAAGTATGTTATCACAGAAGCTGTACCAATGCCGCTGACAGGCTGAGATTCAGTCAGTGGAGGGTCTGCCTTGGAGTCAGGTGGAACTGATTCAGTCCAATCACTTGGGAAAATGCTTCTCACAGAAACCACTGTTGTGGTTTTTCTGATACCATAACCTTGGTACATAAATCAAATAGGTTTTGAGACTCTACAACAGTCTTTGCTGAAGTTCTGCTGTCTATGACATTTCTACTCAGACCAAAACCATTTCATTACTACAAGTAATATTCAGACACTTCCACATTTCTGTTTCTCCATTTTTCTACTGTAGGAAGATACTTAATGTACTTTTGTATTTTAAAAACTTCTTCCTTTCTTAGCTTAGTAACTGATTTTCTCAGGAAGTGCAATGGTAAAAAGCATGTCTAATAAATCCTGTCAAACTCAGAATTGATTTTACAGAACCCAGAGAAGAACAGCTAATATTAAATTGTAGAAGATTTTTCTATTTCCTTCAGAGAAGGATATTAAATATTTTGTCATGAGAAGATTCTGAGATTAAAAGAATCTGTGATACAAATTAAGTTCATATTTATTCATTCTGCTTTTCTGTCATGATTTGTTTGATTGATCTACTCTGCGTTCCTTAACAGGGAAATTTGAACAACAAATAATGTCTTCAAAGTATTTTTGTGTCAAAATCCCTCACTGACTTCATTATACATAATTGAACATGAGAAAAACAAGATAGAAAATAACTTAGAAAGAAGTATTATAACAAATTGTTTCCTAGCAGAAGATCTATGAAGTCAAATTCATATATGTAATTTTATATAGTATTACATTAATTCCATTTAAATAACAGCAAAACAATGAGAGTAGTTCATAAATATAGTAGTTCATAGGTACTGAAGATTGCAATCACTGTTGAAGCCTGTTGAGTCTCAGTTCATGCCATGATTTCTTGCCAAGAGACGTTTGCTCTGGAGGCCATAAAATGTGTCATGTGAAGGTTAGTTGCAAAGAATTTTTAGTCAGTTAACATAACTTTTAAAATAGAATGTTTTCTGGGATTACATCAAGTTATTTTTGGCAGACTCTGGGAGGATCCGATTGACACCTGGTTGCAATTTTTATAGAGCAGAGAGAGGAGAAGTGCAAGGTCCCTGTGTCAGCTGCGGAGATGGTGATGGTTGCAGTGGGGATTTCAAATCTACAGCATGAGGGAGGGAATATCACTAGAGTGCAGCACCAGCAGCGTAGGAGGGTTGCTCCAGTGTCTTAATTTACAAGAGTATCAGCCCTCAGACTTCTCCATTTTGCTATGCTCTGGAGTTCCTGTGGCAGATAACTAAATTTTGGGAATTAAATTATGGGCTATTTAGTGCATTGAGTGAGGTAGAAAGCAAAGGGTCAGAGGGATAGTCTTTTGTCTGATTTATTTTAATATTTCACCTGAATGGTGTTGTCTCCTCAATGCAATTGGAAATTATGCTGATTTTTTTCTAAAGCTATATAATATTATTTTAACAACATTTTTTTTTTCTCTGAAGGGCATAGTTTAAAACAAAACAAAGCTATTTGAGAACTCAAATTGAAGTTGACAAATGAAAAGGAAAGTAAAGGTGAAAACAGACTGGTCCATTTTGATGAGAAAAATAAAAATGTTTTGTTTAGGAGCAAGCCCAATATGAGCCATTCTGTGTGTTCATATAAATAAACCCATGATGCTCCTAAACCCATGGATCTCTCTACACCTGTGTTTCCAGCTGCCTGGCATCTGTATTATTTCCGTTAAGGGTATTTTTCAGCACACAGTTACAGAAGACGACCTCTCCAAATCCTTAGAAAATTCAGGATTATAGAAAAAAATATAGGATACTGACTGAAGTGCTTGGCCAGATATAAAGAGATATAAGTTACACTCACACACTCAGACACTTGCACACACACACATATCTCATTGGTTGTGATAACTGGATAATCTTCATGTTCAGTTTGTACTGCTAAAGAATTTTTTTCCACTCTCCTTTTTTCCCTCCTGTGTTGTGCAATTGCTGCCTTCTGCTGGCTTCATAAAGAGCTTGAGAAAGGAAAAATACTCTATTTTTCTTCTTGTAATGTCATGAGTGCTGTAGGGCTGGGAAAAGACAGTGAGAAGATGTGACTAGGAGATTTGAGAGAGAGTTTGATGCTGCTGGGAGCAGCATTTATGTAGACTGACACTGCCTCTCAAACTTACTAATTAGTATTTTTACATGAAGGAGCAAAGGCAACCACATAAGTAACCCATGGTGGAGGTAAAGGAGACTGATATTTTTTTCCTGCTAGTGGCTGTCACTGTAGCATTCTTTGACCCTTAAGTTTTGTATGAAACAAAAGATACCTAGGGAGAAAGCAGGATACTAGCTGACCTGTACCTATGGAACAGAGCTTACTACAGCTAAATTATACCTGAGTAAGATGGGAATTTTTTAGAATCTAGACATTCTTTCAAATATATAATGAATATTAACAAGTCAGCGATATTTCCTAGAACTTGCTTTTTATTGTGTTGGAAATCTAAAAATAATCTATTTCAAACATAATTTCAACAAACAACTTATTCAGCTCATTTACTTTCTTACATGCTGATCAGTTATGCCAGATTTTCTTTGCTCAGAAACTATGCAAGACAAGAGACAGTGTTAGACCTAAAGTTGTTAGAAGACCTGATTTTCTGTCCCATGATGAAATTTGGGGTTAATACATAAAAAAGGGTTAAGCAAAAAATCTTGCCAAAAAATCCCTGGGAGAAAAATAATAAAAAATATATACCATAGGAAAAAAAAATTTCTAGATATTTTTCACAGAATATAATTTTTAAAAAATGATTAACAAACATACATTTTGCCTTTCCGTTTACCATCATAGCTGAATCTCATCCAATCCATTTCCTTTGGTGCAGACTGCTAAACAATGAGAGAAAATATGAGAAAAAATGAAATTTTCAATTAGTGAAACATTTATCCCAGAGAATCTCTCCGAAAGAAAATTATACTTTGAAATCCATATTTTGTGCCTTATCAAGATTGAATCTATGTTACAGCCTGTGAGATAAGAATGTAATATGAATTATTTATATGACATTTATAGATTTTTAGACAGAGATTCCTGATGGAGAAAGATAGTTTATAGATTCCTGACCGAGAAAAGAAAATTAAGATCACAGAAAGAAAAATCAGCTCTTTTGGTTTTTTAATTGCTTTTAAATTGTTTGTCTAATTGTATGAAATGTCATAAATCAAATCAGGTGACGTCTTTTTTTGTTCAGTCTGTGACACAAGTATAAGAATAATTGAGATGTGATGAGTTCTCCCCAGTGTTTGACTTCAGCAACTGTACAAACCTTCCTACACAAATCTTGGGAGATATGATTTGATTCTTTACCTTCAGAATAAAATTAATTACCTTGGAAGAGATTTAAATCAGAACAAGAAAAACAATGGTCCATTTTAAGGAAGAAAATTATCATGTTGAGGTGAGCTGATATTATATGTGTGAGACCATCATATATTACAATAGGTCATCAATTTGTTTTGACAGCTACAGGGATACAATCATACTTTTGTGATGACCATGGAGGCAATTTCTTACTGGAAGTATTCCCCAGGACATAGGGGAGAGGAGAAATGCTCCATGGCCCTGCCAAGAAGATGTAGTGCCAGCCTGCATTCAAAGTACTAAATGTAGGGGCAGGAAAAAATTTGTTGCTCTCAAGAGAGAGGTTGGTACTCCTTACATTAAGTTGTTCCTTCAATTTAATGTTATCTTTTTGGCTTTTTTGATGTTGGCTTGCCAATTTATATGCTTATCTATCTTCCTCTATTTAGGTTTTGCTTAATTCCTTTAGGTTCCAGTCTTCTGAAAACCTCTTGAGTCACCTTAGACATCATCTAGCCCATCTCATGTACACTTGCTGGGCTCAGTAAATTTCACCCTGTTAACAAGGGCTCATATTTCCAGTCAATCTCAGGTCCATCTGTATCTCCTTCTGACCACTGCCATCTGTTTAACTTCTGACCAACTGCCTTTGTCACCCTGATGAGTCTATAAATCACACAGAAAACAAACCATGTGGACTTTTTTGTGCTTAGAAAAACACCCAAAGGAGGCCTTAAAATTTCTTGTGTGGCAAATATTTTCCTTACACGGAGGTTTGAACTTTGAGCTTCTTGATAAATTAGTTTTGAAGCAAGTGTTGGAATATAAAAAGGAAAAATTATAAAATTGGAAAAGCATACAAAGTATTTCAGGCTTTTCTATGATTGAAAATACATCTGAATGTTTACTTGGAGAGCAGTCAGCAGATTTAATTAGCTTGATAGGTTTATCATTTGAAAAAATTACTATGACTCCTAATAGAATGACACTATTTAGTTGTGCTCTTTTCCAAGCATGGTAGAAATCCACCTTAGATTTTGAACTCTGAATAACCTACTTGTCTGTTTGAAAAATGGTTATGTTGCTGTAGAGAATATTAAAAACTATCCTAGAGAACTTTCAGGAATGCACCTTATACAGAACTTATAGTAAAATAATTTTGCAAATACTTGATCAGTTAGGGTCAGTTTTTGTGGGATTATATCACTCTTTCCTTAAATGTCTTTTGACACCTCTCAATTAATGCAAATTGTCACAAAACCTGAGATGTTTCACTAGTGATATCACAAAATTATATTTATTCCCCTGTAAAAAATGCTTAGGAATTATATTTTGTACTATTTTAATTGTGTGGGTCAGTGAGGACATAAGCTGACAGGATTTGTGTTATCATAAGCAAAAAAATGGTTAAGCATCTTGAAAGTTGATATTACTTTCACTAATTCTTTAGAAAATTTCAAACTTCTTTTCTAAATTCAGTTTATGGTCACAAGAAACATAAGACTAGAAATTGTGCTACCTTTTCAACTAAATTGGGTAATTACTATAAATGTTCAGTCACTTGTATTTACATGGTCTGGCCCTTTTTCCAGTAAAATAGTAAAAGTTTAATTGAATTATTCGTTATCAAACTCACACTCTGGCTAAAGAATATATTTGATAGTTTTATAGTAAAAGGTAAAGATTATGTTTTGTTTACTTACAGTATTTATGTCTCATTTACATGACACCCTTCAGCACACCAGGCTGCTAAAATAATTTTTTGCTTTAAAGATTGTAAAATGTGATTATAAAGTCAGGCCTGTATCACTTATGCAATGGCACAATATCCCTAATATTTTTTTTCTTGTCTTGATATGCTCCTAATCGGAAGAAAGAACAACCCACGGCACACTTCTATACACACAAGGAAAGAATCCTATAAAGTATGGAAGTCAGCTATCTATTCCACATGCTCCACTGATATTGTTTTTTGCTATTGACTGATTAGGGAAAGTGGATGTCTCTGGAGGCAGTGCTGGAGCTCCTTGTTCCACCAAAAGTACAAGTCAACATAGCCTGTATTATATAACTTCATACATTTGTTTTGTTTGCTTAGCATCCTACTGGCAATTCCCGGATCTGTTTAAATTTCACCAAACACATCCTTGACACTCAGCTAATCAACAGTTTCATAGGACTTTTACCCTATTTTTTGGTGTCAGGGAGGTGAGAGTCAAAAGATACCATGAAGAACAGAGTGGACTTCTTTCAAAGGCAGGGAACTTTCCAGGGGAGAAGTGAGGTTTTCTTCCCTGAATAAATTATATTTGTGTTTCATTGAAGTATATAATGTGCACACTCAAGGAAACTAGAACTTGACAACATGACAGGCAAGATTGTATTCTCAGTCCTCCAGCAATGAAATAATTATTGAGCTTTGGCTGCATCATGGAACTGAAGAAGTTTACAGAGTGAAACAGTAGCTTGAAGATTTCTATGAAGCATTTCCCCAGTGTGTGACAGAGCTCAAAAAAGTACCTATTTAAAAATGTAACAAGCAGTTGTAAGAGGCTGATATCACAACCTGATCAAAAATAATACTGATATTTCAGGACAGTGAGAGATCATGACAGAGTGAGGGAGGAGAAGCTGCCTTGGGAAAGTGAAAATAAGTACTTTGGTGGAGAGTCAATAGAAAGATGTAAAAAAACCCTAAGCAACCCATATCATAACAGTTCCTTTTAAATTTGTAAGAATAACTGATCATCTGTTAGTGTTTGGAACATAAATTCCATAAACATAATATCCTGCTGGAGAATGTATTCTTTTGCAGTTCTAAAAGACAAGCTGTCCTTCAGAATCTCTCTGCATGTGATAAGCAGAAAAGCACTCCCATTGGAACATGTCAGGTTTTCTAAATCTTTATGAAGCAAGGGAGAAAGAGATACATTTAGCTATGATATATAGATGTCTGCATTAATAAGCAGCATCTTTGCTTGAGGAGATTCCCATGAGGATGTTATGTCCACATCAATGAAGTGCCATTAGATTGAGATGTACTATCTTGGCAGCTGTTCCAAATTGAAACTCACAAAAATCTGAGATGGTGATGCGTGCCAGTATGTATTAACAAATAACAGAATGAACGGATAAGCAACTGCAAAATCTGAGCTGATATAACACAGAGATTTGAGAGAATCAGTAATGCAAGACAGCTCATTCAGTTTGAAGGCAGAAAATCTGTCCTGAATTTACTAGGTGGTCTATTATTCTTGAGCTTTTGCTGGTAAGATGGTCAACAATTAGTGAAGTCTACAGGCACCAGGTAATCTAGACTTTCATATTCCAGAAGTGATTACACTCTTTCACAAAGCAATTTAATATGATCCTGAACAAATTTATATAGGATGTTTGAAACAATTTTAAACCTTATCTACTTTTCAGGGTTTTAAAGGCATAGATAATATTTTTAAAACCTTTAATAGTTTTAAATGCAAGAATCATATCACTTCTTATACACACATACAAGCTTTTTCAGGAAAAAATCACCTATTTTTAAACTGAATTAACTTGTTGATATATCTTGCGATTCCTTAGCTCTTTTTGCTTTTATAAAGAGCAGTCATGAAGTAATGGAGGTCAACATGACATTGTTTCTCATCCTTAGGAAAGGATGTATTCTGTCTATACCATGATACAGAAGAGGACTGACGGCATAATCCAAGAGCTAGTCAATAATAATGTACTGTGATTTAATAAATTCCCAGTAGTCCCCATATAACAGTGTACCAAACTGTAGTTTCAAAATATTTCCAATATGAGATTAATGTGAAGAACATGATAAATTCAGGAGTATCATTGTTTTATCTACTTTTCTAAACATTTGGGTACTTATGTCTTTATAATTCTAGCATAATCTTAAACCAAACCAGTACTCAGATATCCTAAATTTTACCTTCTATTTCATATTAAACCCAATGCTGATGCTTGAAAGTGAAGCATAATTTTTATAAGAAGCTTAAACTAGCACACCTTTGTTATTCACAAAATCTGGACTCAGTATCCTACTCTAAAGAAAAATGTGGTACAAGTTTGGTCACAGCATGCAAGACATAAGGTTTGAAAAACAAAAAAAAAGAAAGAAAGAGAGAGGTTGCGGAAAGGAAAGACTTCATATATTGAGAGTTTAGTGTGAAATATCTAATGGTGAATTTCTCCTCAATGATAAAGGGTCCAAAACCCTCTGCAGCTCCATGAACTGAAACATAAAATTTTGTGATAAAAAGAAAACTGGAAAGGTTTTCCTGCTTCAGTTTGCTTGTCATAAACCAGGAAAATAATCCATAGTCATGTTTACTTGCTTTATGGTTAACAGTTTTCTCTAGTACTTATGGTTTATATAATCATTTAAGGGTGCTTTGGCATGTTCTGAATAAATCATGAGATTATATTAGAAGTATGATAAGCTTGAATTTTGCCAAGTATAATGTTATGCTGGAAAATTACAATGATTTTTGTAGCTGGCTTGTATACCTGTTTGAACTGAATATTCATCATCTCCACTGAAAGCACGTGGGTTTTCAGATCTTATAGTGAAAATGACCTCATATTTTTAGACAATTGGCATATTCACGGAACATCTATGACTTTTGTCAGATTGTTGGGTTGTTTTCAGTCACATCTGGAATTTCTCATGCTATATCCATGAGTAGTTTCTCATGGCCAACTCAGAGAGCTAAACCTCAGAATAGTCACTGCCCTGCACATTGCAAGGGATTGAAAATGTAGAATTTAAAAGAAAGCACTCCTAATTTCTGTTCCATATATTATTGAAACTCTGGTGCATTGTGTGAAGAATAGAGAACTGAAAGTAGCATATAAGGCAAAAGATTTTGCCAGCTAAAATTTTAAAACAATTGTTATTTGCATTACTAAAAATCAGTGAATTCCAGCTATGCAATGAATTGTTAGATCATCACATAAGTGATATATTACCTGGTCCTAACTGATCATTGTTTTTTTTTCAACAAAATCTGTTTTTTAATGGAATAAATAAACAACCGGGGCAGTAAACAATAAAAAAGCTGTATCTGTATTTCTCTTTAGGTTTAAGTGGTTCTATTTCTGTTATGTATCCAGGGGCTGATTAGATAAATTGATAGAATCATAGAATAATTTGAGTTAGAAAGGAACTTCAAAGATGAGCTTGTTCTAACTATCCCAGCAGAGACAAGAAACCCTTTCACTAGAACAGGTTGCTCAATATCCCATCCATCGAACAAATTGTGGGGCATCCAGAACACCCCTGGACATCCTGTGCCAGTATCTCACTATCTACACAGTAAATTATTTCTTCTTTATGTCCAGTGAAAGTCTCTTCTTTCAGTTAAGAACCGTTGCTCTTTGTTCTGTCGCCATAGGCCCCAGTAGAAATTTTCTCTCTGCC
This sequence comes from Hirundo rustica, assembly GCF_015227805.2. Taxonomy (NCBI): domain Eukaryota; kingdom Metazoa; phylum Chordata; class Aves; order Passeriformes; family Hirundinidae; genus Hirundo; species Hirundo rustica. The sequence goes on along the minus strand of NC_053451.1, from coordinate 36,215,956 downwards.
TTTTTCGCAAGTTTCCGTAATAAGTTGAAAAGCTGCAATAAGGTCTCCCTGAAGCCTCTTCTTCTTGAGACCTGACAATCTGAAACCTCTCAGCCTTTCAACAGGTACTGCCAAATACTGCAAAATGTTTATTACCCAGTTTTGAAAGGTTTACCATTTTAATCAAATTAAGTCGGTTTCCAGGTATATTAATTTGGGTTTAAAGGTAGGAATTGCTCTGAGAGGATATTATTAAAGAGTCTAAGGAGAGTAGTCCTATTGCTGCACACCTATGACTCAATCTCCCAAAAGTTTTAAGCAGGAGTTTCACCATTAACATGATACACCAGAAGCTCAGCTATTCCAAAACCACTTTCTACTTTCTTCACTATATAAAGGACGAAAGAAGGTATTTCACTAGGATTGGCTTTGTGAAGCCAAATCTCAGGGTAAAAAATTTTTGTGTCAAGACTTCTGCCTACAGGGTTATTTTCAAATACTCTCTCTGCCCAGAGAGGGAGGGTTGCCTAGTAAAGCAAGTACGGAGCTAGAGGGCGCACGCTGGAGTAGGTGTTTTCAGCAATTTTGTTAGATTAGTCCTTAGGCTCCTCAGGAATTTCTTTTTCTTCTGTTTTAGTGCAAAACAGTTTAACTTCATATGCATTATACGGTTGATCAATTGATTAATTATTTAAGGCTTGCTGTAATTGATATTTTGGAATGGCCCTTGGGGGCCTGCTATGTCTCACCTGAATTGTGAGCAGAAATTAAGCAGTGATTATATTGTTTCTTGAAACCCTAATGCTGCCCTTGGCCTTCCATGCTGCCATGTGGTTTGAATAATCACAAGGCGTTCCCTTTTTGCCTAATTCCAGTTTCCTGGATGAATATTAATGACTGGACCTTCAATTTGTACAAAGACATAGGGCATAAAAGACAATTAGGAAAAGGTGCCCTGCTCAAATCAGAACTTCACACAGCACTTCATACCAGCTAAAAATATGAAATACAATGCTGCATTGGCCTTGGTGTAACATGCATGTAACTTGTGAGCATGATCATTCTCAAAGATTTCTCTACTTTTCAGTGAAGGACTGACAGACAGTTGATTAGATTTATAATCTGGGAAGCAATGGACTGTAACAGTTTTTTGCAGGTTGTCAGTTGCATAAAGAAAGAGTTTGAAGCATTTACTTGATCATATTGTGTCTCAGGTACGAAAGTAGAGAGCATGAGGAAATATGAAAATTCATTTTTAACTAGCACTTAGAGATCCGTTGATGACTCATTCAATGAAAGGGAAAGTTATTACTACTAATTATTATCAATTTGAGGAAATAGATTTAGTATTGTTTTCTTCATGGTTTACTTCAGCTTCCATGTTCCTTGGTGTATTATTTTGTCTCTAGTTTGAGTAAGTCTTGTTTCACTTCAATAATTTTCTAATTTTGATCTGATGATTTTACTCAGCTTTGTCACATTTTCTTTTAGAGTCCTGTGGACGCTTACAAGAGCATCAGTAAGGGCCAAAGGTTCTTGAGGAACATTAAATAAATGAAGTTGGACCAAAACCCCATTAGCTTTTCAACCTAAGTAAACATTCATGTCCTTATGGGATTGATGGGTTTTTAGCCTTCTCAAAATTAAAATTAACTTTCTTTATGGCCCACAGCAGCGATAGCTTGGAGTTCTCATCTCTATTCCTCTGTGTGGACTAGACCCTGGAAGTTGCATTACTTGGATGGAAAATTGCTAACCAATGCTAAGGTTAAGAAAAAAAAAAATAAACATACTGGCACACTGTGGCCTTATTTGTTTTCAGGGAAAATTTTTCTAGTAGAAATTCTGGCTTCTATTTTGTTTCTCTCATCTCCCCCTCCTTTTCATGTTTTTAAACCATTGTATCTTTCTCTTCTATCACATTTTGAATATTTTGAGACTGAAGATATCTTTCATTTTTATTTACCACAATTAGCACACTGGATCATGCTCCGTTGATCCTGGCTTCTGTTCATTAGAGTGAAGCAGATAATGGCAAAGTAGTTGTGAATGGCAGCAAAGAGGGAATGGTGTCATTGGATTCTCTGGACACTAATCAAGATCTAGTTGCAGCAGATGATACTGGCCACACTTTCCACAGACACAAACTAAAATCTTCCTCAAGGCACTAAAATCCTCATTTTTCTCTTGATATTCCTTTGGTACCTAGTAACTGAGTACTACATTACTATTTTTTGCCATATCTCAGAATGCTGGAGGCACTTTGCTATCTCCCTAATATTACAGGTCCAGGCTCAATGCTTTAGAGAAAGATGAGGACACATGATGCCATGTTCAAGAGACAGCATATTCTAGCTTTTACAAAGACAATGTTAAAGACATGATTTTAGCTGCAGATTTTAGTAGAAAATTGATTTTATTAAACTTCAGAGAAAAAAAAAAAATTCTCTGGATTTTTGCTCTTGAAGAGAATTCTGAAGAATTTGCTTTAACCAAAAGCAAATAAATAATTTCGTTAAAACATAAAAAATGTGTTTCTTTTGTTATGAAAGATAACATTGAGATGTTCACAGCAGGTCCTTCTCTGAAACCTTCAGATGTTGAAAATCAACTTGGAATTTTCATGGGAAGGTTTCAATATCTAATCTTTCTGAAAGGAAAGAGGCATTGAAAATAAACAGACTTTGTCAAGCAGGGTATTATCACATATTTATATAGTACAGCTAAAATGGAGATCACAAGTATATTGGCAGATACCTAAATAAATCATGTAAAGCACATAGTATTTTAGAGATAAATAAGAAAAAAAATGTAAAAAATAGTACCATAAAAGGTAGAATTTATTTTTTCTTCTTTCATACACCACAAAAATATTCCAAAAAGACAGAGAAGTTTGCAGAACTTCAGTCAGAATTTTCTGCATTAAACTGCTATACTGAGAGAAAATCAACACAGCATCATTAACTTTTATGCAGGAACAATACCCAAAAGCAAAAACCTGTCTTTAATATTGCAATATATAGTAATGAAAAGCTGACAAACATTCAGGAGTCCACTAACACAGGAACACATATAGGGAAGAACATGATCATTTGGAGACCAGAAGGCATCATTGCAGATTTCCACCTGCCTGCCATCTTTGTTAATGTTATTTTTTACTAATTTTTCCAGCTTATTGCAGACATTGGTTAAAATTACTTCAATTATTCATGTACTTTCCAGAATTACAAATCATACTCATGCTGTGGGGATAAGGATCTTTGCAAAACACTTTTTCATGTACATACCAACAAAGCCCAGTGCAAATCTTCTCAAACATGTTTATCAGAGAATTAAAGCTGTTTGCTAATAACAAATTGAAAATCTGTGGTGCAGAAATATTATGCATAACCTTCTAAATCAGATTAACTGGTGTTCCTTCTTTCATACAATAAATTCCATAAGGAGCATCTGTTCAAGCCAGTGCCTGATGACCTGGCAGCAGATCAGAGAGCTTGCTGCTTTCTGCACTAATTTTGGAGTCTGGTCCAAGCAGGAACATCATTACTTAGAGTCAAATCTATTTTACACTGAGATTAACATACTGTGATACCTGCTCATTGTGGCCCATCACTACTTGTGCCATTTGTGCACTCAGCTGTGGTGTGTTCAGCGGCTCCTCTGCTCACTCTCAAATGCTGGTACATTTCCTAACATCGACTTTCCACACCACTGTGGCCTTTTTTTTAGCAAACACACCATTACAGTTGTTGAGGTAATAGAAATGCAAAGAGGGCTGAAAAATCAGAGACGCTTGCCATAAGAACAGATCTGCTTTTTAACTAGTATTTCATTGAATTTGACAAGAAAATTATTAATATTATGAAGACAATGTAAAAGCTATTGGAGACATATCTGTTTAAGACTGAGGAATAACAGTGAGGGCAAATTGCAAAGGAAGGTGATCAGTTCATCATATCCCCAAATAAGAAGGGAAAAGAAGCTTTAGATGTAACTGACTCTTTGGAAAGATCCAAGATGAAATTCTGTTATGCACCTTAGGTATGGAGATTCTGTCTTTCTTTGTGGTAAACATTTGTTTTCATTGTCTAACATAATCTAAAACCTGCCTTGTCATGATGGAGTCACTTGAATGGAGGAATGGTGAACTGAGGCTTGGGATCTCAACACATGGATATAAAGGACTAGGAAGCCAACAGGCATCTAAACTCTCCTGAAATAGGAGGCAATTTTTCCCCCTAGCTGCTTAAAATGAATTGTAGCTAGTTTTTCAGAGTCATCAATTTCAAATAATGGAGGATTACATACTATTCCGATGATCCAGCAGTAGTCAACACTTTTGACTGTAATGTCAATAATGCCACTCTATAACAGGTTAAATTTTCACAGCAGGTCCTGAGCCATTTAAAACAAGATAAAGAAAATTCTCTATCGCCTACACTTTACAAATATTCTTTGGGAGAATTTTTTATTTTTATTTCATTTCCCCTGATGTAAAATCAGCCAGTGGAACCACAAAAGTTCACAGAAACATGGCAAGAGAGGTTTCCCAAAATATGCAAAGATTTTCTGAATAACCTAGTTCTTTTACTGGAACCTAATAGTATAAAATTTCCTAAATCTAGTATTTGATTCCTTCTCTGGCTCAGTTTCCTACCCTTAAGTGAAGGACTAAATAATTTCCACGATGACTCTTACTAGAGCTGGCAATTTATTTTTAAAGATAAGAAGCATTCTTTTTCAGGTCCAAAATTACATTGAACGCTTGTTCAAAAAATACCCTACAAATCAGGAAGATTTTCCCTGTGGAATTAGATTAATGAATGAGAATGGCCAGGTCAAAGACAGATTGGAAAGAACTTTGAGCAATATATCGAGAGGAAGGTGTCCCTGTCCATGTAAAGGAGGTTGGACTAGATGAGCTTTGAAGGTCCCTCCCTATTCAAACCACCCCATGATTTATGATTCTATGATTTAGCATGTTTTGGGTGGATTCCTTTGGATACCTGAAAATAAGACAACTAAGCAAACCAAATTAAGCACTCTGTAACTCTAGTCACCTCATCTACCAAAAAAAAAAAAAAAAGGAAAGATGCGTAAGATAGGTAGGTGTATCCTCTCCTCTCCTAGTTCCTCTCTATTTGTTATAAATAGACCAAAGGCAGTGCATAGGAGGATGACTCAAGATCCCAACTGACAAGGTTAAGATCACAATTAGCAAGTCTTATAGTGGGAAATTTATCTAGCTTTCCTTTATAAATAATCATATGCCTGACATTTTGCAAGTACTTTATTATTATTATTATTATTATTATTATTATTATTATTATTATTATTATTATTATTTTACCTTAACATGACTTTATTTCCATTCTCATTCTTTGTTTTTCTTGTATAAATAGAATTATGCATTTTAGAAAATGTGCTCTCTTACCCTGACTTTGTGTCATGCTTAACATGGGGAGGCCAAGATCTTAGCAAGGGCCTGCAAACAATATTTAGTACAAGCTGAGCTTATAATCATAATAATTATTAATACACTGTTTAAAGATATAAATACAAAAGAGTTTCTCTATCTGTCTACTCAATACTTTGCTTCATCCACAAAGTAATATTTAATAAATATTCCCCTCATCCCCTGTCTGTCTCCTTACTTTCTGACTGGTACATATTGTCATATGCCTGTGCCACCTTTGCAGGAGGGATTTTCTTTAGTTACTACCTCATATGGATGCTGCTTGTACACCATGGTCAGAAATTTCTGAAAATCAACTGCACCTGTGGTGTGGGTTGATTTTTATGATCTTCATTAATATCTGAAGTCAATATAATGTGCCAAGTGTATGCATGATGAAAAGGACTGACTCCTGTCAGTCTTGAGCTTTGCACTTGATAGGGGTCTCAGATGAAATTTAACCTGAGGCTAAAATTATGAAAAATATTGTCATTTTTGTATATTGTACTTTAAAAAAAAAAAAAAAAAAAAGAGTAAATCCAGAGTCTAAGGTTGGTTTTGTTTGTTCTTTTGTTCTTTCATAATTTTAATTCTATTTTTTTTCCCCCTTCACCTGATATTTACACTGGTTTTTTTTCATAAGAGACATTTTATAATAAAGTGCTTCATTATTGATGAACACTGCCACTAAATGCAATATCAGGTCTTCAAACAGGTCAATGAAGTTTGCTAGAGCCTTGTAAGTTAGTGTTTTTGAAAAGGTAAAAATAAAAATCAAGTTCTGAGGAAGCTTTAAATATGGACAGAAAAAAAAGCCCATGTGACATCTCAGTCTACTTCTTGCTTCTTTCTGTGTGCTCCTTAGTTATACCTTTAATTAAATTAAATCCAGGCAGGTTTAGATTTATAGTTAATTCATAAAATCACACAGCAAAGATTTCCTGCCACAGCTTTTCGGACCTAGTTGTGCCTTGTGGGAATAGGTCTGAAAGGAATATAATATTAGGTATCTTTCTACCCCTTTTAAAGGTATATGTCTGTTCTGGAATGAGATACAAATTAGCCTCAGAGATTGTTTGGAATGTAGTTTTTATATCCTGATTTTTAAAAATTGCAACTCTGAAGAAGAAGTAATTTTTATTTTTTTTATTCCCAGCAAAAAGAAATTCCCTACAGAAAAAGACTACAACTAATTCAAATAATTAAAATATTTTGCTTTAGCATAACAGGAAGGAATGTTTTATTTTACAGAATAATTTTGAATTTTTTGGCTAATTTTCCCAGAACTTTTTGGTTTAACTATGAAAAAGAACCTTTTTCTTTTGCCCAAATTCTAGTCAAGTCAACAATATCTTTAGAAAACTTTACAATGTTTCTGTGTCCTATCTGGCATCCTTGGTACTGTCCAGTTAAAAGCCATTTGCAAATTTCATTAACATTGTTTACTACCTTTTCAGATCATTAAGGAAAAAGCTAATTTGATAGATGAGAGTGTTTAGCACATCACACGAGGCCATCTTACACAAATGTGAGCATGTTGCAATCAAAAAGGGTCTCTGATCACTTTGGCCAAAAGGCTTTTACTCTGTGTCCTTCTAGGGGACCTCAGCAGTCTGGTATAACTGTATATATTTTTGATGCCCTCTTATGTAAAACCTATCTGAGGTGCATAACTTTCCAAAAAACCAAAATGAGGTAACACTACTTCTTCCTGAAAGAGAAACTGAGGGAAGAGCTCAGCCAAACATGTTTCACTTCTGCAAAAAAACAAACAATTTTTTGTAAGAAATGAGTAATTTCCTTCTGGTGTCATAAAAAGGAACAATGCATCCTTAAAAAAAAAAAAAAAAATTCAAAACAACCCCACAAAAAATATATATCAAGCCAGCCTAGTATCTAGTTCAGAATATTTGTGCAAAATAAGTGAATTTATCTTAAAACTATATACTAAGAGGCTATGAATCTAACTTCCCTGTGTTAGGTACAAAACAGAATTTAAATCATTGTTTAAACTGTATTTCTCTCTTTCTAACTTGAGACATAAGCTCAATGACCTTCTCACAGATCTGCCTTGATTCCATTTTAAATTATATTTCCAGTGATTTGAATTATGATAAACAGAGTATGGTTATTAAATCTGTGAAGACTACCATGTTGGATGACACTGCTCCTAAAACAGAATATTCTAATGCTTAAATACTGGATGTAGAATGACTGACTGAGAAGCAGTTCTGCAGAAAACAAGACAGATAATTAAAATGGATCACAAGTTATACTTGTGTCAACAATGTCATTCCGTTTTTAAATAAGGTAAATATCCTACCAAAAATACACGAACAGGTAATGAGTTTTTGAGGCATGAAATATTTTTTCAATTCTACTCTGTCCAGGAAAAGTACAAGTTGGGAAAGTACCACACATTGAAAAAACCTGCACATTATCCCGCCTGGACAACATAAACTAATTGGCAATCACTCACAAGCAAACCAGAACACTGGACTTGTTTAATCTTTAAAAAAATGAAGTGGACATGTGGTGATTGTCTTAAAAACTGTTGAGGTCTTCTGAAAATATCAATTTGAGAAGCTATTCTCATATATGACAGAAAATATTTAACAGGGTCAAATACAAAGAGAATATAGAAAAGCAGGCTAAGAACCAGGGAAGAAAAAATTCTGAAAAGACTGATTTGGATTTGGACAGATTATTCAAGGTAGCCATGAAATCTCAACTACTGTTGAAAGCTTTTAAAATAAAAATGCTCGCGAAATTTTTAGTAACTAATTATGCTTTTGCTATAGGGCAGCTTAGTCTGAAATTCAGCAAATCACAGGAGGGAAAAGGTTGAAAGGGACCACAGTGGGGTCATCTGGTCCAACCTCCCTGCTCAAACAGGGCCATCCCAGAGCACACTGTACAAGATTGTGTCCAGATGGTTCTTTAATATCTACAGTGAAGGAGACTCCACACCCTCTCTGGGAAATCTGTTCCAGTGCACAGTCACCCACACAGTGAAGGAGATCACATTCTTGCCTTCAACCCTGTTCTGTTACTATTTTCTCCTTCTTCAGTTTCTGCATCCCAAAGCTGAGGATCATAGTGTCCTAGTGATACCATATTCCAAAAATACATTCCAAAAATACCGTTATTGCAACAAACTCAAATAAATTTTTCAAATATTTTTGTGAGAATTCAATATTCGTTATCCACCAAGAGGCAACAATTATCCAAAATGCTCCTGAAATTAAAACATCTGCAAGAAAGTATCTGATCCCACAGTATTGGTCTTCTCGTCCTTCACAGTATACTCTTAAGAATTATAAATATACCCCAAGAAACTTCATATTGCCCTCTTCAAGCCCTTTTGACAAGAACTTCCAGGAAATACAGTCAATTGTCAAATACTGCCTTCCAGTTACCATACTACATATTCACAGATTCCTGATAGACCTCTCTGTTCTCCAAATTCATACGGAGACACAAAACTCACTCCTGTCCCAGATTAAGGTTCTGAATATGAATGTGTATAATCATTTAAAGTGAAAATAAGGTGTACTCTTTGGAGTAGCCTTGCCATTTTCTTCAGCTACTGTTGGGAAATTCTAGGTGCTGTTTTATAAACTAATGTTAGACAGTGATTGTTACAATACACATGATGTGATCATTAATACAACAAAGGAAAAGTGAGTTTTTGCGAGACAAAACTGTCATGTTTCATTCTGTCTGACCAATGTAGATGGTGTTCTTTTATTGCAGTTGTCTGAGTATTCCATAGTATGGCTGCTATTGCACCACCACTCTCAGGGAAACATTTTTATCTTCATTTCACATATGAGGACAGAGGGAAGAGAGAAAGGCACTTAGAAAACTCAAGATTAATTGAAGGCCTTTGGAAGCTAATAATCTCTGAATTATGCTTCCTTTTGCTGGATGATTTCTGGTATTGCTCACCTACTACATTAGTAAAATAGGACATCATGTGTATTTCAGAAAAGACCAGATGCAAACTATAGCAGAGTTAAGAATTAATATTACATGAAGTTATGCTCCAATTTATGGATTTACAGAAGTGTAATGTTGTTCATTTGTAGAATGGACCAACTTTTTTGAGAAGTACAATAACTGATAGCCTAAATTAGAACTGGGACTAGGTCCAAATGCTGGTGAATAAACCTGAGGCAGCTGAACTCCTTGGGAATTCACTACAGCCACAATAAAGGATACAGAATCATAGACCAAAGAGTTCCCACTGCAAAGCCCTCTCCTTTCTATCTTATCTTATCTTTTGTCTCCTGGAAGAAACAGCATGAAGTCCAATACTGCTAGTCTCAGGTGTTCTCACTTCACCTGAGAACCAAACAAAAAATGAAAAGTATAACCCTGAAGGAAAATGAAAGAAAAGCTGAGCATCCCTGGAGTCTACTAGGAACTGTTATATTAATGGAAAAGTCTTAGAGTCAGGTAAATAGAAAGAGTTATTTCCCAAACAGAAAATACAGAAAAATCTTAATCTCTCCAGTCTGAAAACAAGGAGAGCAGTCAGAGATGGCAGCGTGTTTCTGCAAGAGCTGTCAGACTTTAAATCCTCTAGCAGACATCAGCATCATGTAGGACTTCAAACATTGCTCAGTGGACAAGAACCACAAAGCTGCAGACATTCCAGTCAGCAGGCGGGATCAAAGGAAGCACACAGAAAAGGATGTTTCCACATTGTTCCCTTTGCTCACGTAACAGCAATGTTTAAATTAGTTTCTCTTTTAAAGTTATGAGATGATAATTTTAAAATAAATAAAAGGGGGTGCATTAAACTGTGAAACTAGGTCGTCATCTTGAGAAATTAATTTTTTATTTCAAAATAGCTCAGAGAAGATGAGAGAGAAGAGACTTTGATATCAAACTGATACTTATGAGTTCTCTTAGATGAGGAGATAATGAAGAGATTTGTTTAAATTAATTAAGTGCACTTATGTTTGGAGTATTTTGTATGTTACTTTTCTAAAAGAATTTAAAAGTTGGTTAGTTAAAAAAATACCTTATGTATAGAGCTAGTCTAAAGGCCTTTGGATGAGAACTTTTAGTCAGAAAATCCCTAGCAGCTTAAACTAAATCTCACAATAAAGGATAAATTATTTTCCTAATTAACAATGTTAAATTTGTTTTTAAGAGTTCAAATATTTTAGCTAATTACTCTGGAAATAAAAATAGTTTCCTGACTGAAAATACATGTTTGATTTTATTTTACATTGCATAAATTAATACAAGTCTTATATTAAATGATAAAATGGTCAGTATCTAAATTAAATACTATAATTTCCAGACATTATTTCAGTGGATTGAATTTTAAGAAGATTAGAAGTCAGGGCGGGGTGGAGGCCTTTGGTCAGCTAACATTTTTGTGACTGAAATGAAAACATTTCATGTCCTCAAAGAGAGAAAACTAAAAACCCCAGAACTCTTCACAGAAAAGAAAATTAGGCTCATAGCTGTTATGGTAGCTAATGTTTCTTTATATTGACACTTCTTGAATTGCAGTAGGCAACATACAGGGACATAGGCAACCCTTTTGGGTCTGAGTTTTATGAGTACTTGGTAATAGAGAAATGCAGTTTGAAGAGCTTTCAGTTCGAACAGATAAGATTAACACCCAAGAAAAGATGTGAATGATTCTCCACTCTCATATGGATGGCTAAGGATGGAGTCCCAACTGCAGCCATCAGGGGTTATGTCCTCTGTGAGGCCTCAGATGTCAGATTTTGTCCTTTGAATCACTTTGAGACAGTTTGTGCTTACAGAAGGCAAGTATAGCAATTTTAAGGATGGAGTAATTTAAAACCCTATAGAATTTTTGCCCTGTGCTGCTCCTTTGCTGAGCAGGGCAGAGAGAAGGTTTCTCCAAGTCCAGCCAACATTCCCCATCTGCTTCACTACAGAAGTAATTTCTTTGGAGAAACCTTCTGTCCATACAAAGTTATGTACATATTTATCCTTTTTTTCCCCATGGAATTCAGATTTTACTTTTTAATATTTTATGAGGAAAGAGCTCAAAAGTCTTGAAGTTGCTATCTAGCACTCAAGATGATTGAAGTGGAACACCCCAGTTTCCAAGTGATTATTAAGAAAAAAGTCCAGTTGGAAATATTTAAGTGGAATATATTTGGAGGAACTATTCTCAATTAAGTTACTTTTAATGGGTTACTTTCAAAATGAACTTTTTATTTTATTTTTTATTGTTTTACATATATATATTTAATATAGAAAGTGAAATCCCATTTAAAAATCTTTTAAATAAAGTATTTTGATCAAATGAAAAGAAGTTAGGTTTTCTTATTATTCTTTAAACACACATAGGCAACTCCAGAATTTCAGGCATATGTGTTTTGATTTCATATGCTTTGTACCTTTAGTATAAAATAACACTCTATTGTCATGTTCTATTTGCAGACATAACTACACAGAAGGCTGTGATTTTGATCATGTTATATTCATGGCATGTGGTTGCTCCAGCTGCTCAAAACACTTGGTTTATGCCCCTATTCTTGGTAGTGAGGTACTTTAAAAGACCCATAGTCACAAGAGTAAAATGTGGAAAATATCTAGCAGGTAGCAGCAGGTATTATTGGTGTTTTTTTGCATGATTAATTTCAATTGTAAGGGTCAAAGACGCCTCAAATGTTTCCATTCGGGAAACACCCCCATATTCTCAACTTTTGGGAAGATCATCCTGCCAATTAACCAACATGCTGCCTTTCATAAATATACTGTATTACTCCCACAGGCGTTTTCAAAATTATACCAAAGCTATGCCTCCTTTTTTTATATTTCTGGCAAATTTCGTCCTTTTGGTGCAAACAGAAACTAGTGGAAAATGAAGCCCTTTATTTCTTGCAAAACATGTACTGCAAAATTTAACCTGACTTGACTTCTTTTCCATGGCTCAGATACAACATAGAATATTATTCTGGTTTGCTCTTCCTTGTCTAGAAAAATAATGAGAGTGTTTCTGCTTAAATAAATATGCTTTGTGACAGGTAGGATTATTACCAGCCTAATGAATGACATAATGCATTTCTTCTGTTTCACTCAAGGCTCCTCTTCTTTTCCTTCGTGAATTTTCACTGCGAACTGTCAGAAACAATCCTACATCTTATATCTCTCCTAACAGTTGATGCTCATCTATGGTCCAAAGAACTATCTGATAACAATTTGCATGTACAGCTATTGGGAAAAAAAAAAAAAAAAAAAAAAAAAAAAAAAAAGCCTCTTTTATGCAAAAAGGCATACATGACATCCCAAAAATTCCTGGGCAGGAGAAAACATGGTTTGTTCTTCAATTTGGCAGTAGATACTTTTCACCTCCTATTGATAACCTTTAAGGTGATATGGCAGATGTCAGTACATTTTGTTAATTATTTTAAGAATTGAAATGTTGTTTTGCTGTGTAATGCACATGAGATCTTAACGGTTTATGGTTAGGTAGTTTAATTGGCTCAATTGCTGGGCAGGAGGGGAAGTAAGAGCCACCTGCAGTTTGCCTGACCCTTTTGTATCAGATAGAAGCATTATTATGTGCTGTACTATATTAAGCTTCATCTGGAAAAAAAAAAAAAAAAAAACACAATCTGTTCTTTTTAAGCTTCTTAATAGTTTCTAGTACTGATTCATGGGAAGTGGAACCAACAGATTGTTATAGTTAGACTGTAGGTGGGGACACATATGCTTGAGTTTTGAACAAAATTCCAACTCTGCAGCAGGGATAATTCTTTTGCACAATGATGCAATTTTTTTAAAAAAAAACATGAAGAGACGTATGGGAGTAACTTTTGACTGGGCTTAGGGCCAGACGTCCAGGTAGGCAACATGCAGGATCCAGGTCGATATTTCAAAAGAACTCATCTGCCACTTGTTGCCAAGAGGACATATTACAAAAGCTATCTACTGCTAGTAGCTCTGATTGCAGCACCAAAGACCAAGTTTCAAGAGGACAGGATCAACTAAAAAACTGTGATACCTCCTCCAGCAGAACCAGTTGCAGTATAATGGTTCCAGTTTCCAAATACTGAAATGGAGATGGAGTTTGGCGGGGCAAGAGGAGCTGGATTTAAATTGACTGTACTTGAGCTCCAGCTTGTGTTTTTTGTGGAGTCTTTTCTGATGAATTGGAATTAGGCAAGCAAGAGTAAATCAATCCCTCCCTTCTGTTGAAAATTTCTGTTAGAATTTTCTTTAAATTTAGAAGTGGAAACAAAATAGCTACATGTATAATTTCCCAAGTATGTAGGCAACTTTCATCACCACATCATGGGGCTCACCACAGAACGTTAGCTTCCAGCTAAGGAGTTCCAAATTTATTTTGACTGCATGATACATCACCATTGTTCATCCATTTGTGCAAATCCTGAAACCCCTATATCCTTTCTTCTGTGTCATAGACTTGTCTGAACAGTGGGAACTGCCCTATTGGTGGAAACTTGCTCTTGCTGTGGCAGTTTCAGTAGTACTACTATAGGTATACCAAAGAATCACGTCCTTGAGGAGGCTTTCCAAAGAGAAAGCATGGAGATCCTCTTCCACTGTGAACCTCAAGGAAATCACAGAATGTACCTTACCTGCTTTCTCAGTCTCATTCCTTCAATGTTACATGTATATGTTCATGCACACACATATTTTATTCAGAAAGGAGGAGAGCCCAGAGGAAATTTTTGCTAACATATCATGAAAAAAAAAAAAAAAAAATTAACAGAAGATATTTTCATTTTCCATCAAGGAGTGTTCATTATCCCCACAGTATAGCTCATATGAGATATACGTACCTCATCAAACCACTTGCACGACAGGAAAATCCACTATGAATAATTAATTGCATAGTTTAATCAGCAAGGCAAGAGCACCGCTGGTGCTGTATGAGTGTTCAGACACTCAGTATGAGTGTCTTGAAGCAAAGCTGCTTTCTGTTTTCATCAAATCACCCTCGAGCTCATGTCGTAGGGATGTAGTTTTCACAGCTGGAGACCTCAGTGGCTCTCAGATTTGGACTGCCAGGATGTATTTTCTTCCAAATGTTAAGAACATAACATTTTCCTAAGTACCTCTGGTAGTTTAACATGTTTCCTATGATTTTGGATGACACATAACTTTTTGTATGGTTTCAGAAAATCTCCCTGTCTTGATGCTTGATGAAACCATGGTGTTTGTGCTCAAGCACAATTTATTTGATTGGAAAAGATTAATGCACTTTGTGCTCTCTAAAATACCTGTGATTTTTCAGTACTGTAATTAAACCGATTCTCAATTTTATACCAAGCCTCAGGATAACAGTTTGACTGCTAATAACACTTTCAAACAAATACTGCAGTATTTGGAACATAGAAGATATGCAGTTCTGTAAGTCAATTAGACCTGGCTGGGAATTTTCCACTGAGAGTTTTTTTGACATAGAATGAGATCTTCAGAACTTCAATGTCTTTGGGTGTCATAATTTAACCCCAGTCAGCAATGAAGCACCAGGCAGCTACTCTGTCACTCCCCTACCAGCATGCTCAGGGAGAGAATCAGAAAAAAAGTTAAGAATCCATGGTTTAAGATAAAGATAGTTTAATAGGTAAAGAAAAAACCATGCACACAAACAAAGCAAACAAGGAATTAAATCACTGCTTCCCATGAGGTGTTCAGCCATCTCCGGGAGACAGCTCCAGGGCCCCCTCACTTGTAGTGGTGATTTGGGAAGACAAACAGCATCACTCAAAACATCCCCCCCTTTCTCATTCTTCCCTGAATTTATGTACTGAGCATGCTGTCATATGTTCTGGAATATCCTTTTATTCAGCTGAGATCACCTGTCCAGCTGTGTCTCCTCCCAGCCTCCCATGTACTCCCAACTTCCTCGCCAGCATGAGAGCATGAAAAGCAGCAAATGCCTTGTCTCTGTGTAAGCCCGTCTCAGCAACAACAAAAACCATTTCTATATTATCAACCCTGTGTTCAGCACAAATCCAAAACAGCACTGTACCAACCACTGTGGAGGAAATTAACTCTACCACAACAAAACCCAGCACATTGAGGTATACAGTTTTTCCTCAAACTTTCATCTTCTATGGCAAAGATTGACAATGTTTCCTTGCTATTTGTCTTCTCTTAGAAAAAGTGAAGTAGAACATTCAGTGTTGATCCAGAATGACCTAAATAAGAATACTTTTAGACAAAGTAGTTTATTTCCTGTCAGATGGCCTAATTTTAATTTTGAAGGCCTCTGGGTCTGCTGGGAGATAAATATGACTGACCCTTCCTTTTTCCTTCACTGACTTTGGCAGCTATAGTACATATTTCATGAGACACCATGGTTTTGACCTCTAGCTGAACTGTTTCAGCATCCCATGGGAATCACCTGATGCTCATGTACCACAGGAAACACAGTTCGCCATAAGGGCATGATACAGGGGTAAGCACTGGACTCCCGATTTACTACTCTCAGGAAGCACCGCAACAACTGGCTTTAAATGACATTTTGCCCTGGCACAATTTGCCTGGTAATGTGGTTTCCATTAGGCCTGATCACAGCAAAGAAGAAAATTAAAGTCCCTTTAGGTAGAGAGACCTCCATTCAGGCTGCCATTCTGGTTGGGTGCAATTTGGAAATTCAGTGGTCTCAAGGTCTCAGTGATTCATTCCTGACGTGAAAGGAAGATGTTACTTCCTGTCTTCTTGTTCTTTGCCTCTTTTGACTATTTGGATGGTAAGATCCTAAAACTGAGCACTTTTACATCCATATTCAGTGCTGAGTGTAACAAAGTCACTGAGCTGTAGCACCAGAGTGATAGGCGTGACTCCCCAGGTGGGCAAGATGAATGCTTTATGGCTCCAATGTCCAAAGTAAAAAAAAAGAAAATTATAGTCCAAATCCATGTCTGATCCTGACTGCTCCACAGACATTTTCACTGTCAGTGCTCCAATGTACTTGTAATTCTGCTGGTAAGAGAGAGAATTCTTCTTACAAAGTCTTCATTTGCAAGCTAACAAATTTGTGAAGGATCAGCAGTTTCTTGCAACATCATCACTTTGCACTCATGTTGCTATATTATGTGAGCTTTTGTGAGATATTTACAGCTCTGAAGCTGCATTCTCATGGTCTGTACTGTAGACAATCGGTGTCTTTCACATTCCTTTCTGATGAGAGTCAACTGATTGACTTCTAGCCTGGCCAGTGGGATGGAGAGGTAGTAACCTTGTTCTCCAATCCCTGGTCATTCATTTAGAACCTGTATAGGTGAGGTTTTTGTAAATAATAAAAGTTCTTCAGCCTTCTTCGTGGAGTCAGATCTGTGAGTATCTTTTGTGTCCTTTAGCAACACACTCACACTTTTATTAATTAATTGACTGATTGTATTTCTGTGGAATACTATCGAGGGTTTAAGACATTACTTTTGAGAAAGATTTCCTGCCTCAGGGGTCTTCTTATTTAAATGAGACATGAAACAGATTTCAACAGCCAGATGGAGGAGCACAGGGAACCAGACAACCAGACACACAATCCTGGTCAGCACGACTCTCAGTTATATCAGTACATCCACTGTTTAAGAACTGTGACTTTCACGTAGGCCTGGCAGTGACGAAAGTTTCTGTGGTGAGACAGAATAAAAGAAAAAAGGTATCAGTCTGTTAATACCTATTACCAGTTTATCCCCATAGAGGAAGAAGATATTGAAAGAAAATATGAAGTTTTTCCCACTGGTAGAAATTTGATCCAGAAAAAAAACAAATAGGAAAAAACCCAGAAAGACTATTAAAGCACATTGAGTTCATCTGTGCTTCAGTGACCCCTGTAATGCTAATCCCCAATTTTATTATTCATTCTCCAGTAAAAGTTTTTCCTTCAGCAAAATAAATTTTACTTTTCACTCTAACAAAAAAAAAATGTTGTTCAGATTGCATTATGAATTAGGTGATGTTATGAGCTTTATTTGCATATATTTAAAATACTACACCTAAAAATTAATTCTCAACATATTTTTTTTAATTTACTGAAGTAAATCACAGAGTATTTGGCCACATTTAGTCAGTTTAAGAGAATCAAAAGAGACTGACATTTGTAGATACAGTGTTGTACACATTGTGGACCAGATCCTCACATGTTGTGAGGTACACACCAGCCCTTGGTTTAAGCAGAGATGCAGTCTCTTGAAGAGTAGTGAATTTTCTAGGAAAATTTGTTGATCTTGTCTTCAAAAACTGATTAATTCAAAGGTTAAAATAATATTGTTAAGATTGGTACAGTGATCTTTCTGCAAAGATGCAACCTATTTAAAAATATCTGATCTTTCCAAAGGAAGAAAAGCTGCTGCAGATTTTAATACACGCATTTTTGTTTCTGTTTGTGTTTAGGAAACTATGGTGAAAGTGGAATGGAAGCTTTTAAAGATATGGCAGCCAAGGAAGGGATCTGCATTGCACACTCCTACAAGATCTACAGCAATGCTGGCGAACAGAGCTTTGATAAGCTGCTGCGAAAGCTTCGGAGCCACCTGCCCAAGGCAAGAGTGGTCGCCTGCTTCTGTGAAGGCATGACTGTGAGAGGCCTCTTGATGGCTATGAGGCGCCTGGGACTGGCTGGAGAGTTTTTGCTGCTAGGCAGGTGAGTAATACTGCGCAGTTAGAGCCAGCCATTTTAGTCATCAGGGCAATAAAAAGAAAAAGGTCCACTTTTCTGCACATGAAGCACATGAAGCACAGACTCATGTCCTCTCCTATACCTGTGCATATCTAAAAGATGGGAAGTAATGTCAGCTTTGTTACAGCAGTACAAACACTACAAAGACATGCATCATTCTCATGATATGCCAGGCAAACACAAGTCTGCTTGGCCACTCTTAGCAGCAATCCGTAAGGGAAAACTGGCACACAAATCTTAGAGCTATATCACCTGTTTTGTTCACTGCAGTTTAAAGTGCAGTGTGTACATAAACAGCCTGAAGGTGTGTCTCATTCCAGTAACTCTGTGTTAAAAATTGCTGATGTGGCCTCTGGGCGTACCTGAAACAGAACTTCCCAAAGCAAAGTTTGTTAACTATCACCTTTTCTTCCCGAGCCAATGTGCTGATATGCATACTGTCCTAAGGGCAATATATAAGTGATCCTTTCTCTTAGCACAATGATATCAGTGTTTCCTTTCTTAACTACCAAAGGAAAAAAGGAAAAGTCATTTAGTGTGTGCTCACCCAGAAGGAAATTATCCTGGGCTCATAGGCAGAGAAGTTATTGATGTGAACCTAAAGGGATCTTTACATTCTCCCCTTATTCAACAAGGGGATCCTAAACAAGACAGGAAAATTGATGTATTGAAGACAAAATGGAGTATACTGGGAGCCAATTAATGTGATTCACTGCCTTTTCAGTGCATTAGTAGAAGGATGGCCTGCTGTTGTCCCAGGCATGAACCCTACAGGAACACAAGTAAAATGGTGTCAGTGAAACCAGAGGTCATGGTAACACCTCCAGGACTGTCTTGGCAGCTGGGAAACTGAGTCTGTCACACTGGTAGGACACCAGCCTCTGTTCCAAATCTGGCCTGTTGCATGCAGCTGCCCTTCCCCCTTGGGCAAAGGGGGGAGCAAAGAGGCAACAACTCTGGCTCTTGTCTCTGCCCTTACTCTTTGATATCAGCCTATATTTTGGCATTTTCAGATGGGAAATTAATTCTTCCTCTGATACATGGCAACTTTCTCCACCTTACTTTTTAAATACATTTTATCTGTAGGGACTTCCATGGATTGTCTTGGTCCTTTTCTGGACAGACACCCAAAGGGACCACAATCCTCAGGGTGAGATTCACCTAAATATTTTTAGACACTTCCATGTAGCCATCACTATTCTCTCTACAGTTAATTGAGCAAAATGGGACCTTCTTAGGTCCCTTGTTTGTAACATGGATATTTCAAGCATCTCAGAGAAATCATATTCTAGAAAAGGGCTTGTACAAAGACTGCCTTGATCCCTACCTTTGGTGGAAAAGCCTACTTGTCAGTTGTTTAGAGTAGATTGGAGCAAATTCCACCCCCACTATCTCTAATTGAATCTGGTGCCATGGGATGTTTGCTATCTTCTTCTGTCCTAAATACAAGAAATTAACAACTATCTGCAACAGTATCCAAATTTAGAAGTACATAAGCATTGTTTTTAAAAAATATGTTGGCCCTTAATTACTCCAGACTCCAATCTGTACAGGATTTATGTACAACAGTGCTAAATTTAGCCCTCTGAGATGCTTTTATGAATAAGGGCTTCAGGAATTGCTGATAGTGAATAAGAGGACAGCAATTCAGATTATCTTTTCAAAAAAAGCAAGGTCTAAAAAGAACAGGTTTTGAGGCTTTGCTTCAAGCTTTCATTTGTTTTGTTTGTTTTGTTTCTTTGTGAAAAACACCTGTTTCTATCTGCAGAGGAAATTATTAGTAATTATAAGAAAGTTGTTAATCGGTATATGAATTCCATTGAGTAAAGTGAAAGTGACAGCTTCTCTTAGAAGCCTAAACTGTAAAGTATTTCTAATTAAAAAAAAAAAAAAAATCCTTAACTCTACCTGACCATTTAGTGTGAATCCATGTCTGTGGCAGTACTATACAATCTAATAGTGAAAAATGCAGCATAAACTAGAAGAGTTTACAATGAAATAAAAAGGAAAGCGTCGGATTTTTTTCTATCCTTTTAATTTATTATCAGAGATTCCTATGTAATGGCTGAGAAGTGGCTACTCAGACATAGGTTAATATGACCCCAGCCAGTAAGTGCTGCATCAGTCAAGGAGACCTAGAGAGATATAGTCTCCCTACATTTGGCTCTGCACTTCAGAGATCCCAAGGATCTTGGAGCATCCCATATTTTTCTATAGATTTGTTTCCAATTTGTTATCAAAATAAACTATAAGCCAGGGAAAAATAAAACAAAAGAAGAAGCAAACAAAAACTAACTAGTTTTGCCAACTGAGGACTTTTGTTAGGCTTTGAGTTGCCCTTAGCCTGTAGAACAATGTTTTATGCTTCTGCCATTCAGCGAGAATCCTCTGTAGGGTGAGGAAAGCTGTGGAGTGACAGAGTTGCACAAAAATGTTAATTCTTACAAAAATGTTCTCCTTCCACTATGGGCTAATCTCTAGGCTTTGAGGCAGAGGTAAAAGAAAAAAGTAAAAGAAAAAACAGGGAATTTACAAGAAGGCTTCTTGCCATAAATGGGGTGAACGACAATAGCATCATTGTCCAGTGATAACCTGAGTTCCTGTAGGAAGATAAACTCTGTTTTCCAGGACCTTGATGTACTGTGTGCTCTCTTGATTTTGACTGTTTTGCTCTGTTTTCTGTGAATATTTAACTGTTGCTCAGAAGCTAGGGTTATTGGTTGGTTCTGTAGAGAACAATGTGAGGCACTGGCCTGCGATGGATGTGGTACCAGTGCAAACACAGATCCCATACAAGCAAATTGTATTGTGGACCTTTTTGTACATCATTTGGAGGGGGAAAAGGCAGTAGGCATGATTTTGAGAAGAACAGATGGTTCAGAGTGCTCTAAGGGGGAAGAGCTACATCTGAAATAAAAGAAGGTTCATGAAATTAATTTTTCTTGCAATGTTATGCAGGAAAAGTGACTAGGATAATATTTACACTTTCATTCATTGTCTGATCCTGGAGTTGCTCTCGGCTGACCATTCAACTGAGAAAGTTATAAAAAAGACATTCCAAGTGTAGTGAGAGCACCTTTCACTGGAATACAATGGGCTTACAAGAAAAACTCCATCTACTAATGAAAACAATGTTGTTCCCCCACAAATTCTTCCCTCTAGTTTTGTTAAGTAGAGAATTATTTTGTTTCTTTTCCAAACGCACAGAAAGATCTAAAATCACAAAGCCACACAGTAACTTTATGGGAAACCATAAATACATCAACATCTCCACTTTCTCTTTGCTTTCCTATATGTTCCACTTTTAATTTGGATTCAACCCTAATATTTTCAATCCAAAGCCTTGCAAAAAATATTGAGATTTTTTTAAGCTATGGATTTCTCACAGCATCTGTTTAATGCTCCGATAAAAAGAAAATGAATTGGCCAAGGAGTGCGTATCACATAAATTACCTTATACAGCCCCAAGGGGAGGAAAAAGATACCTTTCAATAAACTCTCCACTCTTGACCTACTATGCGGTTTCTGAAATTGCATTTGCCTACCTGTCACAGATATGCAAGGTGGTGTGTCATTAGTGATTGTAACATTCCAGAGCTTTTTGATTCATAGAAAATATTTTAAATGCTTAGCAAATATTTACCTCATGCATCTTGAAGAATTACTGACTTAACCTCAAATATAAAGGTGAGTGTGCTGACTTTCAAGTGTGAAAAAAACGTTATTTTAACTTAACTGTTACTCGGCTTAATTGAGATATGGACACCAGGCTTCACCTGCTTGTCTTCACTGCTTCTGTCATCCACAGGTCATATGCTAGGAGATAAATTCATTCAAGAATAAATAATACATTCTCATAGCAGAACAACTTTCACAGATTTCAGAAGGAACCATGGAGTATTATTTGTGTAGATAAACCCATCTTGGTTGTACAAGATTTTCAGCTGTTCCTCATTTTATATAATATTCAGACCCAACAGCTGAAACTTTCTTTTGTGGTGTATGACCATCTTCATCCTGCTCTTTTTGACCCCTAGTTTCTGATCTTTGGATGAAATGTCTGTGATAATTCTGTCAATTTCATTTGCAGGGATTCCAAAACATGTCTCAGAACGACTACGTCTTAAGGGCTAGGTCACATGATTTTCATAATAAAATAGAAACTATTAATTGCAACAGAACTTATGAGTATTGCTTATTACTGTCCTAAATGAAATGTGTTCAGAAAACACTACCACAGTACCGATTTTTTTTTTTTTCCCCCTCTTGGCATCCATCTGATTTGTTTCTAATAAATATTGCACCTAGCTGTCCAATTTTACAGTCACTAATGAAGATCAGGGAGTGGGGGATGGGAGTAAGCTCTGCACCTATTTGGAAAATGTCTTCATTTTGCTCTTCCAGGAATGATATGTATTTCTTGGGGTGGGTGGTGGTGGTGGTGAGGGAGTGGATGTCTACCATGGCATCAAGCAAGCAATGGAGAATTTCCTAGTGTGCATCTTGGCACATAAGCACACCTACACATCTGAAAACATTAGAAAATACGCTATCAGGGCAGATCAAAGGTCCATCAAACCAGTGTGTTCTTTCTGGGAGTGCTCAAAAAGTGACATCAGGACAGAATGGAGCAAAGTTCTCCTGGAGAATTCTGGGTGCCTTTGTAAGGGAAGCCCTCGTGATCATCCTTGTGGCCCTCCTCAGGACTCTGTCTAACAGGTCCAAAGCCTTCTCATGATGGGACCCCAGAGCTGGAAGCAGTAGTCCAGGGTCTCATGAGAGCAGAGTAGAGGGGGAGAATCACTTCCCTCAGTATGTTTCTTCATGCATACCTCTTTTGATGCAGACTATGATGAGTCTGGCATTCTGGGTTGGGAGGTTGCTGGATCGTGTTGAGTTTCTCATCTATCAACAACCCCAAGTCCTCCTCAGGGCTGCTCTCAACCCATTCTTTGCACAGATTGTACTTGTGTCTGGGATTACCCCTTGCAGTTGGCTTTGTTTATCTTCATGAGGTTCACATGGGTCCACCCCTCAAATCTGTCAAATTCCCTCTGGATGGCATCCCTTCCCTCTAACCTTGTTGTGACATGACAAATCATATATGTCCAACTGAATTATTTACATCCTGTAAGTAAAGGTCTACTCTTTCTCACCTACAACTGGCATTAACAGCCAAAGGAAGGTAGCTCTGTTAGTCAATATGTTTGAATAGAATTGTGCCTCAGCACTGTAGAAAAATAAAGTGCCTCAGGATGTCCTTCAAGTCTTTTACTCCTCCACTGGTTCACCTCTACCAATTCATGTTTGATCCATCTTTGGATAGATCTGTCTAAAGTCTTTCAAAGACAAAAATTACACAGCCCTCTCAGTCAATATCTTCCTAAGCTTAACTACTCCTTGTGCTCTTCCTAATGTCAAACCTACAATTCTTTCGATCCCATTACCCCTTGTCCTACCCATGGGAACAAAGGAAGCAGTTTCTAACACAGCAATTTCTATATTTCAAGATTTATGCTTACACTTGTTCTGCTTTGACAACTTTCAGTATGAACAGAAAATAGGTTTTACACTTTGGAATAACATGAGATCTCTCTTATCCCAGTGGAAATGAGACACAAGGCAAAGTACAGAAGAGATGTCAAACAATCCTGAAGAATTATATAAGGTTTCTTTTAATTGCAAAATGACAAATTCATGAGATGACCTACACAGTGAAAAAATAGACAGTGCAGCAATCTCAAAAACAATTCCATATTGCCAACAGACCTGTGCTAGCAGTTCTGCTTGAAAGTAAGTCAGAGGCATTGCTGAGGAATTGTGTGCATTTGTGGGTGCCTCTCTGTTCTCACACAAGAGATGTATGCTTCTGATTTTATTTTTAACTTAGCTTTACTTTATCCCAGAGCTTATTAAAATTCAGAATGGGAGAGGTTTATGAGTGGCTGACTTAAGACTCTTCTCTTCAAATATGTCTTCTGAGAGTGATAGGAAGCAATCACAGAGAATTTTCTGATGTAAGACTGGTTTGAGAATGAAAGAGACTTCCAATTCTAAGAAAAGGAATCAAAAATACCCTTGGAACAATGAAAGCATTTTCTATGCAAGCTTGAGAAAAGTTTGGATGCCATCTTCTCAAAGCATAAATTCAAGAGGTAAAAATAAATTAAGATCTTAAGCCCCCTGTTGTTATCCCACAATTTGCTGCAGGCTACATGGTAAAATGTAACTTTTTAAAACATTAAAGCTAAGATGAAATATATGATCCAGTATACATTCCTAGAAAAAATTAAAGGCAGTTGGAACAGGATTAAAATTAGCATTACGCTTGAGATTTTCTGATCTTCAGAAAAGCTACAGAATTTTGATTAATGAAGTTAAGAGAGCCTAAAATGGTCTTTATTTAAAAAACAAAAAAATCCTGTTTCTTCTCCTTTAAAATTAACACTGTGATAAGCAGAGTTTTATCTGTTTCCTTTCTGTTGTCTTTCTCTGCAGCAAGTGGGTATATTTTCCATGGCTCCTTTTTCTGATTTATCTGTATCATCCCAGAGTCTACACCCAGGACTAGTGACTCACTGTGCACACTGTACAGAGAAGGTATTTGTGAAAGATCTTAACCCAAGGTTTGTAGCTCTGTGTTACTGCGTCCTGATAAAGAGAATCTGTTCCAAACCATGGAGTCCAGGAACTGTCTCTTCTCTCAGCAAACCTGCCATCAACTCTCTTCATTAATTTCTTAGCTACAGCGATCCTTTATGTAGGTAAGCTGTAGAAAATTGTGTGGCAGACAAAGGGGAGGTAATACTCGACCGCTTGGACAGCAATTGTTCACTTGTCCCAACTTTGCAACAACTTCTACCTGTGTTCCATTTTTCACTTAAAAAACAGTGGGACTCGGAAAGGCAGGCAGATTTTTTCTCCAACTTCACATTTGAGTTGATTTAGTTGTACTTAAAACACCTGGAAGGTCTGAATATAAAAACATTACCCACACAGCAGTGATTTATACAGGTGAACCCATCTCACTAATGCCGGTGAGTGATTATGGAAGAATATTACTCGGGGTGAAGAAAACTTCTGATTTATAAACTTGCGGTGTAATTCATTTTTCTATCATCCTATTAAAGAGACAAAGCACACACAGCAGTGCATTTCCCCCTCACTATGGGTAAATTATTGTTTCTAGTGAAGCTATTGTCTCTCCAGAGGTTAAGGCTGAAGGCAACTGACAAGGTGAATGAAGAACGCACTAAACCTCATTCTGGTGGAATTTAGTCCACTCCTGCCTTGAAAAGACATTATAAAGCATGGCAAGAATCTACTTCTTTCAAGAAGACCAGATAGAAAAGCCATATGCTATTTCAAGGAATAAGGCCCAGGGTGAAACTTGTTGATCATTTTCATATTAGAAATGTGTAATAACAGAATTGATTAAAGGAACAGTATTTTAATTAGGAAGTTAAAGCTAATAAAATTTATATTTGCTAAGGAGTAATACTTTTCAACCTTTATTCATGTTGGTTAGTGACAGTGAAGGAGGTGAAGACTGGTTGAATTATAATGAGTAAGTCATCTATATGCTGGGAAAATGTATAGTTATAAAACATGGTGAGTTAATACACTTTCAGTGGTATGTTTTTAAGCATTGTGTATCTTGAAGTGCTGATATGCACAAACCAGTGGTAATCTTGAATGCTGATTATTTTTTTGAAATATGATTGGCTGATATGATTTTTAATATAATTCTAACAATGCATACCAAAAGGAACATTATTCCTTGCATCCAAGGAGGTAAAAATAAATAAATAAATAAATAAATAAATTTCTGAAACTCTTCATATGTTCAAAGCTTTCAAGCCTTAGCTGAATCAGATTACTTTTCATAGCCAAATGTGCATCACACGGATGCTACCTGAGTAAAAAAATTGCAACTCAAAATCTGATTTTATCCGAGCATTTCAGTCATGAACACTATAATGTGTACTATAATGTATAATGTATACTATAATGTAATGTCAAATCAGCATTATGTTGAAGAGAATGACCCTCACAAAATAGAGGGGTTGATGTTAGTTTTACACTTAATAGAGATTTTATAGGGCTTTGAGCAAAAGTACTATACCAAAATGTGTTATTTCGCTGCTTGACGTTACACCAGATATTTATACAAAGAGCTAGAAACTCTTGCATAGAGGGGAATGTCAAGAAACCAAAATGACAACTGCAGGTTTTTTGCCTGGTTTTGTTGATAGCTCATTACTTGAAATCGCCTTCAGAGAAAGACATTAATGAATGCACAACTGCTTTTGGTCTTTAAAAAGAAAAAGACAGAATTGCTTCTGAAGTTGCCATCTCTTAGCTGTATTTTTGAGAAACTTTATGTGCAATTTTTTTTCTTTTTATTATAAGATATATAACTGATATTATCTAGTAATAAGAAAATAGCTTAATTACTTGTGCAGCAATTTCTCTGTCAGAAATCTAATTACTTCTTGCTGCTCCACAAGTCCTTGTCACGGGGAATCTCCCAGTACAAGAGTTGGGTAAAGGTAATTAGTATTTCCTAATCACGTCCCCCCTTATTTCGCACTACATTGAACTTAATATGCCAGTTTCACCGGCTGTCAGCCAGAAGCTCCGTGGCAGTTTGTTATTTCATTCTAGCTGTGCTCTTGTAATCAGAAGCATAAGTGGCTCGTAATCCAACAAAGCATTAACTCCTCTCTCCCAGCTGAAAACAACAGGGCCAAAGGAGCACCCTGAGAACTACAACAAAGAAAGAATGCAGGTACCACAGTATCGCTTGTCTCTTTTGGAGCCACTGGCTCCATTTCCCCCAGGCTAGCTCGAGACTGCGACAAGATAGGAAAACTGCCCTGGGTCCTAAAAACCAGGGCAGCAGCAGAGGGGCTTTTCCCCCTTATCACGAGAGAGACCATATCTATTGGCAGAGGAAAGGAGTCAGACTTGGTGAGAGGATGAGTCCAAAGTCTTTATTCCGTCCTATTCGGACATCTGCCTCAATAGTTCTTGCCAAGTTCTGGCCCAGCCTCGTGTCCCAGGCTTATATGCAGGGGAGGGGCTAAAGGAGGGGACAAACCAACACACAATGAAGGATAAGGTGGGAGTGGAACAGGGTTGGAGGGACATTCAAAGAAACCAATGGGAACACAAAGGGAGGAACCTCCTCGGCTCTTGCCCTATTATTCAATGACCTTACCCGAACTCTCCAGAAGCTGGGAGGAATAGCTGAAAGACAGACATGGCCCATAGGAGGGGACTGGGAGGAGTGACAGGGAAGAGGGATAGGAACAAACCTCGGGATATAACATTTTCCAGGAGAACAGGGGAGTACAGAACAAACCATTATAACATAAACCCCAATATAAAAATGAAATACAATATGAAAACAACACACAGCAACACCACAGAGCCTGCATTTTGTTCAACTGCGATAGTTTGGTTGGGAGGTGCAGAAATTCCAAACCACAGGAAAGCAGTCAAGGTGCTTCCAACCCATCAGCTGAAAATGAATACCTTCCTTCTGAAGTGCCCAGGGTCAGAGCATAGACCACAGGCAAGGAAAAAAAATTTGAGGTTTATCTGAGGCTTTCTTATAGCAGGTGGTGACTGTTAAGTTTCTCCAAGAGTGATGGTAATCCTGAACTCAGGTTATATCATCTTTGATTTTTCTGAGTTGAGTGTTGTCTGAACCTTGAAGAGAAAAGGAGATAACTGCTCTTCAAAATAAGCAGCAATGGTTTTATATCATAATTTCATTCCTAATTTAAATAGATTTTTACCTGACCATTTATATAGCACTGACAGAGAAGCACAAGACTCATCTTAAATAAAGCCAGTGTTAAAGTGGCCTGAGTTTATTCCTATAATCAGTAGCAAAGTGTAGGCATTGTACATAGAGTGATGCAGATCAAACAAAATAAGGAAAATTGTCTTCTGTTGAGGATTTAGGATGAATACCTCCAAGCATCCATTGTGTGCTGAGAATTAGGGAAGATAACATTTTCTCTGATGTATCCCTCTCTCAGATGGGAATGTTGGCTTTCTGGGAAAACAGAGGTGTCATTTTCCTTCAGGTGGGTGGACAGATGCAAAGTCCAGGGAGAGGTTTAACAGACATCTGTTCTTTAAAAGAGGGGTATATCTATGGGGGGAAACTACTCCAGGGCAGGAACTTAGTCATGTTGAGGAAAGAAAATGCTTCACCTTGAATCCTTTTTACTGAGAAATGACATAGTGAATTCACATTCCTGCATACATCTGCACATTCTTTCTGTGCTCAGAGGCAGATTCTGACATCTTCTGCTGCCTTTTACCTTAAAAAGGAGCTCTCAGTTAGATGTGCCAAGGGACAGCTGAGACTACCAAACTCCCTTGACTCTAAGGAAGCAAGCATCTGAAATTCTTCCAGGTTCTTCCCAATTCTTTGGGAATTCCTAGCCAGGACTAACTTGGAGGCTACAAACTTCAAAAGACTAAAACAGTTATTCATGAGAAATTTCAAGGAAGAATATAGTTTCCTGGCCTTGATTTCAGCTCCACGGATTCTGTCTGAGATCTGTCTGAGGCTGTTGCATCCTGACATTTCTGTGATTTAGTGTCTGGGAACTATCAGAGACAGACCAAGGTGAATCCAGATGCACGGATGCACTACAAAATAGTTTCTAAGATTGCTTTCTTGTCTATATATGTAGCAGCTTTAATGGTCACCTTCTCCTCAAGGCCCTTAGGACCCAATCCAGAGCCTTGTGCAGCGACACTAAAATTTTATATGCTTGTAGAAACTGAGAATTTACTATCAGATAGAAGGTGAATGACTTCTAAGGTTAGTTGTGTACTCCTGCAGATTATTTGCAAGGGTATTTTTAACTGCTGTCGTTTGAAAATGAATTTTCTTAAAAATTATTAACATTGTACATGTTTGTTTTGTTATTATAATCAGAATCAGTGGTCAAGAACCAGAAACTTCATCTGATTCAAAACAAAATCAATTATTATTTTTTAAAAATTACTGATCAATATTCATTAGTACATTTCTGCATAAAGTTTATTGAAACTTTATTAAAAAATAATTTTTCTTTAAAATATTCACTTTAGAAAAAATGTGACTTTTAACTTGATAGAAGATGAATTGAAAAGTCCTCAGCTATATCACCTGTTTTTCAAAGTTCTAAAAAGAAAAAAACTCAAGAATTAAAAAAAATATCTCTAGGGTTCTACAAATTACATGATTTTTGATCCTAAATTACAAAACTTTGCAGCTAGAAAATTTTGTCTTTATATTTATTTGTTTGTTTGTTTGTTTGTTTGGTGGGCATTCCCCATCACTGTGATTCAATTCAATTCAATTCAATTCATCATCGAATTACATGTATTACACTGGGAATGTAGTTCTCACAACTATATTAATGAAAATAAACTTTGGCATTTTTAAGGACTTTTAAATCAGACACAGTAGCTATAAGGAATACCAAAACCCATTTATTTTCTTTTACTGTTTAGGAGGGTGTTGTCTTGTTATTTTTCATCCCAGTAAAAAAAAAATAATTTCTAAGTGAAATTCTAACCTTATTCTGTATCAAGTCTTGAGGAACAGTCAAAAAGTCATGTAATCTATGAACTGTGTTTCTGCCCATAAGTATTCAGGAAGTGATGATTTCTGCAAAGCACTCTTTGCCCTGGCAGCCTTTAACAGCTGGGACATTCTTCCTCTCATGATTCACAAATGTCTCATTCTCCTTTAAATCTCAGTTTAGATATTGTCTATGCTCCTTCTAAAAACATGGCAATAATGAGCAGAAAGTCAATATCATATTATCCCATGATACTGTTGATTTTTATCCTCCTATCTTTATGTAATTTTCTGTTGTTCTTACTCTTTTGTCTGACTTTATTTCTAAATATTTTATGTATCCTGCAGAGGTCTTAACACCCCAGACTTGTGGATTGTGTATGTGAATCTTAACTTCTAAAGTAATATTAAGGATAGATTCTACTCACTGCTCATAGTTAAGTAGCTTTCCAGCTATTGATTTCAGGTCTTAAAATATTTTAGTCCATTTACTCTCTGTTTGAGCCTTTTACGGGGAGGTCCTCTCTCACATACTTAAGAAGACAAGGAAGAGTTTGAGCATTCAGGAGAAAACAAGTAAATTAGTCATTTAGATCTGGGATTAGATCTCAACCAGTCCTCACATAAACAACTCCTAAACTCAGAGACATTGTGTAAATCACAGGGTACAATTTGCCTTTTATTTCAGAATTAGCATCTTAATTGGCTATCTTGTTATTAGATCTTAGGAAAAAAATGTTTCAACTCTCTGTGATATTTAATTAAGATGCAGTAAATTGTTTTCTAAATTAAATTTTGTATTCCAGTTGATATGGTTATTGGAAAAATCAGTTGAATGGAAACAAGTATCTTAATAAATGTTTTCCATCTGCATTTGAAGCAAGTTCTGTTCTTGAATTAATGCTGATTAAGGAAAATACTCTAGAGCCTTGAATTATATTTACCCTGAACCAAATTTTTTGAACACATATAAACCTGATTTTGCTATATTTGCCTTGCATTTTACCTAAAAATACGTTTAAAAAATGAAAAACTCTTGTTCATTAGATAGTTCCAGATTTTACACCATCCATTCAGCTTGTCCTTGCTAGATGATGTTCTCTTAAAGTGTTTGGTTAGGAAGGCTAATTACTGCGCCCTAGAGTCCCACACCAGATTTATACTGAGTGTGTAAGAGTAATTTTTCTTTCATTAATTCCCAGTTCAAATTCAACGTTCAAAAAAAATATGTTGAGAGAAGATAACTGTCAGTCCTGAACATTACTTAAGTTACTATTTTGAACAAACTAATTGACATTATTCGTTACTGGGCTTTTGTTAACAGCTGGTCTGTGATTTTTTACTGTTTTTCCTCCATCCACGTTTATGTTAAGCAACACTAATCCAGAAGTTATTAATTATTCACTGTAATGCACAGATGTGCATAACAAAATCATTCCTTGTCTGTATAGAGAGAAAAATTAACCTGAAACATTGTTTTAAAAAATTGCTACTCAGCAAAAACCAAAACATCAGGGTGTTTCAACATTATTCTCACACAAAGTCCGAACTACAACACTCTACCAGCTACTGAGAAGGAAATTAACTGTATCCCAGATAAAATTAGGACAGCTTTATAAACCATAATCTTCATGATCTACTTCAAAATCATTACATTCAATAAGCTCACATTTAGTAAGCATACTTCTATCAACCAAACCCTCAGTTACACCAGGGAAGTTTTAGATTAGATATTAGGATATATTTCTTCACAGAAAGGATTAGCAAGAATTGAAACAGCCTGCCCTGGGAAATGGTGGAAGGATTTAGAGGATATGTAGATGCGGTGGCAGAATGGACACATTTTAGTGGTGGAGCTGGCAGTGCTGTGTTAATGGTAGAATTTGATGGTTTTAATGGTCTTTTCCAAACAAATACGTCTATGATCCTATGGTCCTCATTGGAAAATAGGGACTTTTTCAAGTCTCAATGAGACAGATTCTAATAGAAATGTTTTATTAGAAAATCAGATCTTTTGCTCTATTATAAAAGTGATTTTCTATTTTATAATCCTGGTAACAGTGCTATTCTTGGACAGTAGAGACATATATGTGTTCTATGCTTTTCCTCACTTTTGATGCTTTTCCCTTTGATTTTGTATTTATCTGCATCATATCTCTTGATACTTCACCATCCTGTAGGAACAATAAGTAAAGTAATTAGGAATTACCATGGAAATCTATGTGAGATGTTAAATAAGCACTTTACAAATGAATATCTCATGATGACATTAATTTAAAAACAAGCTCTTTAAAATTGTGCATTCTGTTATGACAGCTGAACTGCTGGCATGCCAAGGAGCTCACAACACAGAGGAGCTTCAAGTAGGCTGATAAGCCCAATGAAGGAGAGTCACTAGGTTAAAAATACCCAAGTGCTTTATGCAGGGATGTATGGGAGATGAAGTGTGTTTGCTCTGAACCAAAACTCTTGGCTGGCTGTTGATTGTGCAGGGTAATTGAGATGTTAACAGGAAGGGAAAAGTTGCTCAATTTTATGTACACCAGAGGGGGTTTTGTGCCATGGTCTTCCAGTCCTTGAATCTTCAAGCATTTTTCAGATGTCCCAGGCGTTACCTTTTCATGTGGGAGACCATGTCTGATGTGTTGGGTCCTGGAACATCTGAGAGACAGGAGTTTTGGGCTTCAGGTGGGGCAGAGTCTTTCATTCTCTGTCTTGGACACATGGGTTCAACCACTCTGAAATTACTAATGTATGGGTATGCTCTTCCCCACGATTAAAACACAATTTCTGTTCAGTCATATTCATAGGGTTCTTTTGGACATAAAAAGAAAGTGATGAGGCCTGGATAGGTCTTTTAAGATCAGTATGAGCAAATAAGTTTGGAATATACAGTACACAGCATTTATGAAGTTTATTTAACATTTGGGTTGGAAATCTATGGTTCCTGCTATAAATCATCCTCTCTGTTCTCTATAGAGGGAAATCCAATCAATGTAATCAGCTAATTTTAGACTCTGGATGTTTTGAGCAATGTAATAATAAGGTTTTCATAATTTTAATGAGGAAAAACTTATTTCATGCATTAACTCAAATGAATTATTGGACTTTATTTTCCTTAATAGCTGAAAATTATATTTCCTAATAACCAATTACACTGTTGTAAATTATCTTGTTGGGTGTATGTGCCAAATGGGTAAATTCTCCAGTCCCAATTTGCGTGAAGGTGGTCTCTTGGGAAAAGTGCATTCATACAAGTTCAGTGCCATTTTAATGGTGTGAACCTAGAGTGTGTATAAACACCTTCAAATGCAGAAACAGGAGCCCACATCCATCTGCAAAACTGTTACCAAAGTAATTTGCTCCTGCTCATGCAAAAACTCTATTGTAGATCTGAAAAATCAAGACTTGACTTTGCATGTCCAAAAAAAGAAACATCACCATTTTAATTAATTCTAAATATATCTTCAGTGTTCAAATTCTATAAGTAAAACAGCTGTTCTTCATGCCTATGGATTACTCAGAAGACCCTGAGATGCTTAAAGTCAATACAAAATAACACTTAAGATTGGTTATGTATCTGACATTTTCTCTTTCCACAAAAGTACCTAAAGGCATTTTATTTTCCTTCCTCCTTGAAAATGTCCGATCAAACCAGTCTGGCCTTCTTTGACTAGAAAGAAATGTCAGGTTTGAGGGTTTGTTCTTCATTCTACAATTAATTATGACAATGGATTTATAGCCACTTGTAGCATTGCCCATCACAGCTAGTAAGAAAATGGTATTTTTATGACTCACATAGATTAATTACAAACATTAAGATGTTAATTTAATTAGTACAAATAAAATTAATAAGACATGTATAAATGTCATTAAATAGTAGTTCAATTTTCATTTTTGTTCTTAAAGCCCTTAGAGAAAAATCAAAAAGAAATGAGGAGATCAGATGCCGAGAGTCAATATACAGGAAAATTAAGGAAAATTAAGTTGCTAGTACTCATTCTCTGTATATTTAGGTATAATAGCTTCTGCTGTTTAAGGATAAATGCAAGATGATGAAAAATGAAATTATTGGGTAAGGGCTAGAAAAAAATATTATCTGCAAATGGAGGAAGACCTGCTATAATAATATATTGGAAGACAGAAGAAATAACATATAGTGAGAACAAGGTAAACCCTAAACTGAATGGAAAGGAAAAATAAAACAGAGATGTTGAAAAGCAAGAAAACAGCTGTGATAATGAATCAGATCATCAGCTGTTTACACACTTTGAAAAAAAATTTCTTTAGGAGGAATTGAAATCTTCCTTAATTACTCTGGGCCATTATCACTATCCCAGTTGCATCAAAGAAATACACTGAAGATCGAACAATAAGGGAGTTGTTTTGTCTATCTATATGTCAGCCTTAAATAGACAAATTGTCCTAGTGGCTTGAAATACATTGTGTTACTTAAAAATAAATCTGACAACTTCATTCCATTTACAATCTCAATAAGTGCTGATTCATCTTATCACTACCATATTTTAAGAAACACCATCAGAGGCTATCTAAAAAAATTCATATAATACTACTTCAATTTTCATCAGTCATTTTTCTTCTGTAACTTCTAGAAAATAAATATGAATGCTCACAGAAATCTTAACTGATGGTGAGCAGTAAGACCTATGCTAAGACAAATATTTTAAGTCAGAGAGAAAAGGAGATATGTCTTGAAATACATTTCCCACTTGCACGTGCTTGAGGGTTTGAATTAGGTACCGCTGAAACTAACAATTCCCAGAGACCTCTCATCACATGAATTTTCTAGAAATGTGCGTTTAAAACCATCCTCAGGACTTGAAACAAGTTCAGGCAAAGCTATTACTTTTAAGATATAACATTAGTATTCATGGCAAGCCAATAAGACATGCCATTTGATGACAATGGAATTGTGCAGTTGAACTTGTGATTATTTAAGAACCAATATAGAAGAGCTGCAACACCAATTAGTTTTTTAACTCCTGTTATTTTATGGTATTTCAACAGTAAGCAGAGGCAGCTGGAAATGACTTACCATGATCTCTTCCACAGTATCTCATTATCAGCTGGTAGCTCACAAATAAAAAATCATTTGTTGGACTTAGTGGGAATTTTACAGAGAGGAATTGGGCTATATATGCATACCTATGTCCATCAAGTTGAATGATTTCAAGTGTTTCAAAAGCTTCAGACGTTGCCACGCATTAACTATACAGATGTTTTGTGGCCACTTAGCATGTGCTCAGGTTTAAAATCTAGCATAACCAAACTTTATCTCGGTAGGTGCTTACAAACTGCGGTTATCCTTAAGTCCTGTTTTACACCTGCTAAATTTTTTTCAGATGTCTCATCTGCTATATAGTGAAGTAGATTCTTGCATATAGGCAACTACATCAAATTCCATTCAGTGAGATTTAAGTAAATAAAAAAATTACAGTTGATTTAAATTTTAAAATTTAATCTTACCCTTATGATCTTGGAAATCTTTCTTTTATCTTCCCTGGAAAGATCTGTCAATTTGCAATAATCAGCAAAGTAATAGTCAATTTAGTTCAGTATAGTATATTTGATAGACAAAAGTGTCAACATCGCGGTTAAGAGCAGGAATTCAGAGATTTCTTTCTCCTGAATGTTATATAAAACATATACTAAAATAAAAACTGCATGGTCCCAAGTACATAGGAATGCTCAAAGCAGAAAAAGAAAGGAGGAGGACATTCATATAAGAGAGTTATCACCCATTGTCGTAAAAAGGGTTTTGGTACATTTTTGTAATTCTCTACGGTGGAACTTTTTACCATGTATCTTGGACAGAATCCCAAGACAGATATTTGATTATGTATGTTTGAGTATGAAGAATGTGTATTAATTTGCCTAGAGTCTCAGAAAGAGAGTAGGTGAGTACATAAAAACAAAAATACATTGAATAAATACATTTCCACATGGCTGCATAATTAACAGTAGCTTTAATCCAAAAAGTAAAGGTTTTTTTCCATGAAAAACAGTAAAAATTAACATATATTTGTTTCTTTTCAGT
Organism: Hirundo rustica; assembly: GCF_015227805.2. Classification (NCBI taxonomy): domain Eukaryota; kingdom Metazoa; phylum Chordata; class Aves; order Passeriformes; family Hirundinidae; genus Hirundo; species Hirundo rustica. Next base: position 36,180,207 of record NC_053451.1, on the reverse strand, counting down.
TGCAATCATCTGTGCCCAACTCTAGAATTTATTTCCCAAAAACTCTTGATATATATGGCTATTTGCATATGACATTTGCTCTGGGTTTTTTATTCTTCATAGTTCAAAAAATATTAGAAAGTGTTTTGTGTATGCAACAATTCTATTTTGCAACAGCTTATGTGTATGTGTGGGCTTGGGAAGCTACATGTAATATTTTGAATATATTCAGTTACTTATTTCTAAACATTTACATGATTTCAACCAAATTTTTGACACTCATCTCCATTTCTGAAATGCAAATACAGACCTTGAAAAATTTTATGCATATGCCTAATTTTATTTGGCGTTAGGTTCCTCCATGCAGTTAGAATGTTTTTAGGTAATCATTACCGAATTTTTTTAGCTTGTGAGTGAGCCACCTCTCCAAGTGCCCATTTTCTATCCCTGAATACGCTGAGGGAGGTGGATCTCCACATGTGATTCTGTCTATCTAAATCTGTTCCAGCCATCTGATCACCTTTATCACCCTCCTCTGGACGTGCTACAACAGGTGCCCATCCTTCTTATGTTTGGGGTCCCTGAGCTGGACAGAGCACTCCTGGTGTGGTCTCACAAGGGCAGAGGGGCAGAATCACCTCCCTTGACCTCCTGCCCAAGTTTCTTTCGTGCAGCTCAGGATACGACACACCTTCTGATCTGCAATCTCTTGTTGTGTCTTGGTTTGAAAAGACAGGTGTCTGCTAAGGAGAGGCAGGCCTCTCCAGGAAATGAGGAATTTAAATCCTTCTCTTCATGTTATTATAATTTGGAAGATTAAAAAAACCCCAACTTTTTAGTCAGAGCTATGGGGAAAAGGAATAACAGTCCTTTACTAGTAAATATAACGGGACAGACAAAAAACCAACAGCAATTATAACAATAGTAGAACAGAGCCAAGAACCCCGAGGGCAAATGGTGGAAGCTCCAGCGCTGATGGCTGGAAGCCGGGCGCGGTGGACTGTCCTCCGCAGGCACGGGGTGTCCTTGGCAGGCAGAGGTGGCAGTGCCGGAGAAGCAGCAGCAGCGGGACCCGGTCTCACCCAAAATCCAGCAGGACAGCGAAGAAAACTCTGAATTCCTGGGTGCTTCAACAGATGGTAGAATTCCCAGGGCCAGACTCCTCCGTTACCCGTGGACTCCAGGCAGCCAGCCGTGGCCCAATCGGTGCTCCCCCGGAAGAAGAGAGCCGCGAGACCCCCCACCCTCAGTTCTCTCCGGGAGCTTTTTCTCCCTCCCCCAAACTAAGATATCAGCTTCTTTTGTCCAGGTTAAACACTCAACATTTAGTCTCCTAGCAACTTGGGAGGGAGAAAAATTCTGCAGGAAACTTAACCCTCAACATTATCCACCCCGAATTTTTTCCCACACTAACATATTATATTGAATTTAAACCTTTAAATAATATACATATATATACATGTGAATATAAATACAGACACAGTCACAGTGTTCACTGAAAAACAAGGTCCCCTTGAGGTATGCAGTGGGTCTCTCCATCCTTTTGCATCACCCACCATGTGCAGCCATGTCCCTGAGCAAAAACAACATCAGGAGTGGGATTGTCTTTGCTGGAGGCAGAATTAATCCAAACAGTTTTTCCCAGCATTCCTCTCATGTGTACTACCGGAACTTTATCTTCATCTCTTGTTCCCAGGGGCTCAGATTGGGCAGGGCCTGCTCGGTTGGTGGAACCTCGAGTGTTCACTAACCAGGTGGCTTTTGCTAAATTATTCTCCCAGTTCTTGAAAGTCCCCCCACCCAGTGCCTTCAAAGTGGTTTTAAGCAGGCCATTGCATCATTCAACTTTCCCGGCTGCTGGCGCATGATAAGGAATATGGTACACCCACTCAATGCCCTGTTCTCTAGCCCAGGTGTTTCTTGAAATGAGTCCCGTTGTCAGACTCAGTCCTCTCAGGGGTACCATGTCTCCACAGGATTTGCTTTCCAAGGCCCAGGATGGTGTTCTGGGCAGTAGTGTGGGGCACAGGGTAGGTCTCCAGCCACCCCGTGGTGGCTTCCACCATGGTCAGCATGTAGCGCTTGCCTTGGCGGGTTTGGGGAAGGGTGATGTAGTCAATCTGCCAGGCTTCCCCGTACTTATACTTGGACCATCGCCCGCTATACCATAGCGGCTTCACCCGCTTGGCCTGCTTGATTGCAGCACACGTCTCACAGTCATGGATAACCTGAGAAATACTGTCCATGGTTAGATCCACCCCTCGGTCTTGTGCCCACTTATAGGTGGCATCTCTACCCTGGTGACCTGAGGCATCATGGGCCCATCTAGCTAGGAACAACTCTCCCTTGTGTTGCCAATCTAAGTCTATCTTTGACACCTCTATCTTCGCAGCTTGATCTACCTGCTCGTTGTTTCGGTGCTCCTCATTAGCCTGACTCTTGGGGACATGGGCATCTACATGGCGGACTTCGACAGGTAGCTTCTCTACCCGAGTGGCAATGTCCTTCCACTCATCTGCAGCCCAGATTGGCTTTCCCCTACGCTGCCAATTGGCCTTTTTCCACTTGTCCAGCCAACCCCACAGAGCATTGGCCACCATCCACGAATCAGTGTAGAGGTAGAGCTTTGGCCACTTCTCTCTTTCAGCAATGTCCAGGGCCAGTTGAACAGCTTTGAGTTCAGCAAGTTGGCTTGACCCACCTTCTCCTTCAGTGGCTTGTGCAACCTGTCGTGTGGGGCTCCATACAGCTGCTTTCTACTTCCGGTTCATCTCTACAATGCGGCAGGAACCGTCAGTGAAAAGAGCATAGCGTGTTTCTTCGGCTGGCAGTTGGTTGTATGGTGGACAATCTCATGTTGACATCTCATGCTGAGAATCTCATTAACCAACACCCCCAAATTATTCTTCTCAGGACTGCTCTCAATCCATTCTTCACCCAGTCTGTATTTGTAACTGGGATTGCGCCAACTTTGCCCTGCAGTAAATCATCTTTTGAGAGTGGTGGGGAGCCCTTGTGTTAGATTATGGCTCAGAATGAATTTCCGTGTGCAGTTCCTGTAGCCCCAGGCACCTTAATGACTTTCAGTTGTGTCACATAAAATAATTCTGTTGAACATATTTGTTTCAGTTTTTATTTTACTATTTAAAATTCACGGTAAGTATAAAGTGAAGATTGGGGCCTCAATGTCATAAATAATAAAATGTGTCTAATACTTAAATATTTATACATGCTATGAATAATTTTGCTAAGGACCAAAACTTTTAGGGTATCATTTCACTCTCAGTTCATCCTGATTATAATGGACTCTAATCAAGTGAAAGTAGCATGCAGATTAGTCTGAAGTGTTACTTCTTATGAGATTTTTTTTTTCACAAGTGAAAAGGTTATTTTGTATTGGTTTATAAAATTTTCATTATTAAGAGGTTTTTTTTGAAAGTGCCTCATCAAAAGGATTTTAAAAAAAAATTCTGCTACTTGTTGGAATATGGAAAAACAGTTTTGACTTAGCAGCATTTTCTGAAGAATAGAGCACAAAAATTATAGGATTGAGTATAAGAAGTATAACTGAGACCCTGTTTACTTGCATCAGTCTTCCACTAATTGTTTATGCTTATCCATGTCAATCTTGAATATTAATCTCTAAATCTAGGCTATAAAGTAAAAACACTTAAGAAAATACCTGAAGAAATGTCACTAGCAAACAGAAAACAGGAGGTATGGTAGCAGAAGTATCATAACAGTGGTCCATGCTGAGAAAATACTCCACAATTCCTCAGCATTCATTGGCAGTTCTGCATTTAGGTGCTGCTGTGACAGCCAAATGCCACAATATGTGGGTGACACACGCACAAAGGGAAGAGGATAAAATTATCAAAACCTATACATCAGGGCCCAGAATGTTAATTCTCTTCCTGCTTATACCTTCTCTCAGGATGCAATATCCAGCTCCTTCATCTACAGTGATACATATTTCCTCATTATCACATAATTTCAGGTCTTGTCTCCTTTCTATGCAAATTTTGTAGCAGAGAGCAGAAGACATCGGTGCAATGGGTTCAGGGTATGCAATGCGCTTCGTGCAGGACACACTTGAGCCTTGTGTACCCAGTGTTCCCATTCTCATCAACTGCAACACAGAAGAGACAAGAGATATATGACTTTACCTGAAATGCTTCAAAATATGTAGAGATGTTATTCATCCTCAGTTTCATGCCCAGCAGAGGAAAGCTTTATTAAAGAAGCTTGGAATCTGACCTAATATTCTATTTAATCAACAGTGTTCCTTGTTTGTTCCACCTTTGCCCAAATTCCTGGTATTACGTTACTCCAGGGACACCTCTAGATTAGTTGGTCCCTTTATTTCAGATGACTGCATTTCTCTGTCTGTTGATTTTCACATGCCTTAAATGTCATAGGGATCCCTTTTGTTTCACCATCTCCTTGTTACCTATCTATTTGTCTCTCTACCTCTCTGCCTACCAGGCTAAACCTTTCAGATTCTGTCTGAATCTCTGGCGAGAATTGCAGCCTTGCAGACTTGAAGGTGAAGACGCATCCTGAATCCAGATAGAATGTGCTGTGACTCAGCAGTTCAAGTGGGCGCCAGCCGTCTCCCAGGCACATCAGCCCCAGCAGAAGCAGTTTAGGGCAAAAATGCCCCCAAGGCCATTTGTGTGCATAATTTGCACTACCACAGATTCTGTGTAGGATGTGGGTGACTCTAAGTGTAATGAGCTATGTGATTTGCTCTAAAAAGTTTAGAAAAACAGTTAACTACCTCAGAACATATTTATGTTACTAAGTAACAGACATTGTCATAAATTTACCTAAAGATATTAAATGGTTGAAGCAGCAATTAGATATTTAAAACACATAAGAAAATATTAGCTCACAGTTAGAAAGAGAGACCTTCATGTCACAGTGAGGGAGGGCTAAGTCTTCATCAGATTTTTTTCAGTTTTATATACCGCCTATGGAAGTAAAAGATGGATTTATTTAGTGCAAGTTTTCAGAAGGTCAAGATCTAGTTTTTCTACAGTTTTGGTAAACTGCATATGTAAAATCTTTAACCTGGAGGTCTTTAAATTTTGCTAACAGCAAGTCTTTTTTTTTTTTTTTTTTTTTTTTGTCTTTTTTTTTTTCTTTTTTTTTTTTTTGTATATATAACAAAAACGCTATATTTAAATCACATTTCTATATACTATTACAAATGAAAACAGCTGATTTTGGCACAGAGTACATTAAAAGCATTGAATGTTACCCCAAATCTTCTGCAACTGATCCTGGCATGAAATCAACATCAATTTGTCTATTAGTCACAGCCAGACAATCTTGCTTGAAAGGAATGAAGCTTAAGTCAGTAGCAGCACCACACCATTCCATCCAGCAGTTTGGGGAGCCAAATACTTTCCTCTCGCTTTCCATAAGAATAGTTTTTCCAGATATGAGAAAATGGGGCCATTCATTGATTTTTTGGAGCTGAAATTCAATTATTTGAGGTGGGAGTAAAACTGAGGACATACATTAACCCTCTGCTAAAAGTTGTCTTTAGCACTATGTCAGGACTTGAACCTGCTGTAAAGACCAGACTGTTAGTCTGAAACTTGACAAGGAGTCTTAAAGTAATTTTTAGAGCATGTGAAAGCATATCTGAATATGCCCAATGAATCAACAAATAGCTGGACATGATAGAAAAGGCCTCTTTGTGTTTGTCCAAAGCAGTTTTATAGACCAACAGAAGGTAGAGAGTAGAGAGTTCACTGTTTACATGACATCTGGAAAAGCAGCTCAATCAGGTTGACTGAGATGGAGCTAATGCACCCAATGAATCAAGGGAGCAATTTTTCATTCCAGAATGTGGCTGAAATTGCTGAGTGAATTTGTGAGAGTTGTAGGAGGGCTTATTGATGAAAAAAAAAAAAAAGTGCTATATTTAAGAATTGTGATGCACTGGAGATAATTAATAACTTGCAAGCTTTGTTCCAAGGTATACAGAGATAAGAATAAATAAATAAATAAATAAATAAATAAATAAATAAATAAATAAATAAATAAAATAAAACTCAAGATACAAAAGGTAGATTGCACAGGAAATACCTGCTAACTTTCTTTGAGAAGACAAATACTCCTCTGGAAAAAGTGAATGCATTCCATCTATCACCAGAATTTCTGCAAGGCAGATGGTATAGTGGTACTGAAAAAAATATGAACTGTTGTAGGATTAGTGTTTTAGGATGACCCTGCTTCAGCACAGGGGTTGGATCAAATTATCTACTGTGGTCCCTTACAACTTGACCTATTCTGTAATTCTGTGAAATGAAATGAAGTATAAACATTTTGAAAAATTACAAAAAAAAGCTTAAGGCTTCATGATTACTAATTTTGTTGAGAGACAAAATATTGCAAGTAGAGAAAGGGTCTTGGGGTCATGTTTATTATTTTCAAAAAGACAGATGGCACAAAAGAATAAGAATGTGAATGAATCCAAATTCATTCTGATACATCAAAACTGAGACACGTTGCCAAAACAAAGAAGAATCAGAAAATCGAAGAAGACAAAGCCAGTTGTAGTAATTCAAAAAGGGAAAATGTAATACTGCAATGTTCAAAATTGTGCATCACCACACCAGTTCATTTTTAGATGGTTTGGCCAAGGTGAGCTCTTCTAGTATTTTCCATCTATGAAAAGACTTCCACTGTAAGCATGTAGGTAAATAGAAAGATCACAAACCAAACACATCCACATAGTAATTTGTTACTGTTTTTGTTCTGTGACTATGCTCTGCTTGTCTTAAAATGAGCTGATAATATATCTAACAGGAATCAGATAATTATGCTATGCTTATAGAACCACTGTCTAAGCTATAGCTAAGACAAGATCCTCAGACAGTAAATCAAAATTTTGGTCTGATCTACTATCCTTCTTACAGTCTCATCTGGGAGATTCCATAGCATCTTCCATGTTTATAAAAAAAACAGTATAACTGGAACAGGCATGAAAAAACACTGTGGCATGGTTTGAAAAATTAAGAGGCCACTTGAGGAACTGTAACAGAGAAAGCTTGTTCAGTGTTGCATAGTGAAGGAAGAAAAATGTTATGTTTCCTTTCAGTAAATGCAGTAGGTCAGAGTAAACACAATATGAAAGCAAAAGTTGTAGAGGGAGAAATGTACCTTAAAATGTACCTTAAAAACAATCTCCAATGCTGGGTCAAAGGTGATGATCACCTTCCTGGATGGCATTAGGAAGAGCACTGCCAGCATGTTGAGAGGAGATCCTTCTCCTCTACTCAGAAGTGGTAAAGACACCTGCTCTGCTGTGTCCACTGCAGGATTCTTCTGTCTGAAATCTTTCTTACACATCTGTTGAACATTTAAGTACTTAATCAAATTCTTCTCATATATATATTCATCTCGAATCATACTCAAATTCATTTGTCTATGTTTCCTGCATTGACCCTTTGCCCAACTTTCATTTCTATTTTCAGTAGAAATGAAAACCAAACTTCCAAAACCCATCTAAATTTCAGAGAGAACCTGAGCAGTTTAAGAAAGGAATTACATCACATTTACTTATGCCATCAGAAAATTGGTTTTAATGATCCAGGAAGACTTTCCCAATTCTATGTTTCTCTCAGCTTTTTAGTGAGGCTGCTGAGCAGTGAGTGAGTCACAGACTTGCCATGAACACTTGTATTTCTAAGTCTTCTGAATTCTTTTTTGCAACTCAGCAGGAGCAAGCCACAGTAAAATCATACTCAAGAACATTTCTAAAGCAGTTTAAAAAGCTCTGATTTCCTCAGAAGTGGGGTATGGTCATATATTTATGTTCATCTTAAGTATTCCACAAGAAGCAATCTGTATCTTCTGACAAGCAATACCAGGACAAGAGCACCTGTTTAGACTGCCCAAGAGTTCCATTTAAGACATAAAAATATTTGAAGGGGAAAGTTTACAGCTGAGGACCCCAAAAAGAAGTGATGAGGTCTCACAGTGTATGAGAATGGCATTGATATGACTACCTTTCCATGAAAAGGTGTCTTGTCATGTACCCAGAACCACTACACTGAAGTTTACCTTTAAATTAATACTCAAATTCATTTGTCCATGCATTAACACTTCGCCCAACATGTTTTCAGTTTCTGCAGCCTCGGATATTTTTCTAATATAAAGTATAACAAGAGTGTGATAGGTTAACATTTTTGAGGATTAAAATCAGATAAAATGAAACAAGAGAAAAATAAATACAGGGCAAAACAAGTAATGGATAAAGGATAAATTAGATGACCACTAAATACATCAGCAAAAAAAAACCAACAAAAAACAAAAAACAGTTGAACACTAAAATAAGTTTTGCAGGAGATATAGTGGCAGTTTTCACTGTCATTAAGCATTTTAGGTATTTAAGCTTTGCTGAATTGAGGTATAACTGATGTGAATGGATGAAAAGATTTGGAAATAATTAAAAAGATCATCTTTGACTTTAAATTTTGAAAGAATACAAGGAACTACGAATGCAGTCATTTAGAAACTTAGAAAGTAAGGCTTAACCAGGTAGGTATCTGCATAATTGTCCAGAAATTAATCATCGGTTTTGTTTTCATCTATGAAAATTGTCTCTAGTACAATTCCACACAGCAAACAAATAAACAAAAAAATATAATGAAGTATACAAAAGTATAATGAAGGCATGAAATAAAGCATTATATTTAATCCATTCAGGATAGTTATTTTACTATTTTGTATAAGACTGCAAATTTAAAGCAATTGTAGGATCATTCAAGTGTAGAGTGTTGATCATTCAAACCCATAACTAGAAATGGGAAAGCCAGAATGTTAAATTTAGAATGTCTGGTATTTTTCAAATGTATTCAGGACCAAAAACTTCCTTTGAAATCATTCAGTTAAATCAAATCATCCAAAATGTTAAATTATCCATAAGGGAATTAAGAAAGTAGTCTAAATAAATGGATTTGTTTTACATTTTACAAATTATAATTAGAATGAATCCATAATCCCTTTCGCTGACAAATTTTGCAAAGATTAAAAATTAATGAGGTTCTTTCTTGTCTTGTCTTTTACCCAGAAACTTTCTCTCATAATGTTCAAAAATCTAACTTCAAAGTTAACTGGACATTTTTATAGTTATTTCAATAACTATAAAAAGTATTTTTTACTGTTGTATGAAAAAAAAAAATCTGGTTTTCAAAAATCTTTTCCTTTCTCTTGCTTTGCTATCAAATAATGAATTTCTTTCTTCCATTGTCCTCTCTTCTGTACTATTCCATCTACAGTCTTGACTATTTGCTATGATGCATTATATATTTTCATATATATGGATTTCATTATCAGAATAGTCAGTTTGACAATATACTAAAACAGATGAACTGAGTACCCCAGGAACAAAATATACTAGTCGTGAATGCATCTTTTACTCAAGATTTTCAGTTTGAAAAACTAAAACTATAAAGCACTCGTCTATTATTCATGCCTTTGTTCTATAATCTAAATGGCACCTGTGTGTAATTTCTATAGATTAGATTAGAGACCCAGGGTTACATTTGTCCCACTTTACCTGTTGATTGTTTTTTATAATATATTTATTTAGTCTCTCTCTGTTAGGTTTCTGTAGGTAGATAAATTGCCTCTCCAATAGTATTTCATCTAAATTTTGAGCCCTTGAAATGAGGTGAGACAATCTCACCCTGAATGATTAGAAACTTTTTGAAGATGTGTCTGTTACAAACATTTACCTAATAGTTACATTTTCAAGGGCCTAAAATGTGTATAGAAAATATTCAATAGTTTTCAGAATCAAGGCTACCTATTTACAAGTAGTTTATTGGTACAGCATGTCATCAGATCTTCACTAGAGGCCTATCTGCATTGAAGTCTCACTTTTCTAGTCTTACAAGACTTTACAATCCAGCCTATTTTTTGTAGAAAAGTTTTCACATGTATTTCCTGATATCCAGTGTATACAGACCCTTCCTTTTCATCTGGTTGATGCAGCTTGCTAAATGAGCAAAACACTATGCAGAAAAGATATTGAGTCACCAGGTCAAGTCAAACAGGAAGCCAAAAAAGACATGTTACAATCCTTTTTTTTTTTTTAAAAAAAAGGGAGTGTGGGGAGTGGGTTCTAAATGATTTTCAACAGTAAGGCAGAATATATATATATATATATATTTTTTTTTTTCACTATAGTTGAAACTTCATAAATAAGTGCCATGGAATTTTTAAATGTGTCTCCTGATTTTCAGAAAATACTGAGTGCTCATCCTCAGAAAGAGATGCCATTATATGGTCTCAGGATGGCCATTGAGGATCATCACAGGTGCACTATTTCCCATCCATTTCTAAGGAAAAAAGTCTTATTTGAGTTGATTAGTATCAACAGGTTTCATAATCAGAGATACAGAATGTTGTTGCAACTGCTGCCTTGTAGGTAAGTTGTCTTTTGCAACAAAGGCATCCGTTCGTTTGCTACCTTCTATAATGCTCACAAATCACAAAAGCCGAGGGAACAGGAGCACACAGTCAGTCTCATAAACAGACAGGAGTGTGAGCAGTCAGGATACTACCTCTGGCTGCAATCAGTATAGCCAAACACAGCCTTAGTTTCCTTATCCCTCAAGAGGCTATAACAATAACCTTCCAGCCCTTGACCGAACCGCAGGATACACCTATTAACACCAGCTGCTGCAGACAACCTCTGAAGAAAAATCAAAATACTTTTGGCTTTGTTGAGTGGTTCAGGGGTTTTCACCTCGTTCTAGGGAACAACATCTTTATTGACAAAGTTTGCCAGATCAGGCATTATCACAGGTCCAGCGGATATCCATCTCATGTTTCCGTCTCATGTTTCCGTCTCATGTTTCCGCATCATATTTTCCAAGAGGTAAATACTAGGTAAATACTGAGGGTTGAATTTAATCCAGCCGAATTTGAGCCATTTGAAACGTCTCATCCTTGCTGTGCTGTTTTTCTGCTATTTGAAGACCTTGGAGGGAAATAAGTGTCTTTCCTGCCATCAGCTTGTGATTCTATAGTGTACCTTTGATTCTCTGCTTTTTGTTCAATCTTCTCTCAGGATGAAATGCAGATAAAACCTGTATGGACATTCAGTCCTGTGAAACAGGGTCATTTGGATCTTTTTCTCATTAAATTTTATTAATCTGCAGCTTTTCCTTTCTCCCTTCCATTCGTGACTGTCTTATAGAGCAGTATCTCCTCACAGGGCATAAGACCCTGCTCCAGAACTAATTTCTCCCTTAGCCACGAGTGATAGAAAGTCTCTATAAAGAATCTCTCCCTTAAGCAAAGGTGAGCTCTGTATTTTTTATCACCTGACTTCTGAACTGAGGAAGAGCAGCAGATGCACACAAGTTTTACCTCACTGAAATACTCAAAAATATGGATTTTCTCCCCCTCCTCCCCTAGAGTGATAAACCAGGAATTATGCATCTTTGTAGTAAACAAAAGAAAACTCTCTGGAAAGGTGGTACAGACACTTTCATTCTTGTGTCTTATTGTTCTGGAAGAGCTTGAGAAGAAACTGATTTGATTCCATTCAAAACTAATTGCACCCCTTCAGTGCAGGAAAGTTCATGGCTGGTCAAAAGAGTATATTAGAGAGAGGATTGTCTGTGACTTCCATTCTGATGGTTTAATAATTGTAGTTTCTCTACAGTCAGCCTAACTCATATTCTGTTGAGTCGGGAACGAGCCATGTCTTTCTTAGCACAAAATTTCTCCATCAGAGCTGGATTTCAGTGCATGAAATGAACGTCAGAGTTTGGATCAGACCAAAATCCTCCTGACAAACCTTTAGGCAAAATTTTATTTATTTTTTAAAAAGTAGGGTTTTAAGACGTTAAGCTTTTTAAAAAAAAAACTTTCACAGGTTTTTTGGTTGCTGCCCAGGTAAAATCATCACATCTTTAAAACCTCTTATCATATATAGCAATGCCATCTTGGGCTTTTTTTGTAGTATACCTTAGGGGTTATTCATCAATTCCTTTAATATTGAAAAGCCATGAGCTCACAGTTAACAGATACAATAATATGTCACTAAGGATCACTGAAGCAGAGTGAAACATACCTCAAGTTTCTCCTGCTCAGCTTGTCCTTCCATAAGTCTTTTACTGTGGGGCAGGGCAGGGCAGGGCAGGGCAGGGCAGGGCAGGGAAGGGCAGGGCAGGGCAGGGCAGGGCAGGGAAGGGCAGGGAAGGGAAGGGAAGGGAAGGGAAGGGAAGGGAAGGGAAGGGAAGGGAAGGGAAGGGAAGGGAAGGGAAGGGAAGGGAAGGGAAGGGAAGGGAAGGGAAGGGAAGGGAAGGGAAGGGAAGGGAAGGGAAGGGAAGGGCAGGGAAGGGCAGGGAAGGGAAGGGAAGGGAAGGGAAGGGAAGGGAAGGGAAGGGAAGGGAAGGGAAGGGAAGGGAAGGGAAGGGAAGGAAGGGAAGGGAAGGGAAGGGAAGGGAAGGGAAGGGAAGGGAAGGGAAGGGAAGGGAAGGGAAGGGAAGGGAAGGGAAGGGAAGGGAAGGGAAGGGAAGGGAAGGGAAGGGAAGGGAAGGGAAGGGAAGGGAAGGGAAGGGAAGGGAAGGGAAGGGTAAAAAGAGAACTTAACCCTTTAAAACATCATAAACCACTGCCCTACAGTAACAACAGTACTTGTTTTTGAATAAAAAATACAGTGCCTTTTCTTCTGGTTTTATGCTTGACATGATTGCAGCTTTTATTCCAGATCATCATATTAAAGCAATTATTAAGAGAGTGGGCATCCATATAAGACTTATCATTTGATACTTCATTAAAAAAACATGCAGAATTGTAGATGCAAGAGAATTGACCACAAGCTGGAATAGAAAGAGCTGTATGCCAGCAGATTGGATACACAGACTACTTTATTGTTTTTTCTTCTTGCCATGCTAGTACTGCCAGTGACAAGAACAATCATTTCCATTTGTGTAATCACTCTTATTCCAAAACACACAGCAAATCATTGGCCAAATTATGCTTTTGGTTGTATGGCTTAGTAAAGGCACAGATGCTCCATTCGAGTTGCACAAGTACCACAAAGAGCAATTTTATCTTTAATTTACACAAAGAATGAAGAAGGTTAACATGAAGCCCTCTTTTGAATGGCGTGCAAAAATAACATGGACATATAAAATGCAAAATATTTTTTCCCTCAGGGCTTAAAGGAATAATTTGAAAAATCTTAGAAATAGTACCTCAAAAAATGCATTTTATCTATGAAAAGTTTATAGCAGAAGGCTAACATTTATTACTTGTAACAGCTCCCTCCTTGATAACTCACATCACAAAGGCAGAAATGCAGCCTTCTCCAAAACTGAAATTTACAGGGAAAACAAAAGCACAAATAAGTAAAGCACAGCAATATACTAGCAACATAAGCATTATTTGAGTCAACTACCTGATAAAAGTTTATTGAATCAGCATAATGTCAGAACATCTCGTCCTATTCAAGCACAAAGCACTTCAACTCTTCACTGACTGACCCTTTGTAGAGTAGAATATCATTTTCCCTCTTCTAGCACTGGCAAAATTTCCATATCTGGTCTCTCAGTCTGGATATTGCCAGCCCATGCAGTAAATCTTGCAACCACTTTCTTTGTATATATATATACACATATATATTTTTTTTCTTTCTTTCAAATTGCACCATGTTTTAAATTCTTTTCCCCTATATTCAATTTGCTGTCAGAGAAAGAAGCTGAACAAAAGGTAACATTTCTTCTTATAAGAAATTTTCTGGTTTCAGTTTATTTTTATAATTTCATGCTATGATAATCCTCAAGCCAAACATGTTTTCTTGTGAAAATGTAATGTGTGTGTCTAGTTGAGCGATTCCAGAACTAGATTCTCTACTGTGTAAAAACCTCCAGTTCTGGAAGATCAGCGTTCTCAAATGTTGATTGAAGCCACACATTTTCTAGTCTACATATTTCTTCAACTTGAAGACTTGGTTCCCCTATATTTTAGGATAACACTTGAAAATCCACTCTATAATCACAGAATGGTGATTTATGCACCATACCACCAGAAAAATATTGCCAAAACTTTTTTTTTTTAAATTATAATTCAGACCTTTCTAAAATTAGGATAAAAACCAGAGCACAAAAGTTTAAACCTTCAATTCACTTGAACACATGATTCTTCATGTTATCACACCAGTTTGATTTTGCATAACTTGAAATCAACAAATAGATACGTGAAACTCAAGTTTCAGATAAGAAAATATAGTGGAATGTTACAGCTATAGTAATAAATAGGATAAGAATTAGGAAAAGGAGAAACCATAAGAAATCCTAATGATGAGATAGAAGAAATTTAGTAGTTTTTATTAAGGCTAGCAATGTTCTACAGTGCCATGACTTGTCTGCACATTTCAGCACGCCTCTAACTGGCTTGTGAGAACACGGTTTTATTGACTTGCTTTCTGTCATTTAATAGTGGTCATGTAGTTGTTATTGATCTTCACCTGAAGCAAAACATCTTCTTTTGCTCTCAGAAAGTAGATAACTGTGGCCTGGATTTATCTTTCCAAAATGGAGCATTAAATGATGTGCCTAAATTGGAATTGTTATCATTTACATGTCTTGCATGAAGAATTCTTCTTGATGACAAAAAAAATAATTATTCATCAGAATCCTTGCATGTAGTTCAGAGAGGACCCAGGATCTCTCTATCTTGAATGTGACCAGTGACCTGGTTTGGGACAAATTTAGAAAAGAAATCTCTAAAGTGGTCTCCTATAGAAAGCAAATTCAAGCAGCACTTCCCCCAGACTGTTTGGGAGATAAAACTCCTTTGAGAAAAGTGGAAATAACTGTTTATTTAACAAGAAAAATACTCACAAACATGGAAAAATGAATCATATTAAACAATGAAACCTCTCATTGTTCTGAAGAGATGGCAAATTCAGAGAGAGTCCTTTTCATGGGGTGTAGCTCAGCTCACTCAGTCTCTTATCAGTCCCTCCTGCACGGGAAAATGCCGCGTCCCGGGCCCCAGGTGTGAGCTCCTGGTGTTTCTCTGGGCTTTTGCTCCAAAGGAGGGCTGATCGGTTCCAAGAAAAGAACAGCCACCGTCTAGGGAACTCCTCTGCCTCAGCTAGCAAAAAAACCCCTAACTAAACGCAGAGGAGAGCTCCCTTCTGCTTTCCGTGCTGCAGACAGCACAGTCCATGAGAGGGAATGTGAAGGAGTGAGTGCAGCTTCTGCAAACAAACTCCACGCTTCTTCTCCCCCACTTTGCTCTCAGAAGCAGACTTCAAGGTGCAGAACTTAATATCCAGCATAAACAGGATGACTGGGGATACAAGCCTCATAAATTCACCCTAGGACAACTGGTTTGCACTCTAGGCTTCAAAGCCAGGAAAGTCTCTAGTGTTGCTTTATTTGCCATTATAGGTGCAGCCATATAGAGGTAACATGTAATGATACCAAGCTATTAGAGAACCTGACAACCCTCCAGCTTCTTTGTTGTGTTATTGGAGAAGCTACCCATGTTATTGTGGCAAAACCCCTAGTTGGCCACAGCTGAGCAAATCTCACTTGAATCTCCAAACGCACTGAAAAGGGGGGATGAAAAAAGAGCATCTGCTGCAGAGGTGAATAAAGCAAAATATGGAATAAACCAATAGGATGCCAAAAGTCTCTTCTATTTGTTTCTTTTCCTGCATTTCTGTGATCTACAGCTGAGGCCCATCACCTGCTCACATAGAGCTGTCTTCCTATGTATCTAAACTAGCAGTCAAAATGATATCTGGGCAAACTGAACAATATGATTTTCATACTGTGCAACAGAAGTGAACTGAAAGGCAATAAAACTGAACTCAAGTTACGGTTCAAATAAATCACCAGTGAAATTTGCTAATTACTCCACTTTTAAATGAAAACTAGTACCAGCATTTAGTAGTAGTAGTAGTAGTAATAGTAGTAGTAGTAGTAGTAGTAGTAGTAGTATTTTATTTATAAGAAGAACAAAAATCAAATCTTTTACAACCTTGCTTAACATCAATGCTGTAAAGTTGAATTTATAAAGCATGCATGATAGGTATGTTTGGTTTCATGCCAGTAACTGTTCAGTAACTAGAAAGTCTCTCGAGGATTTATATTGGCTGCATAGAAAGAGATAATTCCTTCAGCTGAGTTATGAAATTGTTAAGGACTCCAGAGTGAGCTCCAGAAAATCCAAAGGTAGTCAGTGTGGGCAGACCTACAGGATACAGTCTGCATTAATTCTTGCCATTGTCCATGAAACCACAGTGGAGGAATATATTAACAGAGGGTGAACATACTGTCCTTTTTTACTGCTTTCACTGGCACTTCAAGCACCAAGGAGCTACCAATTATTTTAATTATCTTTTCTCTTCTAACAATAGTGCTTGACTTCTTAGTTTTTTGAAGACCTTTTTCAGGAAGGCAGATAATTTGTAAATGTAGTTAGCAATCTAGGACCAATTCTGATGCTTTTACTCCCACCAAGTAGTAAACTGCTCTAGTAGTAGTTCTGCCAGTTACCACTGAGAAAGGCTATTAGCAGCAGCAGAGACATTTCAGGCCTCCTCTCTGAATTACCAAGGCAGATGGTAGAACCTTCTTGAATGTAGAGAAGCATGTACAGAAATTTAGTGTTTGAAATTTATCTTTAAATGAAAGACATATTTAAAGTTTGTCACCCATTTGAAAAAGACTTCTGGGCAAGATATTTCTGCCAAGAACAAGAATGAGGCTTGTAAGAACTGCTCAGGTGTGAGGAAATAAAAGTAATCTGTAAAAACAACAACAACAAAACCTGTAAAAAATAAAAAGCTTCAATGTGTGTTGCTGCTGGCACTTAACTAGTATGTTTAGGTAAATAAGAAATCCAATATAGCATTCCTCATTGATTTCTTTGTTTATTGGGTGTATATATTAGAAAAACGAGCTTCTGGAGTGTACTGCCTAATGTGTAAATGCTGTGGGTCTTGGGAAGGACTAGATTCTTTGTTTTGAGGTTTCCCTATGGAACTTGAATGAAGCTCTTCTTGTTACCACTGTTGGACTCCAACTTTTTCTATAATGTAGATGTTCACATGAAATAATACCATGAATGATAAAAGTTAAATCTACAGGCTTTGGCCTCTGTATCTTTATGTAAAACCCAAAATATTGCAGTCCATGTGCAGCAAAATCATCTTCAAACAGTATCAGCCTTTGGAAATGATAGCAAATATTTTCCATATTATTATCATCTGCTACATACCAGTAAACCAAGAATATTTTTCTAAGGTGACCATGATTATTATGTTCATTATGTAAAAACAAGGAAGTCCAAGCCTGGTTCTCCTTATTAGAAGAAGAAATGCAGAATATTAGTAAGAGGCAAGAGGTTGAGAGGCATTAGTAGAGAATGCTGAAAGCTAGAAGAAATTCAGGATGAAGAGAAGATGGGGACAGAACTCTAGTATTTTTGTTGCTAAAGTGTCCATGATAAAATAGGCATATCACATACACATATGCATGCTGGAGAGACAAAATAATTGCATTATACAGAGACAAGCAAAATTATAAAAGACCATATAAGTCTCCAGCACAGAAGAATCACGTTTAGTCCATGTATACACACAGTGATCCATGCCTAATTTAGTTTGCAATGATGTTGATGACTTATGAGCCCTATACAAAAACTGTAGGCTTGCACAGTTACAGAAGTTTCATGGGAGAGCAGCAACCTTTAGAATCAGCATCCGTGTTTCAAACTGGGGCCAATAAACCATGTTTAGTGATATCAGGAGATGTGACAGATATCACATTTATCTGAGCTTTCTAAGCAAAGCACAGCTGGGTGAGAGGTACTCTTATAAATTCAATTTCTTGGCATCTGTTCCTGAGGTGAATGAGCAACACATCATTATTGCCACCGTGCTTTTCACTTCAGTGCATTCTGACTCCATCCATCACTGTACTCCTACCTGGGAGCCCTACCTTAGACACCATCTGTACAGCCAGTGGCAAACAAATGACATGCAAGAAACATCTAGACTAATGAATAAAAGGGCTTAGGGACCATTCCTTGGCTTTAAGGCTTACTAGACTGGCACAATTTGTGTAAACACAGACCAATTAACCCTCTCCCTGAACAACGTGGAAACAACCACGTTGCTTTTTAGAATGGGCCATACTTGTGGACTGGCTGTCCATAACAGTGCTGGCTGATATGCTCTGACCATATGCCAGCCTACATTCATATTAACATTAAAGCATTAAAATTGAGTGATCTTCCCTCTCTTACATTGCCGTACAGAAACAGCTATATAGAGGATAACATAACCCTTTGTCTTTCAAGGTGCTTATGCTTCACATCTTGAGTTACAGCTCTGTAGCTTGGATGTGTTTCCTAGATTTTTTCGATTTGTTGCATATGTGTCTAAACAGTTGAAATTCATATAATTGTAGGGAATCCTAGTAAGATAGAAAATACAAGGAGAGGAAAGCAAAGGCAAAAAAATGTCTTAATACCTTATGAACCAGCCTGAAGAACCATTCTTTAATAAGCCTCTAATTTTTAAGTCAGCCTCAAGCCCAGTGGTATTCAACAACCTTAAATATATGGTTTAATTTTTAGGTTGTTTTGTGTAGGGTCAGGAGTTCAACTCAATGGTCCAACTCAGAACATTCTATAACTCTCTGATTTTAGTATACATGGTTTGAGTTGAGGGTATTGTAGTCTATCGATTTGAAATAATCTCATTTTCATTTAAATAAAGCTAAATTGCAAGGCTACACATACTTGGACTTGAATCAATATTTTAAAGTCAAAGTAATTGATAAATATTTTTTTAAAGAAAATACGTTAAATTGACCTATCACTTTTTATTACTTCAGTGACTAATAATAACCATTCTTTCTCCAACTCAAAGAAAAATTATTGTGATTTTCATGTGCCTTGAAGAGTTGTGGTTCAGGTGGATTTTTCTTTTTCAGATCTAAATTATTTTTTTTTCCATTTTCAAATAAAATTAGCAAATTTTCACATTTAGGCAGCACTGCACAAGAGCTGAGGAAAGATTAGAGCTGATTACTCTGCTTTTCTGAAGGTTTTTATTGGCATGTCATTGAACAGTGATATACAAAGCAGTTTTCCCGGGCAATGCCATAGAAAATTTTAATGCACAAACCCTATACTTGCACCCCAAAATTTCAGGAATGCAGTCTGGAGATACAAACAGAGGAATAGTTTCATCTGGGGAAAAGTAGAAGCAGAAATGTGTTTGTGATCTGTAGAACTTGGTGAGAAATATTTAGTCATGTGATTTGGCATTTTTCATCATGTGTCTGTTGTTGGGCAGGAATGGGGAGTAACTTTTTCATTGTTTCTTTGGGGGTTTTCTACACATGATGTAGTATGCCTTTAGTTGATCTGATTCTGCTTGGTTTACACTGATAATGTGTAAAAACTCAAACTGGCCCTCTGCCAGCATGTCAGTCTCATATTTGGATACCATTCACTGTGTTGATCTTGCTGGTACATTTCCCTTTGCTGTCCTTCTAAGTATGTTGTTCCACATCGATATCCTGCTGCATACTCCTTTATTCCCCCCAGTCCTATTCCTTTGTTTGGCATAGCCTATGTCTCTTTCTACATCTCCTATTTCTTCCTTTCCTTTTATATCTGCTTTATATCTGGTTATATCTGCTCTTCCTCCTTATACTTGTGATCTCCCTCTTCTCAAACAACTTTTGGAAAGGAAAGTCATTTTTACATATCTGTCCTGAGATAAGGAGAAATTGAGAGGTGATGATCTGTCCTCCAAACTCATGCCCTCAGAAGAGCATCTCATTCATCTTGACTTTCATTCCCTGCTGTTTTTTGCCGTGGTCCCTTCTTGGCAATATCAGCTCAACAGGCTTGATAGGCTAGGGAAGTAAACCCATGCAAAATTTATAATGATCAATAAAGTGAAGTGTAAGGCTCTGCACCTGGGCTGCTGCAACCTCAGATATTGATACAGGATGAAGGGATTGAGAGCAGGTCTGCCAAGAAGGATGTGGAGATACTGGTGGATTAAAGACTGGACATGGCCCAGCAATGTGTGCTCACAGCCCAAAAAGCTAACAATGTCCTGGATTGCATCAAAAGCAGCGTGGGCAGCAGGGCCAGGGAGGGACTTCTGTTCCTCTAATCTGTTCTCATAAGACCCCACCTGAAATTCTGCATTCAGCTCTGGGGTCCTGGGTACAAGAATGACATGGACGTGTAAGAGCGAGCCCAGATGAAAACCACAAAAAATTGGCAGAGACTGGAACGCCTCTCATATAAAAAAAGGCTCTGGAGAGATCTTATTGGAGCCTTTCAGAACTTAAAGGGTTCAGAACTTAAAAATATGTAAATAAACTTTTTTATGAAAACATGTAGTGAGTATGCTGATGCACAGTTTTCTAAATTTATACACTAGCATTATTTCAGGATGTCCTTGTGCTGCTGTGACACATCTGGGGCTTGGGCAGGAGTCCTTTAAGAATGAAGAAGATAGAAACAAATGAATGGAAGACTGATTTATCACATAGAGTATTATGAAACAGATTCATTAATATAGCCTCACTAAGCAATTGTTTGGCATATCTGCCAATCTTTATAAATACTTTATATGTGTAAACCTATAGATTGTTTGCAGAATAAAACAAAAGCACCTCATGCTTTTCTCAAACACAGAAACAGCTTTGTTTTCTCTTTGGATTTAAAAAAAAAAAAAAAAAAAAAATCAACCATTTTTACCATCATTTTATCTTTACTTCTTTCACAATATGAGAGCCAAAGAAATTAATTCACTTTTGGAACCCTGGAAGAACAGATTATGGTTGGAGTTTATAGATTCAATTCTCTAAATGAGCAATTTCTTAACCAGAGTAAGAATATGGTGACATCAAATTTGAACCTTTTATTTGAAAAATGACAGTTCAGTACAAGGTTCTTTGCTTTTCCTTTATTTAGGACAAAAACATCTGAACTGAGTGGCATTTTCAAAGAAAAAATGATTTTTTCGAAGAAAAAATTAATAAGAAACTGTTTTTGAAATATTTTTGAATATGGTAATCTGTAGACCTTTAGAAAACAGATCAAAATCACTGCTGTACAGCAATTTGTAGTTGTTAAGATGATTTTTGGATAAGTTAAAGTGAAGTGTCAAATCACAGGCTGGTTGACACATCATTAAAAAAAAATTACACTATGGATTGTTTGCCACAGAAAAAGGTAATAGTGGCTTCTTTTGTTTTTTCACATCTGTGAACTTGGGGATATGTTTCCAGGGATAAGTAGGCAAAGAATCTTCTCTCTATAGTAGAATTTCTTTGAGAGAAAGCATTCAAAAACTCTACTTCTATCTACGGACATAAGTGATTTGTGCATAGATTACTGTAGAGAAAACTCTTGTCTCTTATTTTCAGTTGCTAAGGTGAAAGGTGCACAGTAATTATAGGATACATTAAATCTTGCAGTTGCATAGAAGTTTTACTCATGTGAGCACTGCAGCACAATAATGGAACGCTGCACCCATCTCTGTTACCCTGATTCCTGCACTCGAGGTGATGGCCTTTGACCAGTCTCACCAAGAAAATGCTTGTGAGTAGAAGAGTAAGGGGGTGTCATGCTGCCCCCACCATCCTTCCTCTGTTCACTATTTTCACACATCTTTTCCTAATAATTGAGGCACAGGGAGAAAGAAAAATGGGGAGTAGGAGAGGTACACATTTGGCAAAGTCATGAGTTTGCCATGAGCACATGGTGAGGGCTGTAAAGACTGGGTATTTCTTATATGATCTATGTTATTTACTATCCTCATAACTAATGCAATGGTAGCTCTTTTCACTGAGACATTTTCATCTTTTTGAAAAATTATTACTGTGATTGACAGAACTTCTAACATTAATCAAAGTCTTAAAGTTCAGTAAGTGGATGTCATGGACAGACTCGTCTGCCTTAGAAATGAGCTGGTTTCAACTAGTTCCCTTGGGCCAGATATAGGTTGTCATTTTGTATTTTAGTATAATTGTTCTCATCAGGTTTTTTAAGGTTGTCATGGCTAATGTTTTCCCCCTTTTCAAATTAATAGTAAGGGAGTCATTTATCAGACATTGACATCTACTTTGTAGACATTTACATGCCATGTTGATCCTAAATCACCTTTATTTTGATGTACCTATACATGATGTCCTTGGGATCACTATCATATCACATGAATGAGACCTAACAGATTCTAACAGAATTAGACTCTAAAAACAATATTCTCCAAAGGTATAAATCACCACCATTTCAATGATGGTAATGGAACAATATCACAGCTCCAAACTGCAGTAGCAATAACTTGGATAATGCAGCCAGTATTAAATAAATCATGGGAAAGATTAATAAAAAAATCTCATCGCTCCCTGGTATCTACCAAAATAGATTTCAAATTAAGTCAGTAATTTTACAGCATACATATTTGCCTCCTAGAAGAGAGGATTAGAGTAGAAATGCATATTATATAATGCAAGCTCACAAATGTCTGTCACATAATATCTTTCACTGCATATGTCAATTAGAGTTTTTCAATTCATGAGTGGCTTGCAACTTCAGCTACAAGGAAGTCATCCATATGTAAGTTTTGTATGCAAGTGTGTATGTGTTTATTGTAGCTAACCAGAACATTTTCACAGAACTGCAAAAAGTGACACAGGATTTAGTGACTCCTGCTAAAACAGCAGTTGGAAGTTAGGTGGGATACCCTTGGGCATCTCAAATAGAACTAAATGCTTGTAAATAGGCAAATTAAACTTCCCCCGCAGATGTTTGTTTATTTTGAAAAATATGAAAGTTAAAGAGTTTTGGAGAACTGCTGTAGTCCTTATCCCTCCTAGACTCTCAGTATAATCCTCTACCCTTTCTAGCCACTAAGGGATGACCTAGATACAAGGGGTCTACTTCTGCTTCAGATGTCTCTTTTTTTCCTGCCTGGCCCCTAGCAGCCGTTCTTCACCGGCAGAAGTTTCCCCCACTCCTGCATTGTATCCTCCAGTCCTATGCAGATGTGGAGCATTTGAAATGGCTCTAGACATTTACAGAAAATGCCCCTATTTTTGCCCTTTGTCTGGAAATAAACCCTGAAGTCTTAGACAAGGCACTTAAATTCTCAAGCCTTGCATAACACTTTTCAGGGACAAAATAATTGCATTGTGAAAGGTGTTGAGGTTGCACAGATCTTTCAGTTTGTTTTCTAAGATGTAAAGGAGAAAAACATTTTCATTCAAGTGGCTAATACTACACCAACACCCCAGACAAGTGTCTGCATCATAACTCTTCTGACAATCATGGAAGAGGTGTAGAGGATAATGGCTTCTGTGGTATGACCTATTAACAAAGTATTAAAGAGTTGTAATAGAAAATAAACCTGACTCAATTTGCCTTTCTCATGCAATGACTAGGTACAGATTTTTCCTATGAAACAATCCCAGGAGTAGAGACCTTTAGGCAGACTGCAGTGCAGATGCCAGAGAATTCAGATTTGATTAGCAAATAAAGAAGCTTGAACCACCATAGTTGGAGAAGATGCCCTCAACATTCGTTACTTTAAGACAAAAGAAAAATTCTGTCTCTGACATGAGCACTGGAAGCTGACCAACACTTCATGTTGAAAATGAGACCGGAAAATTCTTCCTGAAATGTCTGATTCCATTCAATCAGCTACATATTTTTTCTGGAAAAAGACCAAGCACTTCATCCTTTTGTATCAAATGAGATGATTAACCTTGAAATTAACCTTGTTTCCTGTACTGGTGTTTTCTGCTCCCTCTGGAAGCAATGATAGAGATAACCAGCCACAAGAGTCTAACACGGGTAAAAAAGGGATTCTGAAATCTTAAAAATTCAGACCAGTCAGATTGTCACTGGGAAGTCTTACCTGCAAAGTGTGTTTGAGTATTTCAGAGAAGCATGTCACCAGACAAGCCAACGTCTTATTTGTCTGTTTGTTTTTCTTAAGGTTCTTTCACAGTGAAATCAATGGACTGGCACAGCCTTATATTCTAGTTATATAACAGCAGTTACATAAATACATATATATAACTGACCAACACACAAGAAGTCATAAAACTACCTTATCTTTACTCTTACAAGATTATGCATCCCCTACTACCATGCAAAATCTTTTCTATCAGCAGTTTTAAATTATCAAAGATCTGGTACTGAAAATATCTGTTATCTAAAGCAGCTGTTATTTGGAAAGTAGTGCATAGCTAGAAAAAGACATGAAGTCAGCAGAGAAAAAAGTGTGTAAAATTTAGATCTATGTTTCATTTAGAAATCGCCTTTAGCTGCATACCTGTGACCTGTTACCCCAAGATAATTATTTTACTGTCTTATTTTCATATCTTACCTAATTGTTGTTTACTTTCTCTTTGCTTTGGAAGCAGCATATCAGAACACTATTGCCAAATTGACAGGAATGGTGATAGCACACTTAAATACATTTGCAGATCTCACGTGTAAGACCAAGGGAAATGCACAAGTAAAATAATTTGCTCTACTATGGCAGCCTGATTTTACAAGAGAAATAGCATAAACTAGACACAAAGTGATGTTGAAAGTACAAACTAAACTAATGCAAATACACAAATTCCTGAGAAATAATGACTTGCAGTTCTGATAAGGGCAAGTGTTTTCATAATAGCAGCCAGTAAAACAATCTGAGACAGAAATATAATTTAAAATTGATAGTCTTCTTTGAACATTACAGCTCAAAGCATAAAAGCTGTGTATCTCTGTGCCTGCCCTGTTTTGATATGACATCCAGCTGGGCTAAGCTTTCTCTGAGTGAGCTGTCCTTATAATCCACTCAAATCAGTACAGTCATAAAACAAATGAGGATTATCAGCATCTGCTGCAAAATGATGCAGCTTCTGTGGATTCTAGATTATTTTACTATTTGAAATACAAATTCTGTTGGTTAAGCAGTAACTGCAGGGCTCCCAGGATTTGAAATTTAAGTATTTACAGTGTTATGATGTTGTGATGACCTAGCACCAGGCATCTTCTATGTGGCTTCTAACTTTTGTGTGGGGAAAAAAGACGCGTTGCATATGGGGATGGAGAGAAAAAGGGAGAGGTGTTACCAAAGTAACATCCATGGCATGAACAAGAGTCTTACACATCCCAATAAATGCATGAAGGCTATTTCCAGCAGCTTTTGCTCAAACCACCAAAGTGTAAGTAGGGTAGGTAGGACTTTCCCCCCATGAATGAAAACCCTACTCGTATTATGCTAGCTGGAATTGTGGAAGCACAGGTGGCAATGCCAGATGCAAGCTCTTTGACATTCTTGGCACTACCCTCCTTAGTGGAAGGATGAGGAGTATCAGTAGCTCACACGCCAGCAGGCAGCCCTGTACTCTGTGCTGTGTCCTCCAGGAAGATGTTTTCCTTGGATCTGCAGCGACAGTGCAGATCTCTGATCCGGGTTCTCTCTCACACATGATGGCACAGGTACATCAGCTCTGACCTGGTGAATATTTCATAGCTCATGAAAGTTACTGTAATAGGGATTGAATTTATACCTGGTTAACTGAAAAATAAACTTTTTCTGAGAAACGCAGTGTTCACATAGAAGTATTTGATTCCAGCCACTACTGCAAAGAGGTAAATCTCTGCAGCTGCCTTTGGCAACTCTTTGTGTACTCAAAGAACTTAAAACAATAAATATCTCTATTTCCAGCGGTGCTTTCATGGGAGAAGCTCCAGATAAACTGTGATCCTTGCTTATTGAATGGAACCTTGTTCTACTTTAAACTCGTTCTCTCTCTGCATGTTTTTTGTATGCATTATATCCATATACCTGAAAACACACATGAAAAAGAAAAAGGGCTTTATATGAATAAAATCCAAAAACAATTTTAAGCCCTCTTCCCTGATTGGCTGGCAATTTACTTCTGCAGGTAATGAATAACAGTAAGAAATATCATTTTAACTCACAAAACAGTCTGTGCGTGGCAGAAGATTAGTTTTTAATAGAAAATTAAACTAGGAAAAATTTAAAACAAACAAACAAACAAAACCCCCAAACAAACAACAACAACAACAACAAACTAGTTTTAAAATAGACTTGCCCAAATATAAATATGTTTTTAATTCCCTTAACCATATGTGTGTGTGTTGGCTTAATCCATCAAGTTAAACAGATTTAACAGACCTGTTGGATATTTCTTTTTTCTTGGTTTTTCCTGACTGATTGGGCATATACTAAAATGAGCATGATATTCCTGGCAGCTCAGTTTTAATCTGAGCAGTTCAGTAGATGATGTCTTTCAGGCATTCAGCTTTTCACCAGTTTAGGTCAGTAATACATTTTCATTAAAGGGGTCAGGAATATAATTGTAGTTAGGTAAGCAATAAAAGCTTAACCACCACTTTGCAGATATTGTTCTTTCCCTCGTTTCCATTACAGAAGGGCAACTGAGCATACTTATAGGCATTTATACTTCCATTACATTACAGGTACTTAATTTCCATTTTCTTCAGACTATTTCTGTTTTTAGAAATGGCCATCAACCAGCCACTCTCTTTATCCAGTAACTTCTGTCTGTGATAACTAGGTATCAGTTGTTGGCAAGAAATACAAAACAAACCCAATCTGTTTTTCTCAAAAAGAATGAGAAAGTAATGAGGTGTGTCAATATAAAAGTGAATTATATTTCACTGTCCCACAGCTTTGTGTGTGTCAGGCCCTGATCTTCCTTTTGCTCATTCATTTGCCAGTCTGTTCGTTGAGTCAAATTTAATGATAACAGAACAATGGGACAATGGGAATGCGATGGATTGCATTCACTTATAGGAGATTTTGTGAACTGCACACAGCAAGAAGGAACATTATTCCAATAAAAATGAAATAGTACACTTGTGATTTCATACCCCTTGATTGACATGTAATAACCTCTGCTTCCTATTACTGTGAGAAGATAAGAAATTAGTGTTAGAGAAGTAGGTGCCTCGTGATAAAGAGAACTACTTTTTATGCAGAATAAGCAACATCATCTATTCTCAAAGGTGTTTTACTGTCTTTTGTTCAACTGATTAGAAATACTTCTACAGCTTTTGATAGCATTGACAGAACCTGTTGTCATGGTCCACAGGTCTCCCGTTCAGCATACAAAAGCACAGTATGTCTTCAGTAATGATTTGACATAAATAAGCACATTTTTTCTCCTCTGTGATATCAGCATGTTTTCCACAGTTTTTATATGTAAATTCAGTCTGAGACTAAGCTCTGATCTGGGGTGAAAACAAATAGTATAGACAGGAATCTGGTGCCATCTGAGGCCACTGGCACAGTCAGCAGCTTTGGCCAGGTAGCCCACACATGCAAAGACAGAAATGCTAAGTCTGCATCTGTGCCCAAGCAGACTGGGCTTCCTATGCCTGTGTCTACTTCATTGTAGAGCAGCATTTTGGCCTGACACTGTAGTGGGTATCAAATCCAGGATGGAAAGGTCTGTGCTAAAAGCATGTTTCCCCAGATAAACTTGGTCTGACTTGCTGAGAACTAGAACCTCCCAAAACGATTCTGACAACTACACTAAGCTGAAGGCCAGCTATCCACAACTGAAGGCTGAGAGATAGCACTATTCAGAGGGAAAAGCAGCACAGAAGTTAGTGACAAACTATTTTAGACTGTAGAGAAAAGGGGTGCAGACAACTGTGCTATAAGGAAAAATAGGATGAGTATTACTAAGAAAATTTTCTTCTGAAAGAGCTTGAGGAAAGATCCACTTTAGTTACTTAATACTGCTTGGAATAAAGGACTGCAGAACTCCAAGAGTAAAGGGCTCCCTTCCAGTCAGGTTTGTAGTCACAGGAACAGGTTTAAATCAATAGCTGAAACTGCTGTTTCAAAATTGAGCTAAATCGCTCCCAGAGGACCTAGAAGTCCTAGGGGAGATGATTTTCAGATTGCACGTGTCTCATAGATCTAGACCAGAGGGCTTAAGGGGTGATCATGCTGTTAAGGGACCACCAGCCTTCAAGGATGATCCCAGGAAATCTATTATTTTTTTTTATTAGTTTATTGCATTCTCCCCCTGATTATTTCAAAAAATCTCAGTTGCTGTTATTCCATTTAATTACAACTTAATGTCTGGTGTCATTATTTTACATCTGGTTAATGAATGAAAAACAAGATTGATTCACTTACACCTCTGGACATAAAAAAAAGTTCCTGTAAAGTTAAATATCATACAGAATTGTGCACTGCAAAGTCTCTTTAACGCCCACAAGTTATACAGAAAAGTTATTTTTATTCCTTCTAATTTAGCATCTGTTTCTGCAGTACAGCAGTCCCATGCAGAGCTTCATTTAAGTCTGGAGGTCTGTGTCAGTATTAAAGTCTCTGATAACAGATTGCAGTGAAAAATTGAGAAATTATCATACACCATATTAGTCTATGCAATATAGAAAAATAGAAAAGGTTTGAAGAATGTCTCTGTTGGAAATGAAAGATCAAAAATGTGTCACTGAGTTCAATTTTTTTTTTTTTAATTGGGTAGTGGATATTTGGCACATGAAACAATCTTATAACAAAGCTTCTACAAAATATTTTAGACCTCTGAAGCTAAAAAAACATGTTCTTTTTAATGTTGTTAAGAAGAAGCAAAATTCAAAGGGTAACAGGTTGTAATTGCTTTTTGAAAAGACGGCTGCCTAAAGTGAAGGTTATTTTTGTCCATTTACACAGTGTACTGCATTTCCTAGCTAAATTATAGAAAATTATATGCCATGGCTTTCTTTCTGCCTTTAACTAGCTTTATATGAATCTTATAGATCATCTCTAAATCTTTGTTGCATTTTACCAATTATTTTAGGTTTACAAAAATATTCTACCTAAACACTCCTGATTCCTGATAATTGGCTTTCTACAGGGACTAATGATGAGCATGTTATTCTCTTTGGTGCAAAGCTCTTCAGGGGACCACATTTCTGTATTTACTTTGTCTCTACTACCTGCAACACCAAATCACATTTATGTTCTTGGAGGTCCATCTTGGGGAAGCAGAGATGAATTTATTATAACCAGCACCATAGAACATAGAAGCAATGTTATGAGTGTTCTGCTAATTTATAATAAAAAGTAGATCTCCTTACTTAATTCAAATCATTTCTCAGTTCCTGGGCAGTACACAGAAAACAAAATAAATGTGGAGATAGTTTCAAGTTTTTTTCTCATTCTTGAATAAAATCACATAACTCATAACATGCTTTAAAAATATTGAATATTAAAAATTGACTTTAATTAATCTACACAATTATAATGTCAGTGTTTTGTAAAAGAGTAATAGATCCTTTATATTTAGAAACAACTGGAGACAAGTATGACCATTAGTAACTATTTTCGTTATGGGAGAGAATATGAAGTGTCTTTTGGCGTTTTTCCTCTGAATCTGAAGCCTTAAGCTTTGATATTTGAGCCCAAAATGGTACAATAAAAAAACATGAGACAAATTCAGGAAAAGTAAACCTGGTGAATATTGAATGTCGTAGGTCCAAACACGGTCTCTCGTTCAGGGAGCTGCCAAGTGAGAAGTAGAAGAAAAAAGCACAAATCAGCAGTCAAAAGATAAATGTGTACTGATAGCCAATTCTGGCAAATACTGGAGACAGCGTGCTGATCTCCGTGTCACTTTGGTCTGACCCACTGTGTTAGCATTTATGTTTAAAATATTTACATTCTTTTCTTTTTAAAACATACCTTGAGTTTTCTTGGGAGTTGGAACAGCTTTCTACCAATTGGTATGTGGACAGGCACTCTGAAATGGGAACTTTATAGCCAAAGTAAGGTATTTTCTGTGTCATTGCTTGCCAACGTCCATAATGCTTTCCAACTCAAGTTGAGCTATTTCATTGCTGTTCCAGCATCTATATGCTTGGAATAAACACGAAGCACAGGGTGCATTTTTGTGTCCTTGGACTTGTTTGTTACTGTGTACTAAGGCAAAATTGTAGGAGATAAGACAGGCTTTGTGGCTGTGTTCAATAGATATGTGTGGCACAGGTTAGTGTCCCATTACGGGTGTTATATGAACACACGCACACTGATGCTGGAATAGTGCCCACCATGGGGACGAATGGTGTTAAGCCCAGGGCTTATTTTAGGATCACCTGAAATCTCAGCCAGAGAGGCTGGGAGATGCTCTGCAGCCCCAAGGTTTCTATAACATCTTGTCAACCTGATGCTTTGCCTAGATTGCTCAATGATGGAAGGAGGTTGAAGTGTCTTTAGCTGGTTCACATCTTCCAGTTTTTTGTTGCTGTCTCATCTGTGAGGGAGAGATTGTCTGTGAGGCTTTCCCAGTATTGTGACAGGGTTAGTATGGGGGCAGCAGTCAGCCAGAAATGTCCAAAGCTGAGAGGGCAGAAACAGCTCAACAGGCTTAAGGGGAATCACTGAAGGACACAGGTGACTTACATCTCAGTCCTTTGCTGAGGCTCTTTTCATCATCATTCACAGCTTGAGTGTCAGGTTGACAGCTTCCACACTGACAAATAATACAAGTGAATGCATTGGCTTTTTATATACTACAGTCTGGACAAGGCTCTTGAGCCAATTTTTGTCAAACTTAACCCTCATTTTAATGAGCTTTTCTTACCTCTATACCAAATTAGTTAAACTCATATTACACTGCATACAGCTAAAGCTCAAAATCACTCAGAAACCTTCAGCCTTCCACAGCACATTTGGTACAACCTCAGCATCACATGAGCAGCCTAAACTTTCTAATCAACTTCTTACTCCATCACTACAAGAGGTTAAAATGAGAGTCTGTTGTCTTGCAAGCCAATGCTGCCATTTGTTGTGCTCTGAAGGCTCCTGAATTTTGTACCCTTGCTTCAGACTCTGCCTTTATTCCTGAGTCACCTAAAAAGAATCACATACTTTTTAATACATCTGTTTACATTAACCACAGAATCACACCATCACAAAATGGTTGA
The DNA here is from genome assembly GCF_015227805.2 of Hirundo rustica. Lineage (NCBI taxonomy): Eukaryota > Metazoa > Chordata > Aves > Passeriformes > Hirundinidae > Hirundo > Hirundo rustica. The sequence continues at coordinate 36,149,205 of NC_053451.1, read as the reverse complement.
GGTTGGAAAGAACCTCTGGAGGGCATCTTGTCCAAACCCCCTATTCAAGCAAGGCCGCCTGGAGCCAGTAGCCCAGGATCATATATCAGATAGTTTTTGAATATTTGTCAAAAAGGATGGAAACTCCACAACCTCCATGGACCTTTTTCAGTACTTGGCCACTCTTGCAGTAAAAAAATGAAATTGTTTCCTGATATTCGGAAGAAAGTTCCTGTGTTTCCATTTGTGCCCATGGCCTCTCATCCTGGCAACAGCACTACCGAAGGGAGCCTGTTTCCAAGTTTCCTTGCATGGTCTTTCCAGTGTTTATATTCATCAATAAGATCCCCTCAGCCTCCTCTTCTCAAGGAGAAACAGTCCCACCTCTCACATCCTTTCCTCAGAGAAGAGATGCTCCAGGCCCTGGTTCACCTCCATGGCTCCTCATTGGATTTCCCCCAGTATATTTATGTCTCTCTTGTACTGGGTTGTCAAGAACTGGGCAATAGAAAGATGGCATTTAACATATTTAACATGAACTTCAAGAACTATCATGGTATGAAATTATTATTTTTGACAAACAAATCCAAATCAAAAAATCATTGCATTATTTTTTATCATTTTTGAATTTCTTATTTTGCTGATGGGTAAATTTTCAAGCACTTACAGCTACAGACATATATGGCTGGTTTAGTCAGAGTTACAAAACATTCCAGAGGCCCAGAATTTGCTCCTTTGCTAGGAAAGTAGAAAGCCCTCAAATGCCAAGAAGGAAGAAAATATCAGGGGTAATCTGCTGATCAGAAAGGGAGACTTATTGATTCTTAAACACAGCTCCCACTGAGAAAATAGAGCTTTGGGTTTGGTTTCGCATTTGAATCCAGATAAACTAAATTTTTCAATGAATTAAGAGAATAATGGGATGTTATTAAAAAATAAATCTCATTTTTTAGAAGAGTCGATTTGACTAATAAATAAAACAGGGGTTTTTTCTTAAGGATAATTTTACTGTGCAAGGAGAGTTGAAATCAGATTTTTCAGTGTGTGTGCTACTTCCAATACCTGTCATAGAGCAACAAGTATAAACTTGCTATTTTAAAGACATATATCATGTTTAATTTACAATGGACTTGCTGGCTTAATAGGGGAAAAAGTGATATATGAAACCTGAGTGCACAAGGAAGCTGACTCCAATCTGAGGAGAGCAGGAAGTTATCAGAGAGCAATTCTCACTTGGAATCCATTTAAAATTAACTGATGGATCCTTTAATCCACTCCAGAAGAAACTCAATTACAGGAAGTGACATTATGCAACATAATAAAAGTAGTGTCAGCTCCAGATCTGTGAAAGCTTGTTGACACAGGGAATGACTCAAACCGATGGGACCATATGGTGAGAAGGAGTGTGTGAACAAGCCTCCTTGTCTTCCAACCAGAGAAGTTTGTGGCAGCATTCTTGACTGCAAATACATCTCATATCCTTTAAATCCACCAATTGAAATGCCATGCAGAAAATATGAATGGTGGTGAGCGCATCAAGGTTTTCCATGAAGGGAGGTAATGAACGTAGGTCTGACACCCCTGGGTACAGCCCAAGCTTGCTTCCACTGACCAGGATGTACTGGTGTCCTGCCACAAGGAGCCCCCACACAAACTGACATAAATAAAATGAATCATTACACAAGAATTCATTGTCTCACATAAGAATTTTAAAACAATTTATTTAGTGATGAAATGTATTGCTAAATAAAGGACTCTAGATTACCACCAGCCTTGAAGCACCCACACGCTTGTTCACAGAAGACTAGATAGGTGATAATTTTGAAGCCAATTAAAGTCTTTCTGTTAACTTTAACTGCACTCAAATAAGCTTAAGAGAAGAGGCAGATCACCTAAAACATATTGTTTTCCTCCAATCAGATGAATGCTGATATAAAAAACTCTGGTAGATGTAGTTCATACTCTGCTCTGCTCTTAGTCCCACAGAGTTCTATTCAAGTGAGAATGAGAGAAGCTTACTAAGTCGGCAGTGAATCCTATATTATAGGAAAGTCAGATGAAAGTATTTTGCTGAGTTGATAAAGAGGGTTGAATTGCTTCCTCTGTAAGAGGGAGCCTGAGGGTTGTGGAGGAAAGAAAGAAAATCATAAGGAATGGAAGGAGAAATGTATATACTAAAAAAACAAACAACAACAACAACAAAAAAATAGAAAAGAAAATAATTTCAATTATCTATGACTGAGAAAGAACTAGTAATGTGACTTTTTTCCCTGAATGGTGAAAACACTAATGTTCCTGAGCAGCCATCTAGAGAAAAATAAGAAGAAAACTAAGATAACTTAAGGATGGGGATCTGTGTCCAACATTACAGAAATCTGTTGTCCATTAAATAAAAGATGGTTGAATATTTTAAATTGCAATGTGCTATTTTATGTGTTTGCACTAGTTAAGAAATTGGTTGGGGACACAGAGTGCAACACTAATCCATCTTTGTTCTGACTGCTACATGATTAGCACACTCCAAGGCATGATTTTATCCTGAACCCAGCAGCACTTTCCTGGACAGAGAATGGTTTGGGAAATCGCACATGCCATAAATTGCTCTCAGCAGGCAGTATGAGACCATACTGCCAAGGGAAGTGAGAGAAAGAAAACATTTAGTCATGGGCAAATTTAACAGTGTCATTTCACAACAGTGCCAGGGAATGGCCCCAGAATGTTTTAGGAGTAAAAATATAAACTTTAAGTTATTTTTTCACTTCTATTTAGCTAGTCATTATGCCTAAAGTGGAGATTTTAGAGCAGTGAGGCTGGATACAGCCAACTGCTATTGGTAGCATTGCAGTGAGATTTCCAGCCTACCAGTAGCAGTGACCAGTTTATGGTGCTTAGAATTATTTGTGAAAGGTACTTTTTTTTTTCCTATTTACTTATAAAATCCACAAATCAGCCATTATGTTTCTCCTGAGGCTCTTGCCAGAAAGACCATAGGTCAAGTGTTGCTTTCTTCATCCTTTCACTCCTAGGTACAAATAATCTAGCATAAGTTAGAAGCATTTTGGCCCTCTTCCAGGCTACATTTAAATAAATTTATAAATCTTTTATTCAGGAAAATTCTTGTTAGCCACTAAATTTGCACAAACTATCCAATGCACATAATAATGGACCAAAATTTTCCTGCAGTGTAATCTCAATTAGCTGTTTTACAAGTATGGTGTCTAACTTTTATGGACAGATAAATTTCTTTATGCAATTAGTCTTAAGTTGGGGTTTTGTTCAACTGGGGTTTTTTTGCTGTTGTTTTTGACTTTTGAGGGTTTTTTTTTCTTTTAGTGAGCAAAACTCAATTGCTACAGTTTTATTCTGGGAGGTAAAAAGTAAGTTAATTGAAATTATTCCATTTACAGAGTTTACAGTGTTCTTTATTTTTTTAGTTTGGGCTCAAAATATTCTTTCTTATTGATTAAAATAATTTTAAACCATTTCATCAAAGAACAGGTAACTATAAGAGGAGTCAAGTTCAATCAAATGCAGATGAAATTCAGAGCCTAACTTACTTGGTATTTCATCAAATTGTCCTGGAAATGCTTCAAATGGGGATATCCTTTATAAGGTTATGACATGAAAAGTGGTTTATCAGGATTTTATTTTCAGAGTGTTTGGTTTCAACATTTTTTTAGTGTAAGCTGATACATTGCCTCAGAATACTGACAGGAATCCAAATTTAGTCTCTTTGGTTGGTGTCCTTAATCTCTCCTTAGCTTTTTTAATGTTGAAACATAGAATGCTAAGCTATGTATTACCTTCCAATTTATTTATTTAATTTACAACTACCTGAAGTACTACTTACTTCCTTATTCTCCTAAGTAATTTAATATGGCCTTTATGGATATGTATTTTAATTAAATTAGGTCTGATGCCCGAATCAAAAAGAAGGAACTTAGCTTACTGATGCAGAGAGCCTAAAATGAAAATTACGGCTCCCAAGTAGGTGATTCTGCAAAAATCTGGGGCCTGCTCTTGGGTTTTTTAATGATCTGCAATGCACCATAATGGCCCCTGGCATGTAGTTAAGCTACAGAAGGAACATTTTCCAAACTCAGCTGCATTCATCCATCTTCATAATTTCTATTTCTTTGCACAGACTTTCTGTCCTTGAGGCCGCTTGGCTGACGGTTTAAAAGTGCCACTAGGCTGGGTACCTGAAACATCCCTATCTGAGAAAGTAGTTTCATATGCAGAGATAATCCTGAATCACTACCCATTTTGACCCAGCATTCCAAAGCATCTCCCTAACAGTTGTCTCATCTTTTTAAAATTTTTCACTTCTGTCATAGTTGGTTTGAGACAAGAACTAGTTTTATTTGCTAGTTGCGTAGTACTTAGTATGTCAGAGCCCTTGTCCACTGGTGAGATTTTTGTGTGCTGCCACCAAGCAAGCTACAGCAATTTGTGAACTGAGCCCTGGTTGCAACATCTCTTCAAACCATCCACAGACTTACTTTTTTAACCCAGCTATTGCTGTGTGCCTCTGGAGGTGCTGCTTGGCAGCCTGCTGAGCAAGACAATTAAATGTTATTCTTTTATTTTTTTTTTGAGCTGGGATATTTTTCTTTCCTTTTTCCAAATACTGAGTAGAAACTCTCTTTATCTTCCTTGCATTTTGTCCAAAGCATGACTGGCATGTCTCCATCCCAATGTATTCCATGTCATACTCACTACATGATGAGTTTTCATTGAGAAGGATGTTTTTTTATGTACAACTTGCAGGTTTTGCTCTAAATTTTTAGCCCTTGCTGCTTCATTTGCAGGAGCTTAAGTAGTGTTATTTTGGAATGGGCTATTCTGAGAGTATGTGACACTGATTGGAATCAGCACTCTTTTCTCATCCTGATGCTTTTTTTGTAACAATCAGCTTGTGACTCGACTCCTACTCTAGTGCTTCCAGCACCACATGCAGTCACCACTCATTTTTGAGGGTGTGTCCAGGCACTGTAGTCTGTGCTAAGGGAATGGGACATTCCTTAAAACCTCTGTTCGGTTTACAGCCCTAACTCCTTTCTTCCAGGCTGAGACTGCAAGTCCAATAATTGAATCAAGGGGGGTTCCTAAATTGCTATATCACATCTCTGTACATAAAATATTAAAGAAATCTGAGTAGAATTCACAGATTTTATGTGAGCTATTTTTCTTGGCTTACAGCAGGTAATTGCTACTTTCTTTGACAGGTGTGGTGAATTCCCCAGGCTCATTCACATATGAAGTGAAATCTTCAGCAGTAAAATCAGTGTGATATTGCACAGGGATGTAAACCCAGGTGTCCTTCTGTTTGAGAATTATCTGAGTTAAATCATAGAAATGATGAATATGCTTCATACTGAAATTTTCAGAAATTCCTCATAAGATGAGGCTGAACTCACTACAGGGACTACAGATCATACTAGCTACTTGAATTCCCAGGCTGCTACACAGGTCCAATTTGAGCAGTACTTTTAGCTATATTCTTACTCCACGGCATAACTGGCTGCTTAACAATTTAAAAGTAGTTGACCTTTTTCTTTCTCTTTTATTACTCAGTATGTCCCTTCATATGGCCAGAACAAGGGTGATAAGATGGTTTTATGCTGATTACAGGCTGCTTCTCAAAGGAGGAATCCTTTCAGATTTGATTAAATCTGTGTGTGAAAGGCCCCTGAATACCAGCAGAGTAGCATGGGGAAGCCCAGGATAGGAGTGAGTTGTAATCATGATTAGCTATATACAAACAAGCAATACGCTTTTCATCAGCTCCCCTCTGGTCTTATCCTATTGCACAATGGTTTCTCATCACTTCAGACTGCACAAAGTCCTCCAGGTCTCAGAGAGTCCTGCTCACCTTGCTGTCTTGCTCTTCTGCCTGACCACTGCTCTGAGATCGGAGAGGTCCCAAGTCCACGCCAATAGGGCGTGTGGTTCTGCTTCCACATGTCTGAACAAAGTCATGATATGCCATCATATCCCATGACCAGAAGGAGGTTTGCAGGCTAGACATTCACGTACCTCAATCCTCTTACAGGCCTAGTTAGGGAATGTGCAACAGAAAGCTCAACATCTACTGAATGGATTCCCCCCATGAAGAGTTACCATTATCACTTTTGCTGAGATAGGTTGTTGGAGATAATACTTACCTTGCATGTAATAGCTTAATATTTACAGCACTTGGCCAGGAGATAGGAAGCTTGTCTTCTGGATTCTCCATGATCCAAAGGAGACTGAATTTATGTGTCTCAAGCAAATGCCCTAAACCCAAGATAGATTTGAGGAAAAAAAAAAAAAAAAAAAGATTTCATAACTCCTTGTTCATCCAGGCTGGTGTACATCCTGTGAAGTGGGCTACACTGGGATGGAGAGAGAATGTTAAAAACTCAGTGGAAATGCTGTCTGAATGACATGCAAATCCATGGCTGGATTTGTGGTTCTACGCAGGACTGAAGTTTTAGTTTTTGTGAATTAGTCATTTTAGTTTCATAAAATAAGACAGGAGCAAAAACAACTTAGAAAGAAATACAGAAATTAAAGTTATTTCTGAGTTTGTATTATAAAATATAATACAAATATAATACAAATTATAAGTGGAGTCCCATTGTTCAGTACTGTAGGCAGCTATTAATTATTTCATGCCTTAGAGGATGCAGTCATGAGCTGATACTTCAATGCACCCTACTGCAAAACAGAAACCATTATAAATGTCTATCTTTTAAGAGACGAGAGAGAAAATTATGTCTGTCACGAAGTTCTCAGAATCTTAAACCTCTTGATAAAATGAGACAGAGATTTACTGCCTTACGTCTATTTCAATGGAAGTGAAGTTTATATGCTTCAGCCTAGATACCTTTTTCCTTTTTTTATTTATTAAAAGGAAAAAATAAATATAAGTTTCTTAAATTTTTCATGTAAATTCTCATGAAGAAAATATATTATTCAGTTTCACCTAAGAGTTTGCACTGACCATCACTCCAATAAGTTATATTAAGTTTCAGGGAATAGGATAAAATTAACATCATAGTCATTATAAATTACTAGAGGAAGAAGTTTAGTTTGCATACTCTGAACTGTTATAATACAGTAGGCAATTCTAATTATACTTCAACTTAGAGCAGATGACAATTGGAATTACAATTGCTTTATGGCAGATATCTAAATGAAATCCATGGTACTTTTATAGCTAGTTCTAATGAATCAGGAACTTACACAGCACACATGTACCTCAGTAGAAATCTTTGTCTTTCAAGAATGAATCTTTGAAAATAAAGCCAGAAAGAACAGATGCTCCATTGTAAATTCTCACGTCCAAGGAGGTCTCAAATCTGATAAATGCCCAGCATCAATGAGAGCTTTGTTTTAATAACTTGGGCATCTTAATGTGCTACTAGGTCAAGAACACCTCAAGGAACAGTTTAAATAAAGCACACCAGACAAAGACCGGCATGTTCTGCTGGGAAAGGACACTAGATCAAAGAGACAGCACCATAGCAAAGAGATGGCATTCTGGCACCATGGTTTTTCATAGAATGATAGATGGCTATTGCAAAAGCAATAAATATTAGTAAAAGGCATGTTAAAGAAAGATAAAACTAAAGACAGTCACTTGAAGGCTGCTCAATGACCATGGTTAGCTAACTAAACCTCTATTTCTTGAACTCTTCTGTATTTCACCATCCCATATTTACTAACATAAATAGCACTTCTGTAATGTTTCCTTTTAGATTTGGAATTGGCACCACTGCTACCTCTTTTCTGGAATATTTTATTGTTGTCCTTTGGCAGTTACAGACACCCTAGATAATAAAGTAAAGGAAAATTTATCCCCGCCACACAGAACTAACTAACCGTAGTAATTTTCTTATACTTTCACTGTAAATAACCTTTATTTTTTTCCTTCTTTTTTTTTTTTTTTTCCTGTGGTTATTGTCCTTAGTTATTCCTTTCTTCCTTTTTCAATTTATGATACATATGCTGTGAAATTCAAGGTTGAATAATTCCTGAGTTACTTTTTGATTTTTTCAGTTTGCAATGTGGCTGCACTTTTGTTCTATTATTAAATTCACTTTTGCATGTGTTTTATAGACAAAACTCCCTTCAATGCAGAAATAATTTCAGGATCAGCAAACACTAAAGTAAAATAAAACCAGAATTCTCTGTTGTCCTTCTATTGGAAGTGTTGCACTTTGAGCTGAGCAGATACCTAGGAGCATAAAATATTGTTGGTTGTATTAATTTGGTTGGATGAGTAATAACTATATCTTACAATGTTAATTATTTTCAGAGAATGATCCAGGTATTTTCTGCCAAACACAGTCCCATGAAAATGTCCCAAGATATTTGACAGCAATCTGCTGGAAAACACCAAGAAACCCATGAACAAAAGGGAAACAAAATAAAACACCTCTATTACGTTCCCCATGCCCTCAGTCTCTGACCTGTCACATGAACTGTAATCAAATCCTTCTATTTTGTTTTGCTGTCACAAGCCTCTTGGTAGCTTGACTTCTAATTGTTTTAGCCAGAGAAAACTGTTGCTATAGCCAAACTACATATAGCTTTCTGAGAAACATCGGGATGTTGTGCAGGCAACGTCCTGGATCAATTATTCCCAGTTTTTGTAAGCCGAATTTCACACCACCCAGAACAGATATCACTGAGAGAGTGTACATCAGAAGAATTTATTAGTTTCAGTTGTGTCCATACACTTGGCTCATACTTCATGGTTTGGGAACCTCTTCCTCAGATCAGGAAAATATCTCTTATTCAGGTATTTTCATATCTTTCTTCCCACTCCTCCTTTTTATAACAGTTCATATTAACATTACCTTCATTTTTGTCATTTAAAACAATCAAAACAATAAAAACCTCTGGGACTTTTAATTGCATGAGTATGGGTATCTGACATTCTTTTTTTTTCCTTAAGAATTTCAGGGGATTAGGCTGGGACTTTTTTCTGTGAATTAAAGTTATATGTTTCTTTTTAGAAACTGTTTATTTGTCTCATAATTTTTTTTCCATTCAATTCTTATTGCCTAGTTCTTTCTCATCACATAGGCACTTTGATTTCAGAACACCAAGCAATTTCAAGAACTCTTTTATGATTCTCAGCTTTCTGTGACTAATATAGGCACCTCAGATAGGTTGTGCTTTTATTTTAGAAGCCTCTCTGGGATGAAAAATCTTCACAAAATACTTATATTTTCTTTATAATCCTTTTGGCAGACCTTTAGAAAGCAGTCTGGGCTATAAAAGATCAAAATATAAGAGTTCTTTAGCTGTATCAGACTGGCTGCTGAGTCTATTTTGAAACAAGTTCTTACAAGAAAAGTACTTCTGATTTGTCTTTTTTTTTTTTTTTTTCCTTGAAGGTGTCAGTTAAGGCAGCTTTACCTCTTCATGTCCCCACAGCTCTTCTTAATCTTTCTTCTTTATGAGCAATTCAAGTGGTTAAAGCAATTATAAAAATATAGATGGATATAAATTGATGTGTGACAAATATAGACAAGCATGAGTCTTGGTTTCTTAATTCACAAAGATTTCAGAAATAAATTCCCAAATTCCAAGTGTACTCTGATCATTGCTATCACTAATTATTTTTCTCAATTAAGAAATCAAATGCATTATCACACTAAAACTAATTTGAATATCATTCTTCCAAACCTGTATAGGATTGAATAGTACACAGCACAGCAGAGAATTTAAGAATGTAAATTCAAAATAAAACCCTCAAATGACACAAAATACAATGATGTGATAATCTTGTTTTAGAATCAAGCATAAGAATATTTACAAATTTCTAAACTTTTGAGAACTATGAAATTATCAGCCCAAGTTACTTTATTTTATCAATAAAGTAAACTGCAACTTGTCAGAGGAAAGTGGCTTCTTCATGACATCACTGGCCAGCACATTAGGTGGAGCCATCTGCACAATGCCTCTTCAGACCTCAGTTACAATGGCACCTTATCATCAACAGCATCTTGCATTTAGGCATTTCGACCCAAATTAAAGTATCTTTCCCAGTCAACTTTATCTCTGTAAACAGCGGGAAGGAATGAAAGTAAAACTGGTTTCTGTATATTGCTAAGTTCTTTCCTGAAAAATTCTATATTGGCAATGACTTTGTTTGTCGCTGTATTAATTGTGCCTTTATTTTGCTTTTCCCCATGCCATATTACTTATTACAATTCCATTTCTAGTGCAAGTTAAGGAAATTTAAAAAACAATGTGAAGTAATGCAGTATGTGACCTATTTATTTTAGGAAAATGGTGTTTTACTGATATGCCAGGCCCAGAATTATTGCTGCTTTCTTACACCAAGGTTCATAGAATCATAGAATTTTTGAATGATTGGGTTGGAAGGGACCTTAAAGATCATCTAGCTCAAATCCCCTGCCATGTGCACATGGTTTTCCTTCTCTCCATCTTTGCCATGTAGACCTAATTTTACCTCATGTGCCATGACTAGATGGATTAAATTAAAGTTCACTTTTGTCCGCCTCTGACATCTCTGTCGCAGGGTACGAAGCAGCTGTGTTTCCAGTAAGTAGCCACCCGTCGAGGCTGGGTACCATGCAGTCCACACACCCAGGGCTCTACCAGCCATCTGCAGCACATGAACTGCTGTTCTACTCCTGCTACATACTGCCTCCATTTCAAACACAGTATTTTTTCAAGATGAGCTTTTTTCTGGTTTTTTTACCTAACAGTATTTCTTTCTTGCCCTTCCTGTCTCTATAACAGCCTCAAGGAAACCAAAGCTATGGCAACACAACAAACATAATACATTGCTAAATTTTTGTCCCACTGCATTAGAGAAGCTGTTTTTCCTATGAATATGTATTCTTGGCTGACCAAGCGAGCGCTGTTGTAAGCTTTGTGTCACTGCCCATTCACAGACCACAGGAGCACCTCGTTGTCAGTGGTTTCTCCTTGCAGAGCTTATTCAGAAGGAATGACTGCTTTGCACTCTCCAACAGCTGTTTTTCACAGTGTTTGTTCATGTCTTTGAGACCGTCGTGGGTCCATTGTATTTGCATTACTTAGGCTATTCACAAGTTTCCCAGGATATTGCAGAGGATGAAGGCATACATGGATCGGTAGCATGGTAGTAAGAGACTTATATCTCTGCTAAAGAGATACATGCTAAACAAAAATTCATGAGAGAATGTTGCAGTTATTTCACCGGTGACAAGCCATCAGTCATGAGACTGTGGTTCCACAAACTTCTGTTGTGTTCACCTTCCTGGGAGGTGTGTTCCGTTCCTCTCTCCCTCCAGTCAGGATAGAAATTGATCTATCAGTAAGTTCCTTAGAAGTTATTCTGAGCTACTTCTCTTCCAGTCTCATCAGTATTTCTGTTCTACAACATAGAAATCATCAAAATGTTCTTGTGGCACTTGAGGCTGTGTTTTAGTCGTAGACTTGACAGTGCTGCGTAAATTGTTGGACTCAATGACCTTAAAGGCCTTTTTTCAGCCTAAGGGTTCTATTTCCAAGCTTAATGGTCTAACCACCAAATTGTTTAGTCATGTCCATTCACATTTCCTATTAACAGATTGATGCAGACAACATTTTATTAAAAAATAATATCAGCTTGATACCTACAGGAAAAGGAGTGCCAAAAAGAGACCTGATGATGAATATTTGCTTCATTTTATTAAGTAGTATAAACAAATATTCATGCCAGGATGTTGAATACAACAGGAACTAAGAATCATCATCCAATAATACCTTGGCATCCTTTGTTGAGGCACTCAGAGTTCTGGGTGATACTGACAAATAAAATAAGTGAATATATTATTAAGATATATTTATTAATTTATTAAGAATAAGCAGGACAGTCTTTAATGCTGAATTTTCATGAAAGGAAATAAATAAAAGTACTGAAACACTGCAGCATATCTTATTTTAAGCAACATGAATTTAAAAAATATAAAATAAAATACCCAGTGTACACAAGCCATATTTATTTAATTATCACAGCATGGCATCAATTAAAACTAGTTTAAATATCTAGGTTTCATATTGTCAGCCAGTTTTGCTGAAAGACTTATCTGTTAAAAAAAAATCACAACAGCTTTGTTTCAAATTGATTTGGGTTAAATGGACTAGAAAAAGTATTTCAATTGATTTTGAAATTAAAATTGACATGCAGCTTCTTTCTACTAAACTTTTCAAGGTCTCTCAACGTGGAGAATTGAGAAGATTTTTTCTAATTTTTTCTTCATATTGCTTCTCTTATTTTGCTCCTTTTAAAGCCTCTGAGACTGCTAATATTGGATTATACCACACATTTTTGAAAAGTTCCTGTAAGTTTTCTTTGAAAAGGTCAGGTATGTCCCTTGATTTACTATTGTTAGTTACTTCTGAAGTCTTCAAGTGATTTAGCAATAGTTTATGGCACAAAGATTTTTAAGCAAAACAAGCAAAATGCTCTTTTTAAAAGTTGTTTTTTCCTCCCTGGCATATTTCTATTTAAAACAGAGCTTTTACCAGTCTATTATCACAAAATTTAAATGACATCATTCTGTTGAGAAAAGCTGCTATTATGACTTGCTGTTACAACCAAAAGTTCTCCTGGCACTTATATGATTTTGTACTTCAAACTCTCTTAGGCACCATAACCTACTAATATTAACCCTTTTCAGAGTCACTTCTCACTTTACCTTTTATCATGCTTCTCCTAGTTAGGAAAACAAGCCTATGCCCTCAATCAACATTTCTTTTAAGCCAGGGAAACAGAAGATTTTCTACTGACACTTGGATTCAAGAAAGTACATTCCTGAAGGCTCAACGTGGTCTAGTGATCTGTTTTGGCACAGATCCCATCTTGACTCTAATATTTCCTTCTATATTTTTATATTTACCTAGTTGAAAACTGTTGCTTGGCAACATGGATATGGATTCAGCACTTTCCATTTTTTCTGGCTTTGAATGATTATTTGTTTGTTTCTTTGACAAAGAGGTCTGTTTTTTCAGTATTAGTAATGTTATGAAGATGTCCCCATAAAATTTTATTAAATATCTGGAGTCTGGTAAGCGTTGAACTAAAATGAGGGAACTAATTTATGGAAGTAAAAGTTCAAGATGTGTAAAACAAAGCTGTGACGTAGATGTTTTGTTGTTCTCTGTTCATACAGATCAAGGCCAATCAAATTTCTGGAAAATATTCTCTCCATATATAAAATTTGGAATCAATTTTCCCATGGAATATTCATGTAAGGATTTGGCTCAAACACAGTCTAACTAGAAAATCCATTAAGAAACATACCCAGCAATAAATAGTATTTGTGTTGCCCATGAAGCTAGTGATAAACAGTTGCAACCATCAAGAGACTTGCCCTTGAGAAAGAATCCTGAATGAAAGTGTTTTAAATGTAAATGTGTAAATAAGATTTTAAATTAGGGATATAGCCTACAATTTTTGTGCCTTTTACAGAGGAATAGATAGAAAATGTGTTATCAGATGTGAGACATTTTAGTTGGAGACATACTTGGCTATTCCAGTTGGAGGTTTTCACTTACAGTGCTGTCACAAGGAAAGGTTTTGTTATGTATGAACTGATAAATCATGATAGATTAGTCTCTACCATAATAAGTTATCATTGCTTCAGGACATGGATACACTAAGGAAAGTAATAAAAAAAAATGCTGATGGAATCATATCACCTTGCCCTATGTTTTTCATGTCACTTTGAAATATTAACAACGTACATCTCAAATGTCAATTTTCAAACAATTATTTTCAAATTTTCAGATTTTTAAAATCTGTGACATATAATTGCAAGACAGACAAACATGTACTTCACAAAGTTACAATTTATTTTACAAAAAAAGAATCAGATATTGATTTTGCATCACTATTTCCTAAATTTGTCATCCATGTGATCTGTGTATAAGTTAATTCTGGATTGTATTTTGCAATGCAATTTTTGAAAGAACTTGTCAAACAACAACCTACTGTGTAATTATACTACAGAATACCTATTTAGGCTTTTTAGATATACCCAACATACTATTGGGGTTTTTTTGTAGGCCATTAACTGTCCTTTATTTTCAAAGCTTTAACAGATTTAAAGCCAAAACCCTCCCAAACCAAATTTAAATATTTGCAGATTAGTGAGCCATTTTAGTGATAGACTGTGCCCTCAGAGACAGACATGGAGGTTCTGACAAACTTCACTAACAGGATTCAGTGGTGGTAGCCATAGCCACATTTCTGAAACTTAAAGCCTGATTACGATGTCTTAATGTCTTTGCATGAGTATATACATTGTTTTCAGTAATTTCAATAAAAATAAGGTAAAAGTATATCCTAATCCTTTCTTTGCAGACTTACAGTTAAACACAGATAATGTATTAAATTACACATTTTTACTTGAAGTGTGATCATCTTATCACATTTTTGTTCTTTTTCTCTCATTTTGGGTGGCATTTGTTTTCAGCTTTACACTTTGACTACTTGTATTTTTAAGTGAATTTCTAATGCAGAAGGCAACTCTACACTTACGGTACAGATGACCTATGGGCCTCATTCTATTTTTGTTAAGGCAAATCTTTGTCAACTCAATACAACAAAGAAGCCATAAAAGTGCTGTTCAATGAAAATCAAGCCCACTTGAACAGAGAAACTAGGCAAAATTTAATGGTCCTGATCTAATGGACTTCGTATCTGTGAGTTCTCTTACCTTACTTTAAAAGTGTTTCTCCTCCACATGGGTTAGCACAATGTAAAGAAATCTCAGCAATATTTATGCTGAAAGAAATTACTTTTTTTAATGACATACCAAAACACCAAGAGATGGTAAAGAAGCCACTGGCTGTGAATTTTTAAGGTTTTCAGTACTTGTTTGGAAAATGGTATTGTAAACAGATGTTATGATTTACAATTTTATCTTCACCCAAATCAAAGTGATCTTAAAGACCTACTTCAAGTCAGACTTCTATTGCTTCATGTTGCTGACACAAATCCTCACCCGTTAAAATGGTAGAACATATGAGCTGGTGTTTGCTAAACTTATTCAAACTCTTCTTCTGGGCCTTGACTGTATATAAAAAAATTTACTGAACGCCATTAGGGAGAGCTTGCTGGGTTTCAGGAGCTTTGGTTTGAGCATAATAAAGCAATTTCTATCATGTCTGTGTGGATGGTGACACAGAAATCCATCTCTCACTGTGGGAGTTACAGTCACTTACTTAAAATGTCTAACTCCAAGCTCTTGGCAACACAAGTAATTGATAGAAAATTATTGACTGCATAGATGCACATTTGTTTTTGGAAATGATGTTTCTAAATCTGTAGCAATGAGAAATACAATCTGCTTTGGCAAAAGAAATCATAAAATCATAGAATGGCTTGGGTTGGAAGGGACTCCTTCCACTAGACCAAGTTTTTAAAGAGACACAACTACTTAAAGAAATATGACAGTGGAAGTCACTGGTTTCAGATTACTTTGTGCCACCGAGATGTAAATATATTCCTGTGTGGACTTGCTCTGATTCTTGTAAAAGATTTGTGATTTGCTGCAGTGACAAATCCTTTCATCCAGACTTCTCAAACCTTGTGATGTCTGTATTGCATCACAGCTCTGAGGTGTCAGCACATTTAATAAGACACTTTCTTTTCAAGAAGAAGGTGGTTTTGCATGCTGCAGAGCAAGAGGCAGTCAGACTGCAAGGTCCTTGACACATTTTCTTCCTCTGAAGCCAATGACTGCCTAGTGATGTTCTTTTTCCAACAGTCATGAGTCCTCCTCCAACAGCTGACTGAAAGAACATCTCATGTTTATAGCGCATGACGCCTGAATTATTCTGAATTGAGCTTTAGAAGATGAAGGGCTTATAAAGCTGTTCTATAATTCGATTCTCTGTATATCCATGGATAATACCAATGGGAGTGGATGGGATGAGCTAGCTATCACATATTATCTGAGTGCAGACACAGCATTAATTAGAGGGATATGTCTTGATCTGAGCCAGAGACTGTCCTGACTGATGTCAGTGGCAAAGCTTCTGCTGATTTCAGCAGGAGGAGAATTTCAGTATATTTACACTGCTTGTGTCATTATTCTAGGTCTAGCTCAGTTTCCTTTGCCATATTTGGCTCCATTTACTGAACAGGATGTTAAAAAAAATTACTGAAATTACTGACTCCCTGGGGCACTGTGAATATTAATTTATTTGTGGTTTTGATTATATAACTCTGTGTTAATTATTGCATTTATGGGTTTGAAATTATGTATTCTTTCTCTGAAAAAATAATCCTACATAACATCTGTCATTTTAAAAACCTTTGCATATGCAGAATTTGCCATACATGGTTCAACTAGAAATTTTATATTAGCCTCTCTAGGTTTACTAGAGTATACACCAAAGTCCGGAGATTTAAGATGTTTTAGAAAGTAATATTCTGCTTACCTCTGTACTATTAGACCAGCGGAAAATTTCTAGGTAGGCATGGTTTTAAAATAGGCCTAAAATAAAAAAATATAGTTAACATCCAATCCTTACCTCTCAGTTCTGTGTTCTAAGGTTCACCTTAAAATTTCTGATTATTCATAAACAAATTCTCTCCAAAATAATAAGGTTTAGTGTTAACACAAGCATTGCCATTTCAGTAACTACTGAAATATGAAATGTATTTGTGCTTCTTTAAATTTTATATTGTGTTGACCAACTTTTAAACTAATTTTTGTTTAATGTTTACTCTCTATAACATACTTAGATATGTTCATTTATACTGATTTAGTAATACTTTTCCTCGTTTATACATTAACTATATTATTTATTACTAAAAGAGTTATTCTACAACAACAACAAGAGGTAACATCTCAAGAGTTGTTTTGAATTATATTTCATAGCATAGTTTAATAACTTCACAAATACACATTAAAAGAACTTAACAACTGGTGTAAAGGCATGAGAGATTATTGCATGTTACTTTTTTCAGGATGAAAATCCTGAAAATATATACTCATAGGAAAAAATATATATGTATGCATATATAAATCATATGATTATATGTGTTACATTTTCTGTGAAATAAGTAATGGCTACACATAAACCTTTTTTTCTTTGCCCATTTCTGAAATATTTTTAAAGTAGTAAGGCTATCACAGCTATCTGTTCATTCATATAATTGTGTTGGAATTTATCTTAAAGATTTCTGTTATGTCCCTAAAAGTGGTGGCTGGACGTCTAATGGAGAATCATTCCATCACTGGCAGCCTTAGTAAACTACTATCATAAGTTAACTCTGACTCAGAATAGGTTATTTTTCTCCTGGTGGACTTGATGTAATAAAAAAATCCTCTGAATCAATGCAAGAAATCATGACTAGAAATGCAGCACTGGTTTATATATCTGTGCTGCTTTAGAACAAACTGAGGATCCTTCTGCATTTAGGGTCATCTCAGAGTTGTCTCCATTCCAGGGGCATGAGAGATACAGAAAATAGCTTTGTGACATTAGCATTTCGAGACAGTAGGTATTATTATATCTTATAATTTCTGCCAAGCCCTGATTTCTGTTCATGACTTTTTTGGTATTTGTTTATATACCTTTTGTACCTTACATAGTATAGCAATGGACACTACTTTTTGGTGCCCTGAGGCTATCCTGGCATTTGGTATTCTGGAAGAGATAGAAATGAGTATTTTCACAGTAAATACATATGAAATTGAAATGGTTTAGACATGAACCATTATTTTTTCCTTTCCTGTTTTTCTGCTGTTGCTGACATTATGTAACTAGTGGCTTTTAGGCTGTCACTAGGAGAAGTTTACAGTTTGAGGAGTTTAGAGTGAATTATAAATATGACTCAATAGCATTAATATTGTTGAAAAGAAAAGTTGCTGCCATATTTGGAAAATACGCTTCAAGGATATGAAGTAATCTTTTTACCCTGTTAAAAACAGTGATGGAAGTGGTCCTGATGTCTGATGGTCAGCTCCCAAATACATTTTAGGTTTTCCTACACAGTACATCCCTTTGTTTGGTTTTACTCTGTTTAGACCATTCTTATCTAATGCAAGATCTGAAGAATAATGCTTCCCACTCCTATTTTCACAACATGTTGTCATGAAAACCTGCTTTCTCCTGCCTCCCTGCCACTTTTTAAAGGCTTATCAGTTTCTCCTGGTAGCTATAGCCAGGAGATTGCACACAGAGTGGGAACAGCCTGCTTGGAACATGGGCAAGCATTAGCTTGGCATAGGACATCCCTATGTCTATACAGATCACAAAAAGACATTCCATCACTGCCCTCTCATCTTTAGCCCACAGAGCTCTCATTTTGATTCTCACTGACAGCAGCACCCAAGTCACGTCCGTGACACTGGCAGTATTACCAGAGCATCCCAAGGTAGCGCTGAGTCCGTAGAGACAATGACCAGCTGGGCACTTCAGGAAGAATGACACCCTGAATGACAGCAAATTTAGAAATCAGCTTGTCAAAGAAAAGTTGGATAAAACTGGGTTTATTCAGTCTAGAAAAACCTCAAAGCTTTTACAAATATTGATCTAGAGTGTACATATTAAAAAAGTACGGGACTTCAACTGTAGCACAGCTTAGCATTTAATCCTAGGGAAAACAAGTTGTCTAGCCATCCAAAACGCCTTTCTTCTTGGAAATATGTCAAATATTTTCCTTATTTTCCTGAAAGAATTATTTGAGGATCAAGAGAGCTTACTGCACAATTTGGGTATTCTTGGTGTTTTCAGGATTTTCCAGGCAAATTTCCCTTCAATTTTGGGGACACCTCATATGACTTACGTGTATAGATATAACTTCAGTTAAAATTATCAGCTTTGACACCAGGCAAATATAAAGAAATAGGAATCACACATTGGAAACTGTATTTTGTTGTACACCCGAATACAGTCAGGCTTAATTACTTTGCAGCTCTGAACTACAGATGAACACAGCTCCAAAACGCTCTGTTTTCATGCAAATTAGATGTTGCTATAGGCTACCGATCCCTCAAGTTGCCATCACAACCTTTCTCAGTTTAGGGAAGTTTGGATACTCAGCAAGTAATTAATATCAGTAATCCCCTGTGTAAGGTATCTGCCAAATTCACTGCATAGCTACTTCTAGCTATCATCTTGTAGAAAACCATGGGGCCATACTGCCTCAATATAATCAAGTAATTTCTTACCTTTGTATTATTCTTTAATTTATTTCTCTTTATAATATGCATGGGGAAAAAAAAAAAAATAATCCAGGCAGCAAAACAAAAATTCATTGCATGCACGTTATTATAAATTGAACTCATCAAAATGCACCACTTTACAGCTGCTCAGCAAAAGCAATGCCACCCTCTCCTCAGTGTTAACCAAACAAATTTACGTTAGCAAGACCCATAGTGTTTTGAGAAGAACGTGAGGACTCTAATACTTTTAGAGCTTTTAAAATACATGGAAAAACCTTTGGAAGAGCAGAGAAATACAGTGAAATGAAAAATAAAGACAGCCACTTGGACAAAAGCCTCCTACACAGGTGGAGAAATATATTTTCAAATGCTATCGGTGAGATTTTTGGCAGGAGAGTGATTAGATGTGGGCAGAACAGCAGTTGCCATCATTATTATGTGGCCTGCCTAAAAACAGATTTTTGCATAACAAAAAAGAGACCAGTCTACAGCCTAATGAATGCACTCATTAACTGCAATAATGTTAGCTATAGCTTGAAAGGGACTTCAGAGAAAAAGAAATCTGCTCAACTGATTCCAATACCCTGCTACATTTCCAGTGTAGAAAATAAGTGGAAGAGTTTGCAAATGGGAGTCTATTTTTCTTGTACACGTGTCTCTTAGTATTTTGTCTGATCTTAGAAATAGAGGTTTAGAATGTGTGCTGAATTTTCCAGGTGGTTTTCACAGGAATCCTAAAGCTACTTTTGCCAGCTCACTGGTACTAACTAACAATACTTTACTGATCATAATTTGTCCAGGGCCAAGAGTTGAAAACTTTCTTTCAGTATAGTGAATCACTTAATGAACCAAACAAGTAGACATCTCTGCAGCTTTCTATGCTCTGAAGAACAGGTGTAAAAAGATAGAGCAACACGGGGAGGAGCTTCTGCAGGAACATCACCTCCGGCTGGTGTTCTGGACGTCCACCAGATTGCAGTTGTAGTTTGTTTGGCATTACACCTCTCCCTGCTACCTTCTTCCACCCAGGACTGGCAGCAGCCTAGAGCAGACAACTCCATCATCCTAGTTAGTTACTTAGTTAGTTAATTAGTTACTTACCAAAAAATCTTTATATCTTGATAGTATATTCTTAATAATTAATACCAGGTACATCTTGATATATATACCTGATATCTTGATAGCTTATCAATGACAATCTTTTTTCAAAAGCGAGCAGCTAACAAAAGTATCTCCAATAACCAAAAAATCATATTTGCAACTCACTGTTGCTTAATTTGTTAGTACAATAAAATTAAAATGGGTTGATTGCCAAGTATTCACAAAATAGTGATGGTAAAGGGTTGTAGTAGTTTCAGGGACTGCCAGTTTGCACAGTGTACCTGTTTTTTTCTGCCCCTCTTGTATTATCCAACATATGCTCTTGCTAAATTTTGAAGCAGACTATAGTTAATGGTCTTCAAATCACAGGTTGTGTATTTTCTATAATTTAATTCTCAGAATAGTAAGGTTCCACTTCTGTCAGGATACTGCATGGAATGAAACAAAACCACGACATGAATTAGCATTGTTCCGAAGTACTTAAATCTTAAGTTGTCCTTGAAGGATATTGTGGTACTGAATGGAAAAATAGTCAGTTATAGTATTTATTTAATTTCTTCATCAGCATAGGATTTTCCACCTTGAAACGTTTTTAGTCCAGTTGTCCCTAAAAACTGGCAGAGTTTCCCCATTTCCTTGAAAGGCTTCTCAAGAATCGGACAGTATTCACTGAAATCAATACTATAAATCCTATAGCTGAGATTTTAGAAATGTCTTAAAAAATATAAAATACTTGTAATATTTAAAAATTAAATCTGTGTTTACTTAGTGTGTAAGCATGTTAGCTTGTGCAAATCATTTTGTAGTTGTTCAAATATGATATCTCATCATTGATTCATTGGTTTTGGAGTTTCATATCCCATGAAAAAGGTCATTTGGACTATGGAAGTCAGATGTCTTACATATAGGGCCAACATTACAGAACAGATGCTATGGATATTTAAAACTGAGCAAGTGGCCTTAAACAGCCAGACCTGTGTTTACTTTAGACTGTCAACCAAAATGTCTAATTTAGGGAATGCAGAATTTCTTTTCTGTTTTAAAACCTCAAAGGATTGTCTTAATTATACTGAGGTAGTGTTATTTGGGGATTAGATGTAAAAAACCTTGCTTTCACCCAACAATAGAGAGATAAAACTGTTTCATTTTCATTTAGAGTAATTTTGACCCAGTGCACACTCCTGACTGCATCACTGGACTTAGCTGTGTGTACAGCCTAACACATCATTTAGCCTAAATAAATTTCTCTTTCTTATTGCTTCCCATAACAACTATAGACAGAGAAAAAACACAATAATGAAAAAAAAAAAAAAAAAAAAAAAGAAGTAAGGTAAAACATTACAAGAAGCTGGGGAAGCTGTGAAGGAGAGTTATTAATTTGACTTTCTTTGATTTTTTTTGTTTAACCTGCTGGGTTTTACAAAGTTATCATTCCCAGACATATGTCAAATCTCAACAACTACTAATGCATAGTGGATGTCAAGAAGTCCGGTAGCCTACTGTCATCCCTTCACCGGGGCAGGGACATTTATACCAGATGGATGCTTGTCTGTCTTGCTCTCTGATATCCCTCAGTCTTTACTTCAAGCTATTCTAGTTCCTCATTCTCTTTACTGTGAGGAAACTTTCCTGGTGTCTAAAATGAGTCATCCTCTTTTCAGATTAAGTCCTGAATGCTTATCTCAATATGATAAAAAAAAAAAGTGATCTTTTTGCTGATGCTTTTGATGTACCTGAAGATAAATAGGACATGTCTCCCCCAGTATTGTGTTTTGCTTCTTTAGGCTACCAATCTTCAGCTAATTCAACCAAGCCTGTTTTCTAGATCATCTCACTTTTTGGTTCACCCTTCATCTCTGAAACTAACAAATAGATGTTTTTAATATTCGTTCTGTCCTGTGTACATACTCCACTTTCACCAGCTTTAGGATAGTAGTTTACCATTTGCTTTGCCACATTGTCCACCTGAGGCTTTGCCATGTCTATGTCATTGTCTGTACAATATATACTTTGAGTAGGTTTTATATAATATTCCTAAATGCCTTTTGCTCAAGAAACTAAGCTAAAACACATATTTGAATGAGAAGCAGCCCTGTTGAATTAAGAAGCTATCCTGCAGAAAAGTTGAGGAGGGTTATGTAATATGAAGTTGCCATTTCCATCTTTTTTAATAATTTAAAAGTATAAAATGGTATCTCTATGTAAATCTTCTTAGAGGGGATAGCTAATCGTAAAGTAATACTGTCAGTTTTATAGCACCCTGCTGGATTAGATCTGCAAAATTGCTCCTTTGAAAATGATAAAGAAATTAATTACAAGAAAACAGGCTATTTTTTCTAGGTTTTCTATGAGACAACTCGTAAAGCTGGGATACTGACAATATGGCTTTAATTCCTTTAAATTCTACCCAGTTTAAAAAAATAAATCCCACACTACAAAACCTATCACTTCCTGCATTCAAAAACTTGTCAGGTTTCATGAGGGTGGATAAAACTGCTTTAAAACTTGCCAAAGAACAAGATGAATCCTTTAAAGAAAAGGTCAACTCAGTCATAAATTTAAAGCACCTTCTGTAGCTTTTATCACAAAACACTCCATAACAGGTTTTAACTCTGTCCAGTAAACTTTCCTGGTGGAAGTGGGGGATGTTTGTCTCACTGAGCCACTTGAGCACAGTTGGGAAGGTTAACACCCATGTTAATCCCTAAACTGGAAGGTAAATTTCCCAAATGTTACCTTCAAGCTGAACAGCAATGCTCATCTTTCGCTTTTGTGAATGCATATTTCACTCTTCTGTGCTGAGTAAATCAGTGCATTTGAAATCTGAAGCATGTTTAATGGTTCCTTCATTTTGATTCCAGACACTGGATATTTTTTTTCCCCTGGTGAAGCTGCTATTTACTGACATTGCAGCTGAGCTGAGAAGACATAGTCAAGAGTCCAGGCCCTGCTGAAATAGTCTTGTGCAGGGGTCACTCTCTGAGGGCTTTTGCTCTGTGTGAGGACAGCTGAGTGCACAGCACAAGGAACGTGCTGGGGACCAGGTGTCTGCAGCAGGATTCCTGCCTGCTCTGCAATACAGAAGAAAAGTTTAAGACAGGCAGTGAAAGATCAAAATAGAACAGATCCACACACATAAAGGTCACCTACATCACTTACAGCATGACTAACTTACAGAAGGGCTAACTTTAAACAAACCGTCAAGTTTTAAAATAAGACAAGTTGAGCTTATTTTTTATCCTTCAAATTTTCAACTTTTAGGATTTAAAGGTACACCCTATAGTAAACATCAATGACTTTTTAGAGGAGGCAAAAATGCTAATCTGAGATTCTTCTCCAAGTCTCTGACTGTAAGACCTGGGGCTTTTGAAAAACTGAAATATCATGTTCACAATAAAACAGAAGATATTTGAAATGCTCTAATGAGATATGTACATTTTTAAGGTTGAATGAAACTTCATAAATGCAGTACTTCCAAGAAAATCCATTGTGAAAATGGGTAGAGGGAAATTACCCTGAGAAGTTTGACATTTTGTTTGAATGGGGTTTTCAGTTGCTTCTGTCTCCTTGTGGTTAGAGTGTTGCAAGATGAAAGGTTGACAGAAGGGGATTAAAATTCTGTGTGCAGTACTGTATCACACAATTCCATAAAGCTCCAGCCACAAGCAACAAAGAAATAGGGGCAACACCTGGATCTGCATAATGCTCTGCCCAGCTTCATTAGCCATGTCTGCAGAGAGGATTAATTGCTTCAGATACAATGCCATGTTGTCTCTGTGCTGGTGTTTCTGCTTGAGCAGTGCCAGCCCATTCAAGGCTTGCTTCTGGCTCTTTGTGCCATGCTCCATCAAGAAATATGGACACGGTCTGCAACAGAGTCCTGCTCTTTGCGCAGTGAGAGCTCCTGTCCTCAAAGTCACATTCTGAGATAAGAGTAGTACAACCCAGTGTCAGGGAAACACTGAATCCAAGGCTTTCTAGCCACAGCTCAATGAAGTTAATTGACGCAGAGATGCACTTACACACAGCAGATTTCAGGATCTGTGATTTTTAACATTTCAATTACTGATGTGGAGGATGGGAAATAGATAACTTAGACAGAAGGTGCTGATATCAAGCAAATGAAAGTAAAACACTGAATTCTTCCACCAGAAGAATTACAGGTGCTTTACAAGACTCCACTCGGAACCACAGCTGCTAGTGTGTGTGCTTTCAGGCTGTGATTTTCGATGTTAAGGAAGCTCTTTTCTTATTCCTTCGAATGGTCAATGCTGTGTCTGTTTCCTTTACCCCTGCAGTGATGGCTGGGCAGACAGGTACGATGTGACAGAAGGGTACCAGAATGAAGCTGTAGGTGGGATAACGATCAAGCTGCAGTCTCCAGACGTGAAATGGTTTGATGATTACTACCTACAGCTGCGGCCAGAAACCAATCATCGGAATCCATGGTTTCAGGAATTTTGGCAGCACAGGTTCCAGTGCCGGTTGGAAGGGTTTCCTCAAGAGAACCCTAAATACAACAAGACTTGCACAAGTAAGTGGATTTATTACTTCTGCTGCATGAAACAATGTGAACGAAAGTCTGGTCTGATGCAGCATGGTCTGGTGAAACAGTGAGTTGGATTGGAAGGAAAAGAAGCTGTTATTTCAATGCTTGCTGTTTTCAAAATGACGAAAAGCACAATTTGAAAAGTGTTCAGATTTCTAAAGAAACAGAAAGAGCTTCAGTACCTAACTGCTCTCTGTATTTGAAAAACTTGTTGCTACTCCACCTCCATAAACACGTAAACACTTTCAAAAATGCTGCAACACAAAATTAAATGTGCCTTTTCAGAAAAAGAGCTAATCATATTGCTTTGGCTCACAAAAGCAATGAGAGAGCTAATATACTAAAAGTTATCTGACGTGCTTATGGCAGTGATGATTATTTATGAAGTTCATATAAAACGCTATGTGATTTGAAGCATGTCATCAGGTTTTCTTTCAGCCATGGGTCATTTCAACATATGCCATTTTGAGCTGATTATTTTCATTCAATTGTACTAATTTTAGCAAAAATTTCCACGACATATTGTTATTTCTGCACTACAGATAGATGTGGTACATTTTTATTATTATTATTATTATTATTATTATTTATTACTCCTGTTATTTGCTCTTTATTTCATGAGATGCCAAATAGTACTGATGTTGTCTCAGCTGTGAACTGGCACCCATGTCCTGCATTCCAAAGGATGTGGGGACCTCTGGCACCAGTCAAACAAGAGGCACCGCAAGAAGTGTGCCTCAGCAAGGAGACTCCAGACTATCCGGAAGGGTCCCTTTATTCGGGGTCCTTTGTTCAGAGTCCTTCCTTTGAGGCTAGAAGGATTGTTTCACAAGCCCCTTCTCATTCTCTTCAACTCTCAGGGCAAATTTTTACTTATTTCTGACCCTTGAGATATCACTAATGCAATGGGTATTCTGGCAGCATTGGGGATAAGGTGGTGCTGTGCTGGGCGTAAGTCCAGCACAGCACTAAACCCCAGGGGTTCTTCCCTCCTAAAAATGTCAATATCTTCTGCACACCCATGATACCAAAAAACGTCTTAAAGGATCAGAGTCTTTGATTTATACCACACAAAGCCCTGCCTAAATCCCATTTAATGATCTTAAAATCTTCCTTTTGATTCATACAAGGTCTCAGATGAAGTTTGTGACTGAGATGTAAATTGAATCTAGGAATCCTCAAATCTCAGTGTACACCTTCCACACTTAACTGACTTTTACCCATTATTTTTGTTCTGTTACCCTTCCAACACAGTGTCAGACAGGTTTTATTTGCACTATTGACAGACACTGTGTATTGAGCAGCAAAATTCATTGATTTCCCCATGATAATGTAGATCTGTTTCCTGAGATGTCAATGCAGTGGACATAGCTGGATGCAGGCTAATAAAGACCTGGTTTCCATCAATGTGCCATGTAAAAAACTTTTCAATTTGAATTTTGTTTATTTTTTTTAACTTGCCTTTTACCAACAGTGTGAGAATTTAATTTATGTATTTTGTGAAAGATTGGGAGCTATGAAATTAAGTGCCTAGACAGTTTTTATAGCACCTGAAATAAAATTCACCACCACACAAAATTATCATGGGGGTGCAGGGAGGTGTTATTTTATACACTAATTCACCCAGTCATGGATATAAGACAACTTAATCATAAAGCTTGAATAGTTTGGCATGAACAGCTGTTGTGGCTGGAAGCTTTCTCACAAAGAGTCACAGCTCAAATAGGTTCCTAAAACCTGGAATGTCAAAGACACAGAAAAAGGTACAAAAATTCAAATCTTATTTGCAAATCATGAATAGTGAAAAAGGCCTTTTTTCCAAATAGATTGCTCTAATTTCCTTTTCTTCAGTTTTATTATCGTATTCAGTGCATACAGGAAAAGAATGAAAACCAGATTATAAAAGCTTTAATTCTTTCTTGTTGCTGTAGGGTAAAAAAATGTTAATTCAATTGTGGAATTTCCCAGCTCAACGACATTATGCTCAGCAGTCAGTTAAAACTGTCCATTTAGTCAGGGTTTTCACACAGGAAGATGTTAGTCATCGTATTACTTGGGTTTATAGTTTTGATTTTTATCTAGACCAGCTGTCAAAATTCATATAAAGGAAATTTAAAGTTTGGCTGAAAGATGACATGCAGAGCTACTTAATGACATTTTTTGTGGCATAAGTGCTAAGACACCTATGCTGTTTTTCTCATAATAGCTCCAAAACTAGGCAAGGGCTTATGATAAACTGAAGAAACTTGAAGTTACTCAACTCTGTGAATTACCCAGCATGAAAGACATAAATATATTCGCTGAGATTTGCAAGAGTGAGAGATTTTGATGCTATGATTTTAAGATCAAAATTACTATGAATATTTGAAATTGGCATGGCAGTTGTTGTTTCTGCCTCATTTCCTATCACCCATACAAATTTGAAAATTATGTCTTTTAAATTCCTATATTACTATTTGTTTATTTTGAACACTCAAAGTTGTGAGTCCTAAATTCCCTCACTTCAGACTTCACAATTGTAAAGATGATACTCAATGGTCACAATCATTTCACAGATTGTCCTAAGAGTTTCTGCATGATGAAGAATTAGTTTTTGTTCTGATTTCACCTGTTGAGAAAACAGGGCTATGTCCTTTTGTTTATCTAACAAAACACATGGACTTCTCCAGAAGCTGCATGTAAAAATTTAGAAAACCCAAATACACACACACACACAAAAATATTAAGTTATATAAGAAATGCTGGAGAGAAATCAAAACATATTTTTTACATCAAAAGTCAAGCAACTCTCTACTTCTTGGAATAATGATTAAAAGATAAACATAGAGCTGATGTTAATAGACAAGGTCATTATTAAATTAATGTGTCTATATAAAAGGCAATAACCATTATATTACTGGGAAACAAAATTAATTGTTCTCTGTAATCCAGTTGTGCTGTCATGAAAACATAAAGATTAGTTAACAGTATAATCAAGTTTATTCAATAACAAAATAAACCCAGGAAGATGTGGCTGAAATCTAAGTAATAACTGACTTCACCTATGCACCAGCTATGAATTTAGCTGTTAAAATCTCTGAATTTGCTTTGATGAATCCTGCCTAGTAGAATATTAGGCTATGTTTATCTCTGTGACAGAAAATACTTGAAACCATAAATCATTGTAATCATCTCCAGTGATTTGTGACTATATTTCTCACTTTTTAACATAAGCTATTGATATACAGTTTCAGGGCAGGTATTATTATTAAAGAATACATGATTTAATAAGATATGTTTAGTAAAATTATGAAATCAACCAAACATAGAGAATCCAAAAAAACAATAAAGGGGTTTTTGCTGCATTCATTTCTATTAAGCACTAAAGTTTCCATCCCTTCACACACACTTAGTTCACACTGAGATGAAAATTTCAGCATCCAGCTCATTTTTCATTTGCAGATTAGAACATACTTGCTTAATCCAAATGGGTGTCACTGCTGTCATTGCTAAGAACATTGATTTTCTGCCCAGCTGGAGCACTACAGAAAGTGGGAAGTTCACAGACTTATCTGACTTGATTTTCAGTGTAATCAGTTCCATGCCACAGGAGAGCTGCTACAAGCTACCTCAGAAGAACAAGAGTCAGAACAAAGAATTTAAAATGTATGTGTGAAAGGAGGCATTTAATGGTCTCCAAACACTAGGGATTTTACAAGATTTGGGATTGGTTTCACATCTAGAACCAGTCAGAGATTTTTTTAATATCCGTGACTATAATTCAAAGAAGTTCATAAATAGGTGTGCAAGTTGATCCAGATGAGTAACTCCACTCAATGACCAGCTTCAAGTCTCAAAAGGCTAATCTAATCCTTTAGCATTGATTGCCTTTAGACCTTTGAAGACTAGATGGTTATGTGATTGCTTTTTTTCAGAGTTCCCACCAGACCTCTAATCCCTAGTACCTTTCCATCCTGGTGAGGGTGTTTCTAAAAATGCATATGACACCAAGCAGAAACAAAACCTAACAAGTTAATTATGTGGTGAAGCTCTGGCTCAATGGACAGTACTGGAAAAAGTCAAGTCCTCAAAGTCACTAGGAGCAGAAGCAAATTTATTACATTTACCTGTCTGTTAAATTATTTATTTTGCCTGCACTGTTAAATGATACTAATTTTCCCACGCTGCGCAAAAGCTGGAGGCACGGATGGAACAGCGTTATTTATGGTGATAAACACAGAGCAATACCAGAATACACATCCCAAGTATCTGTGACCTGGGTCATAGAAAATAAAGACTAAATAAATAGAGGCTGAGGCTGCTGAAGCAGTGCAGTATCTTTCTTTGAGTGGCAGAGTCTACAGACTTAAGAAAAAAATAGCAGCTTCATGTAAAGGAGCAGTGGGAACAGGAATCTGCAGGGAGGTGATAGGTCACTTGTGCAGGTACTTACAGCAGGGTCCTGACATTAAATACTGGGCTTCAAAGCAGTGAAGCAGAAAACAAAAGGGAAATTGTGGGGTTGGGTCATCACAGGCAAAGGTCAGCCACAAACAAGACACAGAGGGCACTGAAAGTGAGGAAAGCAGCTTATTTCTGACATGGCTGGAGCGAGGCCCCAGTGAGAGGGCTTATAGGGAAGAAGAACACACAGTGATGTACAGGTGTCCTGGTTAGAGCTCTCTGGAAAAGTTAACTCTCAGCGGCATTCTGAACGTGTCTTAGCAGGATGCAAAAATCCCAAATTCCATCATGGTTTAACCATGTGGCTTCTCTGAGATAAAAGTCTTTTTTTCTGAGGGTGTAAAAAGTCTCATTAAAGACGGATGACCAATATATCTCCAAGCAATTTAGAAGAGGATTAAGAATGAATGAGTTTATTTTCAGAAAGAGAGATTAGGGAAAATTGGGATAAATACAAAAAAAAACTTTTGCAGCTTAAAGTACAAATGTGCACATAAAATGAAAGTTCAAAAAATACTTACCTGTCTGCTGAATCTCATCCAGTTCCATCTATTTTTAATGAGTACAAAAGGACACACAGAAAGTCCATGGTTTCAGATGAACAGAAATTTGGTTTAACAAATGGCCCTTTTGGGTTTCCAGAGAGAACGAAGGAATAAAACATGACTCTCAAGTCTTTTGCACTGCAACATGTAAATCTGTTGATTAAATGTAAGCTCTAATGCCAAAATTGGTTTAATCAGAACTCAGCCAACAAAACATAAGTGCTGCCAGAACAGAAAGGTATTTTCCATATTTCAAGGAACATGTCACATTTAAACATCCTATTCCTCAGACTTAGCACTCCTATACTTTTACTTTTAGATTGCAAATAAAAGCAGAACAAATTTAGTTAAAATTCATTTCTGTGGGTGGTGGGTTGTTTGTTTTTGTTTTGTTTTGTTTTGTTTTGTTTTGGTTGGTTGGTTTTTTGTTTGTGTTTTTTTGTTTTGGTTTGGTTTGGTTTGGTTTTTTTTTTTTTTTTACAATGAATTAGGAAGCATTTAAATTCTCCTGAATAAATCCCGTGTGTCATTCAGTTTGATGCTCATACTTGGGCACTGGCAAGCTGAATTATGGTCCAGACCTCATTTTCATGCCCCACATTTCAGACCTGGAACTCAAACACTGTTGTTACTACTTTTACCGTGATGCTGGGTCAGATCCAGAAATTTCCAAAGGCAAATCAGCCGTAAGGAATAAATCCAGATATTAATTTTGTAGCGGCCTGATATAATCTGAGCCAGGAGCCCACACAGACATTACTATTTTTTTGTTTCAGAGAAAAAAGCAGTGTGACGCTAAAAATTGCTATATGCTCTGGTTTATATTTTTAAAAGCATTTCCATATAAATTGATCCTGAATTTAATACATCTTTAACTCAAACATTTTAATAGCTTGAATATTCTCATTGTTGGTACAGAATTCATCAAACTCCTCCAAAATCTGACTACAAAATTGCATTTGTTTTTTCTTCCATTTATGTTCCCTGACTTCCTTCAATATATTAGATGTGATGATACATTTAATGTGACTTTCTTTTTTATATTACAATTCCTTTTCCAACTGCCTACTGAGCCTTGGAAACTATCTGGACCATGTCTCTCTAGCCTTGAAAGTTAAAATATAATTAAATTTATTCAGATTATATACATTTCATATTGGAGTAGCTCCTGCCATTCTTTTCCCTCGGCAGTTTAGCTTCCTATATCGATGAAAATACTTCATATAAACATGTTTGCAAGTACAGAGAGTTTCATGCAACCATTTAATGTGCTTTTGCACCTGTAGCAGTTGAGCTTTGTTGCAATTTGTGACCAAAGAAACTGAATTCTCTAGAGAAAGAACAGTACTGTTAAGAGAATTGTGTGGAGAAATAGGTATCTATTTACTTACCTTCTCCTAGGACTACCTGTTGCTGTTATTCTTTTTGCTGATTATACTGAACTTGACAAGAGAAGCCAGAGTGCCACTGCTTTGTGAGCACCCAGGGCTGAAGGCCAAGCTGTCATCAGATTTGTGAGCACTCTGCGAATGCCATGGCTATGCAGGTTTAAATGGATGTAAAACACCAAAGTCAACTAAGTACTCTGAAGAAACCTTTTGAAAGTCATCTCTGGATTGCGGTACATTGAATTTGGTCTCAGTCATTCTCAACACTTTGGTGTTACTGTAAAATGGTGCAACATGTAAAATGTAACAGTGCAGATACTGGCCTTCAGTTAAGAAGAGTGAAAGATAAAACTTGTTAAAAGCATTGGGCGAGGGAATTGCACTGGAATTCCTTGTCAAATTTCAAAAGTGTTTCATAGCAGCATTGAAATGGGCCATTTTTGTTTTCTCATCTCAGTAACACTGAAAAGCTTTGTTTCAGGTTTTTCATTTACCTTCACATTATTTGTTTTATTCTACGTGTTTTGCCTCAGCATCAAAATGACATTTCCCAGAGAAAAAGGATATTTGAACTGAAATATATGAAATTTCCCATAGAGCAAAAAATTCCTCTTTTCTTCAGTCCAAGAGCCTGTAATAAATTAAAATAGGAAAACAAATAAATAAATAAACTACTGCAATTGATTTTTTAGCAGCAATATACACCCAGAACCTCTCAAATAACACAGAACTGACAGTTACTTTGTCATTTCACATTGCTTTGGTAGAAAGCTCTGACAACAGACTTTGGAAAAGGCTCCAAAATCAGTCTTTTTCTATATCTTTAAACAATGACAATTTAATTAGATATGAACCATATGGTTCTTATGTACAACTTTTCCTCTGTTTTATAAGATACCACACATTTCTCCAGTGGAGAGACATGCATGTTTCTGGGATAATTGACTTGGTGGCACGTCATCCAGAGCATACAGATCCAGGGAAAGTTACACGTGTTCCCAAGGAGCACAACAGGGACAACATGGACCTGCTGACAGAGTTAAGCCACACACTACATCCTGCAGGAGACAGACACTACCACGGTTTTGCTGGAAAGATTACCCTGTTCTCCTGGGTTTTTTTAAGAAATTCACTAAGGCAAAGGAAATAAAATATAGGAAAGCACATTGGTTTATGAACTTTAAGTACCGTGAGCAAAATGTGAATGTGGGACATATTTGCCAGCAAAACTAGAACGCATTTATGTCAGCCCCTTGTCCCTCAAAACAAAACTTAGCACAAAGAATCACTGAAGTTTTTAACGACATATTTATGGAAATTTTAGAGAAATTAAATTGTGATAAAATCATGGGGAAACATGAAAGAATTGGAGGCTGCAGAATATGCCTGTGGTTTCCATTGTAATGTCTCATGATTTCTTCATAAACAAGCTTTTGATCACAGAGAATTTTTAAAATAATAATAATGATGATGATGATGATAATAATAATAATAGTAACAGCCATGATAATAATACACAAACAATTTCCCTTCATTTCAGTGTTAAACTCATTGCAGAGCAAACACACTGCTCAGCACTTTTAAAAAAAATATTCTCCCATATTGTGTCTCATATTTTGTTCTCCTGTTTCTCCTTGGGGAATGAAATAAGGGGGTTGAGGGATTGCCTGGAATTTAAAGTATTTTCACTCTTCTTTTTACCCTTTATTCATCTTTAAAATTCAAAGCATTGTCATCTTTGGAAAAGTTGGAATGCAGAAAAAGCATATTGACCCATGGTAATTTTGCATTCTTTAACATCCTTGCTTGATGAGGCTTTGTAGTATCACAAGCTGGCAAGCAGAAAAAAATTGAATTTCTTCTTCCTCGAGGGTAAAAACCTGGACAAAAAAAGGAGGAATGATAAGTTTTACATCAAAAAATCTGTAAAATAATGAAATTTATGGAAGAATATTTATATTCATGCTCAGTATTAGAAACAATAGACAAATTTCAGAATTTGCTGCAAAGATGTGGGTTTGGTTTGTTTTTCCATATTTGGAAGGAGAGAGTCAGTCTTGGAAGAACTATTTGATTAGTCTCACTGGTAGCCATAACCACCAGTTCTGGGAGTTGCTGAGCTCTGGAGCATGGGAAGCAGTCCAGAGCTGGCTCACCATGCAGACGGACTAACAGCATCCATAAGAGTTTTCTTGGATCACTGCCCATAAGTACATTAATTGTTTCCAAATAGATCCAAGAAATGAACCGTCGCTAGTTGGAATCACTTTCTTGGTGAAAGAACATGTTTCTTTTTCATCATCTACATATTTGTGTGCTTTGGAGACTTGACAACAGAAAAGAACAAATTTGGATGAGGAGTTTATCTCCGTACAGTTAACCATAAAAAGGAAAGGAAAGGAAAGGAAAGGAAAGGAAAGGAAAGGAAAGGAAAGGAAAGGAAAGGAAAGGAAAGGAAAGGAAAGGAAAGGAAAGGAAAGGAAAGGAAAGGAAAGGAAAGGAAAGGAAAGGAAAGGAAAGGAAAGGAAAGGAAAGGAAAGGAAAGGAAAGGAAAGGAAAGGAAAGGAAAGGAAAGGAAAGGAAAGGAAAGGAAAGGAAAGGAAAGGAAAGGAAAGGAACTTTTAGTCTCTCTGCTACGGGAAGATACCTTTTCCACTAAATGAAAGCCCCATCCAGCATGGCTTTAACACTTTCAGGGATGGAGCATTCACAGCTTTTCTGGGCAACTTGTTCCAGCTTCTTACCACCTTCAATTTCTTCCTCTAAACCCAACTTCTTTCCATTTAAAGCCCTTAGTCCTATCTCTACATGGGCCCTTCTGAAAACTTCAGCACAGATTCATAAATAGGTTGATATATTCCAAACAGCACCATCCCCATTAAATTCATCCATGCCACATTTCCATGTCATGATCACTTTGTGTCAGGAAAAGTTCTTGACTAAAGACAGCATGCATGGATGAGTAATATAGGTAAAATATGTGCTAGAGTTCCAGCAAGAACAATATACAAGAACTCTTAAGTGAACAAAGTGTTTAAGGCTACCTAAATTATAATTGTTGCAGAGTAAGATTTAAAATATTTTCACTTTTTTATTGTTGTTGAGTGGGATACTACCTTTTAGCTTGTGTATTCAGCCTACCCTTAAAACCACTGCTAGGGTTACTGAGGTAAGTAAGGTTACTTACATACTTCAAGTCTGATATGCCAAAATACTTTGTGAAATGGGTTGAAAGTAACTTTCAGCCTTGGATTTAATTGCAGTTTTTTTAAGGTGGTTTTTAAATGCTGGTAATTTTGAAGGGTTTTTTACAATATACTAGAGAAAATTTTTTTCTTAATTTTTTTGATTTTCCCTTAAATATAGAATCTTGTGGTACTATAAACTGACCTTGGCAGGTTGGATTTGCCCCTATATAGGCAAGTGAGGCAATTAATATTTCACGTATTCTCCAGCTGCAGGAAGTATATTAAAATTCTCACAACAGCTAAATCCCTCATAATTCCATTGACAATTGCCAGCAGCTTCTAGGAAGAGATAAGCAGCCTCAATATAAATCATCAGGTGAATGGAATGAGGTTCAGTATTTAAAGAAAATCAAAATAAAAATTTCATAAAATTGAACACAAAGCCCAGTGGAGAGTAAGAATTAAGAAGTAAGTTATTAGATTTTTAAGCAATCATATGCAATAATGCAGTTGAAATACTGTTTTATGATATATACTATTGCCAAAGCAAATCTGATTCATTCTAATGGCTACTATAATTAACTGCACAGTATGTGAGCTGCTAATTTTGTGGATGAATAATTGGTTAAAACAAGTTTTATGTATTGCAGTGTAATGCACTTGTACAATTTTCCACTTAATTTCTATTAATATGGGTTTTACATGTACTTCACTGTTGCAGTTTTTATGCCTATTATTTTTAATTAGGAAAAAGCAATACCTTGGTAGAACAGAACAAATGAGCAGGTCTCTGTGTTTCTTCCAAGGGCTTTTTTTTCCATTAAGATACTTCAAGCTCATATTGTTTAGTTTTCTAAAATGTTAATAATCACTGCTCCTGAGGTTGACTGGAAATGGTGGTGCCAACTTCCACATAAAACAGAGGAGGAAAGGAATCTCTCAATTCTCTCATTCACTTTCTGACCTCTACAAAGTGTTTTTCAGTTCAAACTATGTATTTTACTACCCTTCTTGATGCAATAGATTTTAGTGATTAGAACTGTGGGGTGATGTTCTCGTCCACCACTGAAAAGTTGTGCTTGTATATAGTCACATCCGGTTTATGATAGAATTGATCACCAGCTGGAGATTCTTACCCTTTTCCACTAAAGATGCCTACACATCAGAGTGGGTTCTTGTCTTCTGGATGGATGTTGTTAAACTAGATGAGTGCCACCCTGAGAGTCTTCTATTAGTCTTCATTTCTTTAAAGAAAAAAAATTGTCTGTGCCTCAATCTTCTCATGGTATAAAATCTTTCTCAGATTGTGCTGCCTCTGCAGCTCAGATGGGCAGATGTGAGCACCATTCCTGCCCCTCACCAATGCCTCTGTGGCAGGCAGACTCTCATGGAGTAGGCAGGTTATTTGTACTTCCTTTGCTCTGGGATGCCCACACAAGGAAGGGATTCCCTAGCTCCTAGGTTTGCTGCTTGGTTGATAAAGAGAGAGCAAATGTTCTAATAGACAAAATGCTCTTTGTTTGTCCTGCCTCCAGAGACAAATCTTTCTAGGCACTGGATAAATATTCAGCACCATTGATACAGTTGTTTTATCTCTGACTCTTCTCACTTCCCCAATATTAAAGACCTTGTGGCCAGAGTGCAGCTGGGAAGAAAATCTCCAACCTACCCATCCTTAGTTTGCCTGAGGGTGTCAACAGAGGAAATCTGTGTTAATAATAGCAGTGTGTTATAAAAAATAAAGGTCTTCAAGTTGCTGCTGAATAATTTTTTTTCTGTGCATTTCACAGTAGCATAAATAGAGAATAGAAATGCAAACACCATGTTTTAAAAGCCAAAAAAAAATTAGGATTCACCAATTCTGGCTAAACAGAGTCATTGCCTAACCCACACTGTCAAACACTTCACAGATATTTTAATATATTCTTCTGTATTGCATTGTTATCATTACTTCATAAAGAGAGAGGAGCAAGGGATGTAGAAGAGTTATTGGGGGGAACTTTTGGCACAGTAAAGGAGTGGTGCCTAGGTGTCAATCTGTTTGCACAGGGTTAGTTCCAAGTCTCTGAAACAAAAACTTTCTCATAGAATTATAGAATGGCTTAGATTGGAAGATACCTTAAAAATAATGTAGTTCCAAGTCCTCTGTCATGAGCAGGGACACCTTCCACTAAACCAGGTTGCTGAGGGCCCCCACCCAACCTAGCCTTGAACACTGCCATGGATGGGGCATTGACAATTCCTCTGGGCAACAGAGTTCACTGATTTTCCAGGAGTGGAAATTTTTAATAAGTTTTCTAGAGAATAAACCTCTTATTAGCATTTCTTCAGCTTCAACTAACATTTCTGAAGGCTTGAAGCAATTTCTGTGGGTGGAGAAATGTTTCTGGGTTCCCTAAAATATTCTATTATAATGTCCATGGTGCATGCTTTAAAAATACACATCAAACAGCAGCACTCTAAAACCAACATATGTGAGGTGATGAGCTGCAGGGAGAAATGCATTATCTGGATAATACAATATTTAAAGAGAACCTCTACTTTCATTTCTTCATTTTTATTCTAACGTTATCAGTGTGTGTACCAATAAAAGCAACTTTTATGAGCTGTTCAAAAGATACTTTTCCCGCTGTTATTAACTAAGCCACTTGCAGCTGTCTGAAGATCTGACTGTGTCCCAGCCCTATTCACCTAAACCCTCTGCTTGTTCCCTGACAGGCCAGATGACTCTGAGGACGCAGCATGTTCAGGACTCCAAGATGGGCTTTGTAATCAATGCAATATACTCCATGGCCTATGGGCTCCACAACATGCAGCTGTCCCTGTGCCCAGGCTACGTGGGCCTCTGCGATGCCATGAAGCCCATAGATGGACGGAAACTCCTGGAATCCCTCATGAAGACTAACTTTACTGGGGTCTCTGGGGACATGATCTTGTTTGATGAGAATGGTGACTCACCAGGAAGGTAATTGCTGACATTCATCAAACTGTTTAATGACAGAGATACAAACAGTTCATAGTAGATATGCGCACACTTGACAACAGAGCTAAGATCTCATACTCCTAATTTTACATTTTCTGATTCCTGTGCTTATTTTGTAAATTTTTTTAATGTGCATTTTTTATGGTATTTCAAGTTAAAGATGTGGACTTTCAGGTGTAAAAGCTTCCTGCATAAATTTGCATTTTCTTCTGAACCATTTTAAAGTATTATTGTTGAAAACAAATTATCAGATCTTTATGTTTGTAGACCATGATGTCCACCACAGCCTATTTTTCTCTTTATGTGGGTGTTTAAGTGTATGTGTTTGGTTAACCTATAAACAAACATAGCAGACTTAGTTCTTTTATTAAGAAAGCTAAAACAGTATCAGAAATATTGTACTGATGCATCTGGGATTTATTTTATCAGAATTACTAAAAACCTGCTTACATATATTCCAAATGAAACTTTTCCATTTGCATAACATACTAAGCTATCAATCTATACTGAGCTGCTCTAAGGAAAATTGAATTTAAACTAAGCTCATTTTGCTGATAACATGCATAAATATGCACACATACATCTATGAAATACAAGACAAGCTTTTCTATTTTTTTAATGTGCTTTTCTATGCATAGAAATGCACATTAGAAACAATCATGAGGTGGAGATATTTCTGGGTTTCTGCCTACTGAATTTTCAGAAGATGAACAGCAAGTATGATATTATTCAAAGTATATTTATTCCCTATATTTCAATGTATTTCCTGTCTCCTTCACTGCTTTTGCTCCAGTATTGTTTGAGATAATCCTTTATGTCCACATTATTGGAAGGTTTTAAGCATCTTTCTTATGGTGCTCTATAAACAGATGACTAGAGGAAACATTTTTATCCTATACACTCACTTAAATTTTATCTTCTCTCACTAATGTGAACTGAAAGGAAATCATTAACTTCCTAGAAGAAATGGGTTGAAAAATTTAAACTCATTGGTCAAAATATTTTGACATTTCTAAAAATTTCTATGATTTCAAAATTGGTGGTTTTTTTTTTCCCTGGCAATATTTGCAAACCTGTAAAGTCAGCATTCTTCCCAAAAGCAGGCAGGACAGCCACCTACATAGCAGTCTGCGTCTGTTTCTGGAGACACAAATTTTCAAATTCTTCAGACTCTAAGGAAGTGCACTGTGAGCGAGTAGGAGAACTCAGGCACAAACTGGCAGAAACCTACGAAAATTTCAGATGGAAATTTGTTTCAGAGCTTTTTTAGCATGAGCAAGGCTGTCTTCTGCGAAATGTTTCTATCTTTAAAAATAACTGAATTTTAAAGAAAGGTGTCAAGTCTGAATTCTTCTGACCATTTTTTTTTTTTTTTTAAATACTTACCTCAGACTTCTTTAAAAGGATTTCTTTTTGGTTTTAAAGGTGCTCAGATGCAGTGTACTGCATCCTACCCTATTCCAATCGGTTTCTTGTGTAAAATATTACTGCGATGAATGAATAATAGGTGGCCTGCCAAAAACAAATATGTGACATGACAATATGAATAACAATGTCTAAATATTGCAAAGCGATCTTTTGCTTTACCTTTTCCTTGTGTTGGCATTCTTAACAAGAATATTTTAACAACATTTGTTGAAAGGAATTCAATTTAATATCTTGGATATTTTTAAATTCTAAGAAAGACAATGAAGAAATTATATCATATGCAGTCATTTTCTCAGTCACAACTGGACATCTGTATTTCCCCAAAGAGTATGGGACACCATGTTGAATGTGTACCTCAGGATAGCCCAACTTTAAGAAAGTCCATCTTCCCTGGATTTGTGTGATATTTGCGTCTACTGAAACTCATGAACTGTATGTGGTTACAAAGTGGTTCCGGACTTTGTTTTCTTTTTAATTTCTTTTTTTATCATAATTCTTTGTTCCCTCTTGTCCAACAACAGTCACATCATTAAATCCAGTCTATGTGCTCAAGTCAGATGACATTGAGTTAAAATGTATTCTTTCATGATTTGAAGGTTTTAGAGGAAGCTCCATTTCTGACTTTCAGGTTTTCAGTAGTCTTTTAAGCCCTATTTGCAAACACTGTTTGCAAGAGCTTGGAGATGGTGCACTCATACTAGAACATCATACTAGAACAACTCATCTGCCCTGTTCACTTGCACTGATAACTGCATCTGCACTTTGTAAAACAGGAATTTCAATCCTCACAGCTGTACTGTGATGGTGGTGTTAAGCAGGCAATCAGAACGTAAAAAGCCTTTCTGACCTAGATAGCTCCGGATTTCAATGTATAGCAAAAAGGTTTTGATATTATACAACAGATGATTAATCCCACAAGATGCTTTGAATCCTGGCCATATTCCAAAGTCCTTTACGTGTATGTTGAGTTTTAAGCAGGCAGGCAGTCTAATGTAGGACCTGATTCATGTGTGACAGGAGACATGGGAAAAAAAAAAAAAATAAAAGAGTATGGAAGTCATGATTCCTCAGGAAAATAACAATTATCTGTAAATATAACTGTAAAAACTCCAAGGAAGAGATTGAGAGGGTAAGAACAGGTGAAAAAACCCCAAGATATTGATATTTTGATTGTGCTACCAGTAGAACACTCATTCCCAGCAACTTCACAGCACTTCTGTTTTGAAACAAGTATTTTGCACAGTGATTAGAGCACTGCTGGAAATGTGCTATTATACCATCTGGTCTCTCCTATCCTAGAGTGACAAACTGTCCCTGTATTATCTCAAGGAACCTCCAGGGAACCAGTGACTCATGAGCCTCCACAATAGCAATGGACTTACTGAATGTGGCTATTTCTACCCATCCATCAATGCTGTTCTCCTCAGAGAAGAGAGATAAGACTTATTGAGCCAATACTATATTAAATTTGTTAGGTTCCTTTCCAGTATTCCCCTTGTGATGTATGCACGGAACTACTACGGGGGAGATTATTGGTTTAGGTTCTGCGGCCTGCCAAGGACTGGCAGTACTTTTGTTTGCTGGTCCATGAAACCCTAAACTGAAAGCTTTAACAAAGTTATACTCAGCAGTGTGTTGAAGTGCCTGACAGTGTTGGATAATAGCTCTACTGTGGCTTCTGTGCTAACTTTTTGGTCAGTCTATTTAATCCTTGACAAACTGTTACTATGGCTGTGAACCTCAGAAAAAGTTGCTTTATAGCCATGCAAAGAAGTCTGTTTCTTTGGATTTGTGCTTTGTTATCTGGATTAAATTATTTTGTGTCAATCTGGCATTCATATCTCCAGCTTTGAGGATAACATTGTTGATGCCTTGGACATTTCCTTCTTTATACAATATCCAGAAGTATTTTTCATTCTACGTGTGCTTATTTCTTCTTTTTTGTAAAGATTCAAGAACAATACAATATGTGTAATATCACATTGTCCCTTCAATTAGACTCCACTTTCATTTCCTTTCAGAGGCTGCTTGGAGTCCTGATCCTGCCCTGGGTGTGATTTTGGCATTGAATCCTTGCTGTACCATAGTTTCCCCACTGTGACAGAATTTTTCATGATGCAAAGCATCCTGAGATCTATGGATGGACAATATTATAAAATAGTTTTCCTGTAATTTTATTTTTTTATATCAGCATGGGAAAAATATTGATGTTAGATATAGTATGGCTACTGCTTGTCAGTCTTAAAAGTGTTTCCTCAAAAATTAGGAGAGATATCTGTGCATCTGTCATGATTTAACCCCACCCAGAAACCAAGCAGCAGCTTTCTCAGTCCTGCATCGCCAGAATCAGGGAGAGAACTGAAAGAGCAAGAGCTAGAAAACTCTTGGATTGAGATAAAGACAGTTTAACAAGAAAAGCAAAACCCATGCATACAAGCAAAGCAAACCAAGAATTTTTTAATTTCTTCTTAGGTAGGCAGGTGTTCAGCCACCTCCAAGAGAACAGGGCCCCATCATGCATAAAGGTGACTTGGTGAGACAAATGCCATAACTCCAAACATCCTCTCCTTCCTCTTCCTTCCCCCTACTTTATATACTGAGTATGATGTTGATGATGTCATACAGTCTGGAATACTCCTTGGGTCATTTGGGGTCAATTGAGTCTCCTCTCAACTTCCCATTCATTCCCAATCTCCTTGCCAGTGTAACAGGGCAAAAAGGCCTTGGCCCTGTGTAAATCCTGCTCAGTAATAACAAAAACATCTCTGTATTATAAACTGTTTTCAGCATAAATCCAAAACACAACCCTATACCAGACACTGTAAAGAAAATTAACCCTACTTCAACTAAACCCAGCAGGGTATCTTACTTAAGAGATTGTTTGATTTAATGAGCAGGTTATTTTCCTCATCTGTACATTGAATTCATAAATTATACACATAATGCAACCCTGTCTATATGCTTTGCCTTCAGGACTAATTTTGTGCCTACTGACAGGAAAAGGATGTCTCCTTGTTTATGAATGAGACAGCTTTTCTAAAGCCAAGATTGTCTTAACCTTTTTGGTCTATATTGTTTTCTTGTTTTCCATCATTAAATTTCATATTGCTTGGACATATTAATTCCAAATCCACTAAAGAGGAGGCAAAGAAAAGCATGGCATCATTTCTTCAGGAGCTGTCCAACTTTTCAATCACGCCTTATAAAAAAGTGTTAGACAAACGGGCCTGTATGGCAGAAATGTGGGCTGGTGTTTAGCTGTAGGAGGGATTCCTACATGGCTCCACAGACTTTCTGCAAGACTCTGTGGGAACTGGAGAGAAAGTATGAGGGAGAGGAACATGAAACTGAAAACTCTGATGAGGTCCATCTTTGACCTAAAAGCAGCCTAGGACTGAGTCATGAGTACTTTTTCTCTTCCACACCATATCGTACAAGAAATTAAATGTGTTTCAGTCAGAGAGGAATTACATAAAAATTATTGTATGGATGGGAAAGACCAGAATTTGCTGATGCAATGTTGGAGAAGAGAAAGGGAAACAAACAAACAAACAAACAAACAAACAAACAAACAAACAAACAAAAAAAAAAAAAAAAAAAAAAAAAAACAAAAAAAACACCACCACCAACATTCCTGGACTCTCTTCCTGAAGAGTGATGCCTGATTCCTCTCTGGGTACCACACCAAATTTCATCTTGCAGTCTTACAGCACAGGAATTTTCCTTTGATCACACAGAGGTTGCTTCTACCTCACTTTGAGAGTTTATCTGTCACGTTCTCTCAGGAAGGGAATAAGCACCTGCAGACTGTGAGGAGAACGTAGTGTTAGGAATTGGCATCATAGGTTTAGATTACTCAACATCTGCTGTAGATGGGACTCCATATGCAACTGGCTTCCACTGCTGAAAGTTGCGTAGATTTAATTGTGTTTGACTCATTTCATTGTTTTCATTAAATAAATAGTCATTCTCAGATACACAGTCACAACTCCAGGGTGTCCAGGGAACTTTTTATGGTGATACAAAAAACACCCAAAAAGTCCCAAGCAATAAACCCCAAACAAAACTTAATAAAACGCAAAGAAAGAAAACAACCCAACCCCCAAACTTAACATACAAAGAAAAAGTAAGATTATGTTATCACAGAAACTATTGTGAGATACTCAAGGGTAAGCATAATTCTTTAAATTTTTTCTTCTTCATTTCAACATGTTTGATTTTCAACTGTATGGTGTACCTTTAATTTGAAATTTTTCATGATGTTCTCCTCAACTTAGCTATGTCTTTCCTTTCTGTTTCCAAAGATATGAAATCATGAATTTTAAACAAATGGGGAAGGACTACTTTGATTATATCAATGTTGGCAGCTGGGACAATGGTGAGCTGAAAATGGACGATGATGAAATATGGTCAGAGAAAAGTAATATCATCAGATCTGTGTGCAGTGAACCCTGTGAAAAAGGCCAGATAAAGGTAAATATTTTCTTCATTTGCTTCAGTCTTGCAGTATGCACAGCCTTGAAATTTGAAAGCAAGTTTTTTCTTGATTTCTGCATGGAGACAGTGTCCCACATTTTAATTAAAATGTACAGACTTATGTATTTAGTTCTTACTCTTATCATAATCATCTCACTATTTTAATAAGTTACCATTTTCTTTACTCCTATATAGCTTTCAAACTGGTATGGTTTGGAGGCTTTTTGCTGCATATTTTTACAGCATCTGATTCAGTGAAGTGCAAATCTCTGGCTGGGACTTGTCAGTACAATTGCAGGTAAATTATAAAAAATTATTGCTACTATTTCAATAGTGCTAGACATAGCCAGAG
Source organism: Hirundo rustica (assembly GCF_015227805.2). Lineage (NCBI taxonomy): Eukaryota > Metazoa > Chordata > Aves > Passeriformes > Hirundinidae > Hirundo > Hirundo rustica. The sequence continues at coordinate 36,105,595 of NC_053451.1, read as the reverse complement.
TGGAACATTATTAATCAGAACTTAAGTATGTGGTATCATCAGAGAGCAACTACTACCACTACTTCAAACTTCAGGAAATATAGGCAACATATTTTTTAATCATACCTGTTTTACTGCTTCTTTGTTTCCCAGGTGTTTTATTTTTCCTTCCTCCCTTCCCATGCTGCAGTAAGCAAGGAGCATAGATGAATCTGTCACATATTAATTATACAATATTTTCCTTCAGCATCCCATGATGCTTCCTGCAGAAGAGCTAAAATACTGCAATTCCGTAGCTTACCTTTCAGTCATTTATATGAAAACCAGTGGAATGAGGAGAAGGGCATGTTCAACCCATAAAAAAAATCAGGTGTGATTTCTGAGAAGTCTCACTGGAAGCTCAATTTTCTCATGTATTAAAACAGCATGACTGAAAATTGGGAAGCAGCTGCAGAGAAGCTGATGAGAGCACAAACAATCTCTGCAACACAAAGTGAATCTCTTTAGTCTGAGTTTTACAGAGTTTCAGGACATGGTCACCCTGTTTAATTCACTAATTAGTCTTTGGCAGAGTCATTTAAGTGAGTTTCATCAGACCGATTGTACTTGTCTCCAATGTAAACATAAGGAATTATGTCAGATTTACAAATAATATGCTGTTCCAGTTGAGGAGTCATCTCAGCCTTGCGTACGCTTTGAAAACAGTTAAGATCAAGTTTGGTGTAGAACGACTCCTTTCTCTTCATTGATGATAAAAGACATGCAGATAGGACAGCTAGTTCTGACAAGAGCACGTCTGCAGACACATAAGTGCAGGTGGGATGAGTTACTCCCACAGTCGCTAAACTCAGATCTGTTCAACTACTCCAGGCACAAAGTCACACACGGGGAGGACAGAGGTGGGCAAACAGCTAACATCCTCAGAAGTGCTTGGCTCTGAGTTCCTTTATGATCTCTTGTCACAACATAGGTGAAGAGAAGTATCTTGTGATCTTCTTTAACACAGTCACTTTCCACCTTCTGCCCAGGTTCCCAAGGGCTCTCTCAACAGTATTCTTCATTATGAAGCCAAGTCATCACACACTTAGATAAATGCTCGAAGTCCAGTGCCTGAAATGATCTGTTTGCTCCTCATTAGGTTATTGATCATAAACCTCAAAGTTTACGTGACAGTCTTTATCTTCATGGTCTTCACAGATGATGGTGGGACCTTGACCCTACCAAGCTCTGTGGTGGTTTTCCTGCAAAATTCTGTGTGACTGAGTTATTATGGAGGAATTTGAGATGTTGAATGTAATACTATTCAACATTTAGCTACAGTTGCTGAATCCATACATGGGATTTTATAAAATTCAAATATAACCCAACTCTATACATTTGAAATTGTGTGGATGTATGATTATTTAAATAAATACAGGTTCAAAGGATTGTCCAGATGACAAGGGGAAAGGAAAATAAAAGGATGAATAAATTGCTGGTTAAGCAACATACCACAAAAAAAAAAAAAAAAAAAAAAAAAAAAAAAAAAAAAAAAGTCCGACTTTACTCTGAGTTTTGAAGGACAATTATCTTGATTTCTGGAACAGGATGCATAATCCTTCTCTGGTAGTGCTGGGTAAGATATTATCAGCATACCTGTGTCCTGACTGATTTGTCAAATTCCAAGTATTTTTACAGAAGATCTTCACTTTACAAGAAAGTTACATGGGAAAGGGTAAATTAAGTGTTCATTGGAATTTAAGGTGTTTTGATAATGACATACAGTTTTCATTTTTCCATTCGAATTTCTTGACTATTTTATGCAAATAAAATTATGGATTTTTATATTGCATCAAGGTAATCAAAATACATCTCTAAAAATTACAAGCTTTCTAAAAATTGATTTTCCCAAATACAACAAATTTCATCATTTCTTCAACTTTTTATTCTATTTCAAAATGAAAAAAATCCCAAGATATGATTTATTCTGGAAAACAGATATTCTGTTTTGCATGTAGTTCTCATCTCAAATCTTGCAGTATAAATCACTTATGCTTTTCTAGCCTTTCTATCAGTTTAACAGTTTTGGTGTTGGTTTTGGTGTTGTTTTTCATTTCATACTCTACAGTTGAAAAACAAAACAAAACAAAACAAACAAACAAACAAAAACCAACAAAAAAAAAGTACAACATTTTGAAGATTTTGAAGTCCCCCATATCGATTATAATGAAAATTAGATTTGTTTTGTTTTGTTTTGTTTACTGCAACATTGCAAAGAGCAATCCCTTTCTTTTTGATTATGCTCCTTTACATGTTTGGTTTTTTAATTAAAATTGCAATAAAGGCGTTTGGCTTTGAATACATTTTCTGAATTCATCATTGCAAAAGATAAAGTCAACCTATTTCTTATGCTGTAATTGGGAGTATTTGTTTATAAACTGTTTGGGAGGAGCAGAGAAGCCAGGAATACTTTATTTGAAAGAAAGACATATTGACAAGAAGCACAGGTGTTCCCAGAGATGATAAATAAAGATCTTGAAAAATCTGCATATCAATCCTAAGCATGCAGTAACATTTGGTAGTAAATTATGAAATGAGAAATCAGATCAGATGTTAGAATGGAGAAAGATAAGATTAAACCATTAAATGGTAGTTAGAAATGCAGCAATTAAATAATTCTAGAAAAGGAATGTTCAGTTTGATGTCTGGAAAAATCAGTTTTAGTAAATCACTAATTACTGGATGAAAAATAAGCACACAAAATTCTTTGGGTAACCAGCCCCAGCGACATAATGCTGTTGACATGTTTCTTTGTATGGACCACACTGGAGTGAATTATGTTTCTTCACTATCATGCACTGATTTCTGTAGGCATATTGATTTCTATGGAGCTTTGCAAATTCTAAGAGGGAAAAAAACGTGGGCTTTGTTATTCTGTAGCTCCATTTATACTTCTCTGGGATTGGTGGATTCTTTGTTCTGGTAACTACATGATAGGAGAACTGAGAACTTTTGTCACATTTTATCTTTGAAAACATATCATGAAAAGGAACATTAAAATTTCAAAACCTCTTCTATTAGTAAAAAAAATATATTAAAAAATTAAATTAGCAACTGGGTGAGCATGAATGTATGTTTATGCTGCTGAAACAAAATGTCATTTTTTGTGTCAGGTGATTCGTAAAGGAGAAGTGAGTTGCTGTTGGACCTGCACTCCCTGTAAAGAAAATGAGTATGTCTCTGATGAATACACGTGCAAAGCCTGCCAGCTCGGCTCCTGGCCTAACGAGGATCTCACAGGTAAATGAGTTGAGGCTGTGCTTGTGTTGTCAATGAAAGTGCTCATCTGATGAGCTGAAGAAACAAATGGCAGATACAGGTGAGTATGAGGATGGTTTTGGTCAGAGGGAATATGGGAATAGCGCTAAAATTTGAACTGAAGCTGCTTTTTTTCTCCTGAACCTGATCGAGGAATTATTCCTATAGTTCAACTCCTTTCTAAAGACCCGGTTTTGTATTCAGCCCTGTCCTAACGTCTAGCTGGTAATACAGATCTTATCCTTCCCCAAATAGATAAAGAAATTAAGTACTTATCAGAGAAATTATTAAGGAAGATCAAATTTAAGAGTTTTGTTATCCCCCGAAGCAGAGAAATAGTGCACTACCTTCTTTTTTAATCTGACAAAGTTCTGATTCAGTTGCTGTAGTTACTGCTCCAAACAGACTTTGGTTTGCATTAGTCCTTTGTTCATCAGAGTCTTCTGGAACACAGTGTTCATGCTTGCCATGGGATAGACCTCTGTGCTCTTGCAAAATACCAGTTAGGTTTCTTTGGAGATAAATTACTACAACGTTGTATCCCACAACATCTTCTCTTTACAGCTGATAAACAGAATTCAAATATTCAAACGTTCAGAGCACAAACCACTTCAAAACACCATTCAGGGATTATGTTCTCGCTGTGCCAGGCTTTGTATAGACAAGGGGAGAGAAGGTAGTTTTTCTTCCAGAAGAGGTCACATACTTCATTTGCATATAATTTCTGTGGATGAAGGGAAAAAACATTGAGGTGTGAGAGAAGACAAAGGAAAACACAGTTTGCTGTATGGATTTATGTAAGTGGGAGAGTATACGGCAAGACTTGGCCTCTAGGCAGATTTTTTATCTATAAAGCTAATTCTTTCCTGTTTAAGGAGTGTTTCATTGCTGTGATAAATGAGCTTGGCTACCAAATTATTGCAAGAATATCATTTAATCACGAAACTGATGGGGTACTTTTGAGAAAATGTCAAACATGATACTTTCCCTGAGGAAAAAAAATCCTTCAACTGAGAAAACTGAAATAGCAGTAAAGTGGACTTTCAAGTTCTACTGTGTCTATGCTCCCATAGCCCTGTTCCCCCAGTTCTGCCTCCCTGGGCAGCCAGCAACCAGCCAGCAAAGCCTTCTTCTCTCAGGGGAAGATTTCTTGTGCCAGGAGAAAGGAGAAGGGGAGAAAAAAAAGAACAGGCTGCACGTGTCCCCAGAAGCAGAGTAGTAAGGGTGTGGTTACAATGTGAGGGACACTTCTCAGAAACTTCCAAAGGCCACTTTGCAGGGACCAGGTTGCTGCACCAGGCTGGTCAGTTCATGAAGGTCAACTAGTGCAACTGGTCAGCTCTTCAGCCTCCAGGGATTTTGTCTGAGATGTAGATCCCAGCTCATCCCTTTGTTTAGGTGAACACCTGAGGTTTTACCCAGCATAGATCAGCTGAAAAAGGAACTGCTATAAGTCAGTTAGAAAGGCATTTGTTCCAAGTGCCAACAGAGAAGCCAGAGAACCAGTGGTGGGAAGGAACTGCCCACTGACTTGGTGAAGTTTGAGTAATTAGACACTAAGCACCATATGTAAGACAAAGCAGAGTGACCAGGCCACCAAGCTGACCTTCAGGCTCTGTGCTTTGAGCTGGCTCTTCAGGACATAAAAATTTCCATGGTTCAACCATGACATGGTGTTGTGGTCTTGTGGGAGGATTCCCCATCCGAAAGTCCCACTTTGCCCTCAGAATGGAATAGTGGGATGGATTGGCCCCTCGAAAACTTTTGTAGGTTGATTCAATGGTTTTCCACCTATCAGTGATTGTTTTTAAGGAAATCAGTTGTATTTTTGCCCAAGCCAACAGATTTGTGTACTACATGAACAAACATTTTGTGTTTGTTTGCAAAATTACCTTTTGCAAACCATTCGTCTGGCTTCAGACATGCATTTTATGTCTTTATGGGGACCAAAATCAATCTGTACACAAAGGAACCCTTGACATCAGTGCCAAGCAATTTTCCTCAGGAGATCAAAAACTTGTTCCTCAGCCAGGCACAAATTTGGCAGGCCCTGTTTGGGAAACAAACCCCCCTCTTTGGCCTCCATGAACACAGCTGCTGGAATCTGCCCTCCTCATAAGAGGACACTCATCTCACAACTTCAGAGCTGCCTAGTCTCCACCCAAATTGTTGTTGGCATGATGGCTGGATCTTGTCTTATTTAACTTTGTATCACAAAGAGATTTTAAGAAATCTACTTCCAGCTTATCCATACAAAATAATGAGCTGTATTTTTAATGATCATATTTCTAGTGCCAGTTTTTGAGCTTATAAATAAAACTGCTTCTCAATCTTGTTTACAACATAGGATTTAGTAATAAAAGTGCATTAAAAGTAAGGAGAGGTTGATGTATTTTGTATTCTGGCATGGAAATTTCCTTTCAGTTTATTAAAGTATACAGCAATCTCCTTGAAATGTCCCTACATCTGATACTGCAGCATACCAAGTCTCTTTGCTGCTTGATAAAGCCATTTCCTAGGGAATGTCAGCTCCACAAGGCTACACATTTAAAAAAAGTTATTCTAATAAGTCTTTCCTGCATGATCACCTTCAGATGAGAGTCCTGTAAATTTATCAGCCACACACCTGAAATGGCTTTCAACATGGAGCTGCACCTCACTGTTTGCCAGAGATCTGATCTTGGATAAAAGCCTATTTGGAATCCTTTCTTGGCTCACATAACAAAACATTGCTTAGATCTTCCTTATGCTCAATGATCAGCATCGGTTTTGTGCCACAAACGTCACTAAATAAAACATGTAATGGTAGGGATGTTACTCATAGAAAAGAAAACAGATTAATGCACTTTTTCAGCCACCTGTGGAATATCAGAATTCAGATGCACCAGGGGGAAGACAGAAGGGATGCAATATGCTTTGAAAAACAAAGTTATTTTCAGAACAGAAAAAGACATTGAAGTTCTGAAAGGCATAGCAAATTCAAAGGTAGTGGAAAAGGTAAGTGGGAACAAGAGTTTATCTTGATTAAATCAGTTACTGGAAAATGTCTCCATCTAGAATTGAAGCTGAGGCAAGAAAGGGAATGTTAGCTGCCCATATTTTATTTCATCACAAATTTCAGATTGCTTTTGCATCAATATTCCCCAGGGATCATGCTCCTCCTTGGACAGAAATCTAGTAAGTTACTTCCCTTTTTAAGATTTATATGTACTACCACAACATGTACCAAAAGTAATTTTCCTCCGCCTGGCTTAGTATCAAGTTATGTTTCCCAATCTGCTGTAGCTCCCCTAAGTCTCCATGTGTTGTGTTGGCAGCATCCATACAATACAGCACCAATTTTCACATTAGTGTGGCCAGCATGGCTGAGCCACAGATTCAGCTGCAGCAGGAGGAAATCAGTGGTTTAAGTATATACCAGTCACTCTACTCTTCCTCAAAGCTCTTCTTTGCATTATATTCACAGCAGGTGGAAGAGAAATAGATGCCACACAAGTTTAGATACAAGTGGAGAGATTTTCTTAGTGCTGATGACCAACGCCAATGCTAATTTTTCAAAAGCTTTAGGAGAATCTGAGGACATGACCTGCATTCAAAACTGGCACTCTAGAAAGACCAAATAAATTTTGTTCAATGTCTCAGAGCTTTTTCCAATGTATGTAGGAACATCTTGGTTCAGTTACCACTAGCATTTAAGGATCTTTTTAAGGTGAAAAAGAAGATTATCTCTTTCTGACATTCAAGAACAGCATACAACAATACCAAAACCAAAGTTTTGTCTAGTGACATCAGGAAAGGCAAGAAAATTAGATTATAATAATTTCAGTGACAATTGGATTCTTTTCAGGTTGTATTGACATTTTTCTCAGTCTCTGTGTATTCCAAATTATTCCAAATATGCCGACAATTTGATGTTCTTAATTGGATTCCCATGAGCTTAACTATTTACACCTCTTGAGATTTTTTTTTTTTTTTTTGCCATTCAAGGGTGAGAGTGTATATCAGAAATATATATATTTTACTATAGCTACAAAACTGCTTTCACCAAATATAAAGTACAGTAAAGCCAGGATAGCAGCATCATGATTTTCTTGCCATTCTGGAAGTGACAGATAAGGGATGGAATATCCAAAAAACCCATGGAGGGAAAGGACTAAAAAATGTGCATGGTGGAAGTCACAGGGATTTGAGCCTCAGTTGTCTTATAAAACTAGATTCTGCCCCTCACCCAAGCAAAAGGTAATTAATCTCTTGCCTGAAATATTTTCAAAGGGTAACTGCTTGCTCCCATCAGGTTTCTTTCTTGCATTCCCTCTTGCAGAAATGTTGCAGTCATCGCTGATTTCAGCAATGGTTTGATGCGGGTCAGAACACAATTTAGTTTGTGTTGACATTGATTTTTCTGCTGAAGCACTACTAGGATCTTGCTTTTGATCATAATTGTTAAGGCTGTAATTGAAACTGAGGGTAGGAGAACACAATTTTCATCTGGTTATTTCTAGTGTTATAAATGCACATCAACAGAGATAATGTCCAGTTTTCACCCTGTTTTCTGTGCCCTTTATTTCTCTTTCCTTTTTATTTCTTACGCCAAATGAACTCTAACCATTGCCGTAAGTCACTTTCTCCCTCTTGGAAAACATATATGTGGATGAGTTAAGGGTTCAGGCGGCAATATTATGACCAGGATTGCATTTTCTTCTCCCTTGGTTCTGGGTTTGCACACTTTTCTTCCCTCAATTGCTTGTTCCAGGTAAGGTGCGAACTTCAGCTTTCAGTCCAGCATGAGCCACACTGAGCGCTTCAGGCTCAGGTGAGCTTGTTCAATATTGCTGAGATCAACAAGCAGCATTTGGAGGCTCCTGGGCTGGATGAAGGGGAACTCACCAACAAAGCCAGCAGGATGCACTTGTAATTGTGCCTTATGTTATGGAAAATTTGCATTCGGAGCAAAACATTTGCAATACACGGAGCCAGCACTTTTTAGTGAAAGTTAAATCAAAACAGAGATGGCATAAGGATAGACCTGATTGTTGTAATTCATCAGTTGTTCCCGTCCTTCTGCACACTTGTGTAATTAAGGAATAATTTCCCATATGTTCACAAAGTAACTTTAATGTAATATTCTAAGATTCATGGCCTTGCCTCTTACTGCAACGCACAGCTAAATCTATTCCAGTTACTGGGAACTCAGGCCCCTAAGCTACAGACTTTCATAAATTGTGACCGACCCCAAATCCTGCCCTGCAGAAGTGACAGAATACACACATGCACAGTCATCAGCTGTCTCCATTGCCTGGCCAAAGCCACCTTTGCTGATAGCTTCAGTAAATGTGCCAGTCTGGGAGCTGCAGCAGCTAAGAAGACACCTCTACCTGCCCTGCTATTGTAGCAAGTTCAAAAAATCCCACCAGAGTGAGGCAAAGGACTGGTAATTACAGTAATTTAACACTGAAACAGAACAAAGTTCTGATATGTTAATGTCCTCTCTCCCTTCAGATGGTCTAGATTCCATGTGAAGGTCAGGGGCCCTCAGGATTCTGGAGAGTGTAATCCTCTATATGGGTAATGTTAGGGTTAAAAAAAAAAAAAAAAAAACAAATTATAAAAGCTACCCCATCAGATTTATGCAGGTTTTTGCTCTGGTGCTGACATTTCTGCATCTCAGTTTTTGATATATGTGGAAACCTAAATAATTAAACAAGATATCCCTCTCTCATATTTTGGGATAATAATGAGAGAAAAATTTTGAAGTATTACTATAAAATATTTAATTTCATAACATGAATAGACTTTGAATAATAAGGGCTAAATATCATATGAAGTTGCATTCATTACTAAAATATGGCTAGGTGGTTTTCTGAATTTCCACCTGGGTGTTCAAGCTTCTGATAACCTTGGAAGGATGTCTGCAAAATTACCAAGAAAACCGAACCTATTTTAACACATCGAACTTGCTGACCAGGATGCCAAATCCAACTGAAAAATATTTAGAACTTCCTAAAACAACAGTAATTTTCTGCCAGTTTTAGTCTCCATGTGCAGATTCAGTGAGCTTTAGCTCATGATGTTAATTTAGGAGAATTTATTAAATTACCTTCACTTTTCAGAGTCAATCTTATTCACAATCCCTATTCTGTCAAGTTTACATTTGAAAATAGTTTAGTTATGTATTTTGTATTGGTTACCATGGAAGGGATTCCTCAGTGCTAAGCTAATACATTTTTATGCATGCTGAAGGCATCTTGTAGGTGTCAGGGCTATGATAACAAATTAAAGCCATGCTAAGAATCACATCTATAGAAAATATGGTCTATAATATTGTGTTTTATATCTGTAAAGTCTTCTCTCAGATGAACTAATTTTAATGCAATAGGAAAGATCAGAAATAAGGGACAAATTTGCCTCTACAGAAAGAGGACATGTACTAATAGACCTATGGCAATGGTCAGGTCTTCAAGAGTGTTTCCTCACCTTGTTCATGGCAAAAATTATCCATAAAGTATCTAGAGGCTTTTCCAAAATATTAGAAACTACTTTTTTTCTCAGAAGATCTTTAGACATCTTATCTGCATTTTCTTCGTGATTTTTGGTGGTCCTTCAAGAAAATCTTTCCCTAGCCTGTTAAATGGAATTCTGATTTTTTTCTATCTGCTCATCTTGCTATCCACATGTGTATCTGGTGTCTTGCTCCACACTGGCTGTCTTTCTGGCCAGAAGAGCACAAGGGTAGTTTTATGCCAATTTTACTGAGGTTCCTGGCATCCTTGAGCATAGAATAACTTGACACCTACTCCAAATTGGACTGGGTCCAAATAGCCTTTCCACAAGCCAAAGACCACCTGAGTGCCTCAGCACACTGTGGGCAGCATAGGACAAGACTGCTGGCTTTGTTCCACCTGTTTCTGAGCCTAGGAGAGAAAACTTTCCAGGTGCCTAGAGATGTTGATAAAGTGTAAGAGGCAGGCTATAGGGTGTTGTCATGGCCATTGACATGAATGAGTTCTTTTTGTGGTACCATTTTTCAGCTTTTGTCTTGGTATAGTCCTGGTCATCAGTCTAACACGAACACTCACGGTGCTGTTTTCCCATCTTTCTTTTACTTGATCTAGTTGCCCTTCTCTAAAAGTACCATTGTCAGAAACCATTACCTGCAAAATTATTATATGAAAACTTCTCCAATCACTGTTTCATGAAGACAATCCAGTCTTTAAATCTTAATTGAGGAATAAATCATTGCAAAGTTCAGCAATCTCCTTGTAAAGTATACTCAGTGATGGGAAAAATAGGACAAGTTTTCAACTCTTTTCTCAGGTATTTCATCAAGAGAATGTAAAAAGAGTAATAAAGCAAGGAAGGCATGAAATAGCCTGAAACTAATGAGAAACACTTGGTTATGATTCACCTCTGCTATAACATCAGAAACAAGGCAAAATTTAGCCCCTATATCATTGTCTGCATGCAAAGGCCAGCTACCAGATAAAGACCTTTTCTCTTCAAATTTCCTGTCGAGACTACATAGCAGTGTTAGAAGCTGGAAACTATCTGTTTCCACAAAATATTAATTAAATATTGCTAAAATCAGAAATAGATTTAGAAGTCCTTTACTTATAAAACTTCCTGAGGAAGAACCCACAGTGGGACATCTGGACACAACAGAGGATTCCTTCCTGTTTTTATCCTTTTTCACTGCTCTCACTTGTGTAAAATATTGGGTTTAATTATGTGATTACTGTGCTACTTTAAACTTGAAAAAGTCAGAAATAAATACAAGGTGTCCTTTACACTGAATACTGAATAAGTAAATCCAAAAACCAAGAGTTAAAAATGCAAGAGTTAAAAAGATATCATCAGTTAATGCAGTGAGAGTGCTTAATAAAAATGTCTTTCTTATGTTTAGGTGTGGTAATAATTTTATCAATGCAAATGAAAGCTTTTCACATCAAAGCAGGCAGGTATGGATAGTAAATTAACCTGTGTTCAGTAAGGAGCCCAATTCTCTTCCACTACAGTGACTGCAAATTTGTATACTTTAATTGCACTAATGTCAAAGACTCATTGACCCCAAGCCTACTGATTTTTCCACTCTTTTCAAGAACACAGAAATATTTGCCTTGTACTTTTGCCACCTGATTGAAGGCATTATATCTTCAAAAATACTATTTCTGTGGAGATAAAGAATGCAAAAATACATGGAGAAGAAAGGAGTTAGGTCTAATACCTACTCATACTGTTTCATGAAATTATTTTTACTGCTAAGAATGTTAGTGGCAGATTTAGAAAACTTTAAGCTCTACTTAAAATACAGGAAAGGGCATGCCATAGATCTCGCATGTAGAAATTCCCAAAATTTAGTCCTCATATTTACATTTACTCCTGCTCATCAAGTTGTTGAGATCCCAGGTTGCCTAATTAATTGACATCTCTTGGCATCCACATACGCAGCACAGAGTCCTACCTACCCCCCACTGCAGATGTGAGCATCTGGTACTCCATCTTCACAGGGTGAAGTGCTTTGTCACAAGCCACAAGTCAGGATGACACTCTCCTGCATGACCTAACCAGAAGGCAGCAACATGATTACAAAAATACAAAATTTTGAAGTAATTTAGATTTTTCAATCAAGTCCAGTCAAGCTCAATACAAGTATAGGGGAAATAAAATATTTTAGTTGCATTTTCTCCATTCCATCATCCACCCCTGCTATCCTGACCTAGCTGGCAGTGCCAGCATGTCCATGTTCTCAGGAAGTTACACTCCAAAACATCAAGGTCCTCCCCATTTTTATTACTGTATTGGGTGCATCTGAGATGGAGTTCATTTTCCCCACAGCAGGCCTCACAGTGCCGTTCTTTGCATTGGTAGCTAGAGACATGTTCATAACACAGTAGTCATTTATCAATGCTGTCTCTCCCTCACCAGCATGCTGGGTATGAGCAGAATCTTGTGAGGGGACACAGCCAGGACAGCTGACTCAAACTGACCAAAGGCATATCCGGTACCACATGATGTCTACCCAGCAATAAAACCTTAGAGAAAGGTATAGGTGTGTGCATTTTTTAATGACATTTTTGTTCTGGAGCAACTGCTACATTTACTGAAGCCCTGTTGCCCAAGAAGTGCCTAGATATCACCTCAGAGCAAATAGTTTGTAGACATTGGTATTGTATACCCTGGTGCCACAGGGCACAGAACCCATCTGCATCTTGAGTGAAAGTCACGAAAAGAAGGAAGGTCAAAGGACCTGAGAAGGAGATTCAGGTTCTGGGAATACAGTTCAAGGATTGATGCCACAATGTGCCTATGGCTGTAGTCAGCAACACAGCAACTATGTCTGCCCAGAAAACCTGGAAGAGATCATAGACTGGCCAGAAAGTAGAAATACCTTTCCAGCCTCAACAGTGCAAACACAAAGGAGAGAAGAAGAAGGGATGCCAGCAACAAGTTTTCTGACAGCATTTAGTCCTGTCTATTGATCTGTACACTGTAGAATTAAAAGCATTTTTGACTTCCCATGACCCAGATGCATAGAATGATTTACTAAAACCTATGCAAAACTAAAAACAAGCATCCTTAAATGGGCTGCACTGCTAATTCAGCTTTACTGCTAATTTATTAACTTCAGTTTTATTTCACAAGTTAGATTAGGTTTTGATATTTTAGAAATTTCAGAAGGGTGAATGGCAGAAAAAAAAAGTGAGTGTAGTGTGCCATTCCAAATTACCTACTACTTATAAGACCAATTCTAGAAATTTTTTGTTAGAAAAAATATAGCACATCTCAGAAACACTCTTTTTTTGACAGAGTCTGCAAGATTTCCCTCCAGAATCGTTAAGAAAATACCAATATCCTTCATGGTGTACAGTATAATTAGTAGGATTGATATCTAGTCCTTTAAGTGCAAATAGTATGCAAAGAACTCTGAAGCATTTTGTACTGAGGTAATGCAACTTGCTGCAGAAATTTGTTCATAAATTCCTGTATTTCATAGAATTTAAAAGGCAAATTTTCACTGTGACATGTGACTTCTCTTAATCAGCTTGGTCATCATGTTCTATCCCAGATAAATTGTATTACTGAAATAAGCTGTCATTGGAATGTACTTATTGTGCCATTATATTGACATTATTTTAAAACAATCTGAGCCTATGCTCAATACAATAGCAGCTTCTTGAAAGACAAAAAGGAGAGAAATACCAGGAAAACCTCTAACTATCATTAAAGAACCTCACATCTACATTCTTCAGTTTACCTTTCTCTTTTTCTTTTTCTGTAGGTTGTGACCTCATCCCAGTCCAGTATCTCAGATGGGGCGATCCTGAACCGATTGCAGCCGTTGTTTTTGCATGCCTGGGTCTGTTGGCCACACTGTTTGTTACAATCGTGTTCATAATGTACCGTGATACTCCAGTGGTCAAATCATCCAGCCGAGAACTTTGCTACATCATTCTGGCCGGCATCTGCTTGGGTTACTTGTGCACTTTCTGCCTGATTGCAAAACCTCAACAGATTTACTGCTACCTTCAGCGAATTGGCATCGGCCTCTCGCCAGCTATGAGCTATTCTGCTCTAGTAACTAAAACCAACCGCATTGCAAGAATCCTGGCTGGAAGCAAGAAGAAAATTTGTACAAAGAAACCTAGGTTCATGAGTGCCTGTGCCCAGCTAGTTATTGCATTTATCTTGATATGTATACAGTTAGGCATCATAGTTGCACTCTTTATAATGGAGCCACCAGATATAATGCATGATTATCCAAGCATCCGAGAGGTCTACCTGATTTGTAACACCACCAATTTGGGTGTTGTGACTCCCCTTGGATATAATGGGTTACTAATTTTGAGCTGCACCTTTTATGCATTTAAGACAAGAAATGTCCCAGCTAATTTCAACGAAGCAAAGTATATTGCCTTTACCATGTATACCACCTGCATCATTTGGCTGGCTTTTGTGCCAATATATTTTGGAAGCAACTACAAGATAATCACCATGTGTTTCTCAGTGAGTCTGAGTGCCACGGTGGCCCTTGGCTGCATGTTTGTGCCCAAGGTCTACATCATCCTCGCCAAGCCAGAGAGGAACGTGCGCAGTGCATTCACCACATCGACAGTAGTCCGCATGCACGTAGGAGATGGAAAGTCATCCTCGGCCGCCAGCCGCTCCAGCAGCCTGGTGAACCTGTGGAAAAGAAGGGGATCATCTGGTGAAACACTTAGGTAAAGTTTTCTAATGTGGGAGTGTGGGGAGGCAATTGTGGTCTTCTGAGAGTTACTGATAGTGGAAAGACAAAGGGACTTCCTTTGCCTCTGCACTGGAAGTGGAGCGAGTCCTCTGTCCTACGTCTGCAAGTTTTGGGTTTGATTTAGTCAAATGCTGTACAAAGAAACAGGGGACGAAGCAATGGGAAAACGAAGTTGGAACTACTGTATGTGACAACTGTATATGAATCTAGGGAGAAAAAACAAGATTGTAGGAGGAAAAAAATCCAAGAGAACAAGAAATACAACTCATTGCCTTGTCCTGAATGCACCCATTTACAATCTCTTTCTCTTAAATGAACTTCATTGTGTCTGTGTTTTGCCTCTAGTGAAAGCAGTAAGACAACAGGGTTGCTGCTAGAGCTCCTTAATCGAGGTGGAGTCTTAAACACAAGAGTCAGCATGAGCAGCCGGTCTAAAGCATCTGAGGATTTGTTCTGTATGACTCTTCTGCTATAGCTTTTATCTCCTGTTCCCTTGACTTTCCTTTCTTATACTATCTCTTCCTAATTTCTTTCTTTTTGTCCTCACCTATATTCTCTTCCTTATCTTTTTCTGTAAACATCCTCCTAACTCTAAGAAATTCAGCTGCTCACAGGTCCTGCTCTGTCTACCCTTCCTGCCACCGAACAGATGCTCCCTTATGAGATACTTCTTTGTTTCTTCCTAAGGTATTATTTGAATTTAGCAATCATGAGGAAAACTTGTATGTTCAATTTATAAGAATTACCTCAAGTGAACACCAAAGAGAAATGAGAGCTCTGGAGTGGAAACTGGCCTGCTCCATAGACAGAACCTGTAGGTGTGCATCTTGCCCAGTGGTTGGTTTTCATAATTTGATCCTTTCACTTTTGGTATAGGTGCTGTGAGGATAATTTAGGTTATTTAACTGCTAGCATAAAGAAAAATTCTGTCAATATGAAACTGCAAAGAAGTAATTTTGTCATTCCTCAGCTACGTATGTCTAGCCTGGAAGTGACATGCAGCTAAATCTTTCTCCTCATTGAAACACACATGGATTTTAAGATTGATAATATGAATAATTCCAGACATGTCAATGTTTACAACTGCAGCTGGCATGGAACAAGGACAATTTGTGCTTCCATTTATGTGTGAACCACAATTTAAACCTGAGGGAGGACTTTATTAGTAAGACCTGCAGGATATATTATGCCAAAGTGATTTTTTTTTTTTTTTTTTTTTTTTGTCAGATTATTACTAATGATTCTCTTTCAGACACTTTGAAGTGGTACAAAAATGGCCAGTCAATTATGAGATTTTTTATCTTTATGATCAGTTAATGATGGGGTTTTTTTTCCAGTTCCTTTCCAGGTGCAGAGTAGGATGATATTTTCAAATGATATATCATTTTTCAGATTTAGAGATGGTTACCTGAAATATCCTTTTCTGCAACTTCTGTCTCTATCTATAAATGACCAGAAGTATTTGAATTAGAGGTCCTATAGCAACTTTTAAGACTGTTAAAAGAGTCATTCTTTAAAATATGTCTTCACTAGAAAGCATTCTTCTTTGAGATCATTATTATTTTCCTTCACTTTTGCTGCAGAACTCATTTGCCACTTTGCAAACTTTTTACTCAACAAGATGAAGTTATATATGACAGAAAGATCTTGGGCTTGAAAAGGAATTCTTTGTCATCTGTTTAGGTCTGGTTTGGAAAGATGTTACTCTAAAATCCTTGTTTTGTGCTGAAAAGAAAAAGGCATACACCATTATTAAATATTCTAAATAACAAGATGCATTTTCTTCTTTTTGAGGACTCTCTTTTCATTTCTTTATATGCCTCAGCGCAAAGATAATATCTGCAGTAGGGAGATATTAGCAGATTATAATAGATCATCATTAGCAAAGACTTCTTTTTCAATAGCACTGTCTTGGAAATTATTTCAGTCCAAAACAGCTTTGAGAGTGCCCAGTATTTGTAGGGATGAAAATGGCCACAGAAAGCTGATACATTGACATATTCGCCTGGATACAAAGAACTTGAACTTTGCTTTTGAAACTTGGAGAAAAACTTATATGTCCTCAGCAGTGCTCATCAATGCACAAAACTGTAACAAAAAAGATCCTCCTGACAAATGTGACCGAATCCCCAGCTGATTAAACTGCGATGGTGCCACTGAGTTTAGTAGTGTTCAGTCAGTGTGTGCCTGAAGGCTTTAGGCATCCAAGAACAAAATGACTCCGTTGATCCAGGGATATTCTCTCTAATAAATTTGATGTAATTTGATTACATGAAAGAGAGTCCTAAAAGGTGATGAGTACATTTTAAATGGTGCTCAGGACTTCACCTAAGTCTGATATAATCTCTAAGAAACAATAGAAAACTACTGCCTGCTTCAATTCCATTTTGTGTAGAAAATGAGCAGAGTTCCACCATTTTACTTGATAATCAAACATTTCTTTGAAAAAAATCTGGTTACACAAAACAATAGGTTTCAAGGTATTACTCAGTACAATGCTCAAAGATTCTTTGGATTGTTACTCAAGTAAACAACATAGTATTCAGAATCAAAGGAAATAGGCACTTGAGGTTCATGGCATCATTTAAATAGCTCAGAGGGGTTTTATTTAAAAGAGAATGAGTCACTGTTGAATTTAAAGAAACATGTTATTTAAGTAACCAGTGCATAGAGGGGCCTCTATCATTAGCATTTTGCTTCTTGACACTAATTTATAGCACAGTGTAGTATTGCATCCAATCATTGTCAAACAGATAATGCCAACATGCCATTTCGAGCTTTCACATCAGCCACAAAATGACAGATAACAAGACCGCTTTTGCCTAAATAAAGCAATGCATCTGTTACAGTCCTAAATGACTTTTTGCATGGGATGTTTTTCAATTAAGAAAACTCAGGCAAGCTGTGGTTGTGTGTTGGAATGAATTTTCACATACTGAAATATGTAGAAGGAGAGAGTATAACTATTCATTACCCAGTGAAATGAAAACCCTTTCATGCAGGTTATTGTGATTCGGCACTACTCACCAAAAGATATTCTGCCCTCATTTAAAGTAGGGCTAAAGAACTTAACATTATCAGAAGTGACTTCACAAAGGAGAGTACTACACAGCTGAAGTCAAAGCCATACATATAACTGGTGTAGAGAGGCATCTGGAACTTCTGATTCCAGTCATCTTACCAGTTAGTTTCATAGAGACTAGGAGGGTCATAACTACACTGAATAAATCTTACCTTGAGGTACCAGGAACTATTATCACATATGGTACACACCCTTTTAAAAAGGCTAGAAAATACAGGGTTAATTTACCCTCTCCTCACTCTCAAATAATTCATTATTCCACATTAGATAAAGGCTGTATATTTGTGCTGCAAGAGCTGCTATTATGATATTTCTATTACAATATTTCTAATCAGCACTGCACATCAAAGGGTCTCAGTCATGTTAACCTGACCTGCAGAATAGTGCACGCAGTCAAAATCTCCTCATAGCTTTCTAACATAATTTCCCTGGATTTCATACAAAAAATTAACCGCTAGTTGTTTGTCCTCTGGAAGGTGTATTTAAATGGGCCAAAGCACACATGCTCCATTTTCCAAGCTTCACACTCATCTCCCCACAACTACCAAAAGAGCAGCAAGATTTCTCGCCTTTAAAGCAAGTAATGAACTGTTCTGAGCAGCTAACAAAGTATTTAAAACCTCCCTAAATATTATCTTTCATATATATATATATATATATACTATCTAGGTCTTTAAAATCCTACCAGTATTTTTCTCAAAAGAGAGAAGCCTATAGATGGTCAGTACAAGCGAAAAGCACCCCCCTGAAACAAAACAAGACAGATTATCATCTCCTTAATGAGTAACTAAGCCAGAAGGTTGAGCAGCACTTTCAATCTGCAATCCAAACATCACTCTAAAGGAAAGAATAATCACCAGCTAAGGTAGATAATGTTAGGTATATTCAAGGTACATTGGCAGTGTTTTGTGTCTAATTACTCCATACAGCTGTGAACAGCATGATACTAGACAACAGAACTATGCACATAAATTCCTGCACCTTATTATAGACACTTCTCTCACAAATCTTTTTGAGACTAACCCTTAATAACTTGGTGTGGCAGTGATACTTTATTCTACTTGGGTTTACTATGTGATGAATTATTTTCTAAATATTTAAACATAAGCTATGGCTGTCAAACTAAACAGATTACTCATCTTCGTTTTAATGTATTTCCTTGTCCATTTAGGAAGTTTGTCCTGCACTGTGTGATTACAGAACTGAGCATTGCTCTGTATGCTCAGTACTATCACTCTGGAGAAGTGATAGTACTGACAGCTTCATCCAGGACTGGCGATCCCTTGTCCTAGTGAGCCAAACTCCCCTATTAGGGGAGCCAGAAAATTTTTATTATATGAATCACTATAATTTTGTTTTATCTAACTAAACGTAAACAAATATGCTCACACATCCACCTCAGAATCAGGTTTCTCCCTCTCAAGCATTACACTGGTACATTGGAAGAAACTATCAGGTGCCTGGGCTCAAATGCTGTTAATTGCCATTCCATTTCTTCTATGAGGAAAATATGGTAAGCAAGGTAGATTTTTTTCCACTGAATTGGATTCAGTCCTGGACCAGCAGGGTCTATAGCTGGTGTATAATTAGACATCAGGCAGTCCCAAACTGTGCCATAATGAAATATTTTGGAAACAGGTGTCTACCATCGCACTGCATGCTCCATTTCTGCAAGGAACAGTTGGTTTTCTCCCTTCTCTTCTTCTTTTTTCCTGCCTATAATTGACTATAGCTACTTCATTACAATTCAAACAGGAGATATTTTGGACCAGAAAATATGAAAATATGCTTGGATCAGCCTAAAAGCTGCCATTCATGGTTAGAAATATTCCAGTCTAAGTATTATATCACGCACCTGTACGCCATATTTCAGCACTGAAATCTTGAGATGAGCTTTTTCAGAAGTCTGAACTGAAGTTTCTCAAAAAGTCCACTCTTTTTTCCACAGGAAATTTTCAAAACAGTACTTCTAATGTTGAATATTATTGAAATATTATTGAAATACACATAAAGTACTGAAAAAGAGCAAGTGAATCGAAAATGTGAAAACTTCTTCAAGGTCTCACTGCTGCTGTGTTGCATTATGAAGAAAGTCCTGGGAAGACCTTGGTTTTCCAGACAAATGGGAATCTCCATCAGAATAAACTTCTGCCACTGTTACACACACCATGCCAAGGTCCCCAAGACGCAACCCAGGCCATTCCCATTGTCCAGATATCAACTTTTCACTGGCTAAAATCCACATACATGAATAAGCAGATAGATTTGAAGTCATGGTCATCAAGCTGTGATCAAATTTTTTTAGACTATGTGTGTGCATTATCAGCATGAGGATTTCAAACATAAATGGGAAAGAGGCAAATTCCCCATGCCTCAGCAACTTGCCTAAGATATGAAACAGGCCTGTTGTTTGACACGGAGCTTTTGGTCCTGTAAAGAAGTTGGAGTACAAGAAAAACTGAGAGAATTTGTTCTCATTCTTCATGTGCAGACCCATTAAGAAAGATACTGATCCTGAGTTTCCGCTGCAGCATATCCCATTGAGACACATTTTTATAGTGCAAGTGCCAGTTTTGTCTTCATATATATGCAGCTTAAACAATTTCTCTGACACATTTTGAACCATGATAAAAGAACACTACACCTCACTTCCAAACTAATTTTTAAAAACTTTTTACTTACCAGACTTCTCCAGGACACAGCCTATAGGTTCATACTCACAATTTTCATAACCAAATGGCTGAGATACTCCTGGTGATCTGACTGGTCATACACTACTCTAAGACTAACACTCCATCAGGTCCATTGACAGGCAAAATGAGGCAAAATATAGCTTTCTTAAACTCTAGACTAATAGTCAAAGATTTCATAAAAGTCATCGGTTCTGCAGTTTCTGCAGGTAGTTGAACAGATTTAAACAAGGAAAACATGAAACTGAATATAGAAGAGGTTGTAACCCAACAAGACTGAACTCAAGACTAGCGTATAACCTGTTGTATGGAGCAATATCAGCAGCTTGTGATATACGACAGCAGGGGTTGCTTTCCTACTGGAGCTGGGTGGAACCATTCTGTCTTGTACAAAATAAACACTGATTGGGAAAAAAAAAAAAAAAAGGGTTACTTTCTAGCCTGGTGAAAAATAAAATTATTTTTAATGTCTGTCAGAGAGGTTCCTGCCCACAGGTCTTATACCCCATCAGGCTGTTATAATAGCTTTACACTAAAAGATCTTTCCAATTTCAGTTTTATTTCTCCATGGGAAAAAAAAAAAAAAAAAAAAAAAAAAAAAATTTAAAGGGTACTTTTAGTGCTTCTAATCAGCTCTTGTGTGTACAGAGAATAATTGGGAGATTATCAAATAATGCGAACTGGGAGAACTAATGCTTAAGAAATTGCATTCTAGAAATGACTGGCACCATCTTTGAACTATAACAGTGACCAGCATTTTTAGTCATTGCCCAAATCAATGCAATAAATTCTTGTGGAAACTGAAAAGTGGAAAAGCGGTGCAAAACAGGACCACATATTACTGCAGGGTAAAAGATGTCACAGAAAAATCAATGCATACCAAAAAATAAATTAATTTCTCCAGATGCTCTTTAAGGGGACCCTTGACTACAAATTGCGCAAAAGTAGTTAGATGCTCTGTATTATGAGTTGATGGTGAAAATGTGAGGACTAAGCTTCTTACATGACTTAATGCCATTAGAGCAGATAACAATTTACATGAGGTGAAGGTTTGGCCCAATAGGTATTGTTCTATTTAAAAAAAGAAAATCTAGGCATAGTGAGACAAGATATTATTTGTTTGTTTCATAGCCTTACTAAAATTGAATTTTGATACATGCAGGATAAAAAAATTTGACTCTTCAGAGAAAGTCATTATCCTTTTGATGGATTAGTCTGCATTTATTAATGAATCAGTTCCCAAATAGATAATTTGGTGCTATTTTAATCTAATATGCTAGAAAAATTTAGATTGAGAGATTACTGAATGATTTGAGTCCTTCACTTTTCCCTTAATAATTTAGTCTTGGTGTCTTCTTGGACAAGTTTGATATTGTGATTAATTAAATTTCAAACACTCTGAAGAATATTATATAAAACTCAGTGAAAGGTATTACTGAAAGATTTTGATGAATTGCAATCTGTATAATGAATTTATACTCTTGAATGATCTTATTACAATGCTTTTTGTACAGTGTTAGTGCTGTTGTTCTGAATTTTCCCCTCAAATATAATTAAAATATTGACTGATTGATTGATTGATTCATATAATTTTTTTTTGGCTGCATTAACTGAGCACATGTCTTCAAGCCTAATATTTGGCATTATTTATGTTATTAAGACACTGTTATCATCATTTTGAAACAAATATCATAGCGGAAGACTGCAAATTAAATACATTGTCAACATCCTGACTACTCTTAACTACATATGCTTTAGGTTGCAGAATGAAGTCTTGCTACTGTACTGCAAAAAAAACAAGAGAGGAACAGTGAAGATGGGACCCAAAAGTTCTATATTTTTTTAGGGACAGAAGAATTTCTGGTTTTTTATTAGCAGTGTTTATCCCTTTTACAATTTTTTTTTTTCCATCTTCAAACCTGTGTCCCAAAATTCTGATGTCAAATTAATGGCACCATATACTCTATCAATTCTGTCCTTATCACACAAGCTGGAGAGCACCCAGAGAAGCCATGCAGATGGTCTCATGTTCATTAGCATGCACGATGTAGGTCTTGTCTGCCAGGTTTGTTTACCACAGGAACTTCTGCTTCTTTCTACAGCAAACTTTGATAAAAACTGACATTGTAATTAATTTGATGCACTGTAATCAATCTGATAAACAGACGATCAGAACACACACGCTCCTCCTTCCAAGGTCCACCAAATCACGAAGCAGTCAGCTGCTGTGGGAACACCTGTATGAATTATAATGAATGATATTTGTACTTGTATCCTAAATATTGATGTGGACTGGTGGAAGACATGGCATTTCATCTGGGTGAGAGCTGTGTTTGGTGACAGATACCTTTTCATGACTGTAACTGAAATTCAAGGCAGATGTCTGTTAAAATATATAGACATTATATATGTTTATAGTATATTACTATTTTAATCTGCTATAGTTTTGACTATAGCATTATATATTGAACATTTATATAGGTAACACCCTACCGTATGAAAATCCTGTACAGTGGTTTGTCCAACATTTCAGGAAAAATCTTTCTTGAACAAGGCCATTAAACAGACTGGTGATATTTTGCTATCAGTCTAAGCTTTCCTTGAGCCAGGATAATGCTTTGTATATCATTCCAACAAAAATGTAGTTTTAATTCACCAGCTGCAATTACCTATGATTGCTTAATTAGAATAAGCTTTAAAAAAAGAGTAAAATGTTATGCTGCACTTGAAAAAAAAATGTATGTTTGGCTCTAAAGCAATTTTACTTGCTGAAATTGTGTTAATAAGGAAGTAATGTTTATATGTTGATTTTTATAAGAATGAAAAAAGTGGCATGCTTAATAATATACAATTTATTATGGCCATTACATAAATGGGGAAATTTCACATAATAAACACAGACTCTTTCAAAATATTCAGTGCAGTATGCTGCAATTTCAAGACAGCATGACCAATCTCACAGAATCGAGGACACAGTATGTTTGTAGCTCAAAGCAGCCCCTACATTAAAAAACCCAAATATTTTTCATATTCCACTCTTTAGTGTTTTTGCAAAAATCTTTAAACATATATTGTCATACCTAATCTAAAGGCTAGCTTTAACTCTGCTGCTATAAAATGTAACTTCTTCATAATTTCCTAATATCAAGACCAAGGAGTATTGTAGGTGAAATATACTGCTTGTGTGTAAGTTAACAGTGTGAAACACACATTGGGTGCATAATAATTAATAACACTTCTGCACGGCAGTATAAGATTGCATTTGAAACAGGAATTGATGACAGGTCTCCATCTTTGACACAATAAATTACCTTTGATTTGCATTTTAAAAACCTAAAGATACCCTGAGATATCTCCAGTTAGTTAAACTTTTCTACTGAAAAAGAGAAAAAAACCCTTATGTTGAAGACTGAAAAACAGGTCTATAACTGCCTTTTTTTTTTTTTTTTTTTTTTTTTTTTGGGGAGAACAAATTGTTTGAAAAAACTACTTTTTGCTATTGCAAGCTCCTGTCTTTTGAAAAATCTCTCAAAATGTGTAGTGTAGACATTTTAACAGAACCTGTGCATTACCATCCACATTCTATCCATAGATTATTTTTCAAGGATTCAAAAATGTCTTTGACCAAACTATTCACAAATGTAGGCTATGGAACAACTTCTAGGTCTGGCCAACATCCTCCAGATAGGGGATGTATAGCCATATGAAATGAGCTGCTGATCAAGGTATCCAACACCTTCTGCATGGAAACTGGGAAAAAGCAGAGGTACAAGGGACCATGAACAAAGTTGTGTCTCATCGTAACATGAAGTCAAGACCACAAGGACACACGGATCTACTGTGAAGGCATAGTCTAAAAAAGCCCGTATCTAGAGACTTATCAGGACAGGAGAAAACCCAAAAATTGTGTAAGGATCTATGCCTACACACGCATAAAAGATGATTTCTACAGATTCAGTGAATCACTACTGATCTCATTTAGGATGATGATACCCATATTCCCCCTTTGTTTCCCGTAGTACCCATTAATATTGGTCTACAAGAAGAGTTTTGTTGGAAGGTGAACAAGGCCAGAGAAAGGTCTAGAAGTCCTTCAAAGCTGAGCAGTCTCACTGGTGTTTCCTGCTATGTATCACATGTATATTGACTTCACTAAAAAACAAGGCAGTACAGTCATGGTTTCTCAGCCCAGGAGTCTCCTTTTCTCTAGTGAGGCTCTCTGGGGAGAGCAGAGCACTGCTATGTAAGACAGAGTGACGTGACCAAGCATTTGGCAAATGGATAATTCCTGCTGTGACGGAATAACTGGGAATTACTTCCTAAATTTCCTGTCACTGATCAACACTTATAAAACATACTACTATTTATCATTAAATATTTTCCTTAAGAAAACTTGCACCTGCAAAAAAAAAAAAGACACAGATCACAATTCCCCACCAAAAGATGTGAGAAAAACAATTAAAGATGACCCAAAATATTTTAAATTCTTTAACAGAATTTAGTAGCTGCCTTTCTGCACAGAATGAAAGTCCTCTCTCTCTTTTCTTGGAGTTGGAGAAAAGGAGAAAATAAACTTATTCTTGTGAATACTGCTCACATTGTAGGGTTTTTTGCCTCCTCCAAAATACCCAATTACTTTCCACGTTAGTGTTTCTTATGTCAACTGCAAAGAAATGCCTGAGGGTTTCCCTCTCAACAGATTGGCTCTTTTAAAGCAATCCTTGGTTTTAACAACCTGGAAGAGGACATTTTACTAATGCAAGATGTTCTGAGCCAAATTAATTTCCTGTGTCTGCTCTGAGAGTTGAAAACATTTTATGCAAAACCTTTGGTGTGCCTTTCCAGAATAGTCACTCAAAGAATTTTGCAGCTTCCTTTCAGCAGTTAGATGCACTTTCCACACCAGCAGGATCGATTAGAGTTTGCTCACTGTTTTCATAATTACATGGACATTTAGCACTGAATGATTGGCAGCGTAGCAGCTACTACGGCTCAAGACTTTGAGGTTTGATGAGACAACAACTTGTTTCTGATGGTGCAATTTGCTCTTGAGTGGATGGATAAACTTGAGAGATTCATAGCAGTGTCTCTGCTGATTTTCATGGTCATGAAATTTATGCTAATGTGAAATGGACAGTTGTGGGGATCTATTTATCTTGGTCACATCCATCCTAAACTGTGGTTCTTCAGGATGGGGCTACCAAGGACATTTACCTCTTATTTCCTTTTGTTGGCTACTTTCTAGAATCCTGCTTATCATGAGCTTTTAGAGTATCCCAGTTTTCCTAGTTTTGATTTTTTTTCCTCTGCTTTTCTAGACAAAATATCTCTTTTGATTATTTAGTCTAAACACAGTTGTGTTTCCATCCTGCTCCTCCTAAATTCTTTCTTGTCTAACATCTTCAGGTTTATTTCCTTTTCCTTCCTGTGAAGTTTCTACACATTCTTTTCTCTCTCCTCTTTTTCTCTGGTTATCCCAATTAATTTTGTACGATCCAGTTTGACATAATTTGTAATTTTCAGTAAATTTATCTGCTCTCTAAGCCCATCTACTTTTTCCTCTGCTCTAGGAATCAACTTCCATTAGTACGTATGTGTCCTGTGTGAGTTTCGTGCCTATCTGGAAGCACTACATATACCACACTCCGGATTGTCTTAAAACCTCGGTAGTCAATCTGCAAAATTGCTGTTGTTCCTCCTTTAAGTAAGGATATGATTTGTAAAACAAAGGACTTTACACTTATACACCTCATTTTTCTGTCTCTGGTTCACTCTCAGATTCACTAAGCTTCTTCATCGATGATTTATGCAATCCACTGCATCTGAAGGTCTACTACAATGGCATCCAATATTTAGTTCACTTTCTCTGTACTCAGGTTCTTTCTCTTTTACACGGTAATTCTCTTCAAGGTACTTTTGTTATCTAGATCAGATTAATGAACGAGCAACAAAAAAGTCCATTATTCTGTGATTTTAATAGTGTTAAATGAACAAGTTTTGCCACAGAACAGTGTTAAAAGCCCACAGTGCAGCTTATAGGATTTGGGGGTGGGATATCACAATCTCTTTGAGAAGACACGTGCAAATTTTTTTTTGCCCAAATTTTTCTTAAAGGACTTAAATAGGTATTTCAACACCTAGCATAAGAATTTGTACGATTAGGATGAAGTTCACTGCTGGGAGGAGAGACAGTATGATGAGACCTCTACATTAATCACACCCCAACTGAGCGTTCAGTGAGCACACAATGACCAGGTCTTATCTTGTATCCCATCCATGAAGTAATTAGATTATCCAGTATTAAACTGTTTATCCAAGTGATTTTTTTTTCATCAAAGTGCAAGGTCTTGTACATAAAACATGCATTGTGCTACACAGGGCTCTAGATTTGGGGTTGATCTCACTTGACTTTACGTCTAGATTTCAGTAAGTCATCTAACTTCTATTTGTTGCCAGTGGAGAGAGGAAGTCCCATTCACAAAATGAACTGTGAGCCCACACAAATTTTACCCAACCAATCCACTACTCTGGTGCTTGCTTTGAAAAGTGAAACAAGCGACGCATGTATTACAGAGATATATGATCAGGGAAATAAGTTAGGATTGAGAGCACGGCCACCAGCTGATTTCTCACTGATTCTTAATTTAAGTGTTGCTTCCCTTAAATTGTTTCTAACTGTTCTGGTCTAACTTCAAAAAATATTAAAGTTTCAGTATGTTACTTATTCTGTAAAACTATTTGGCTCCTCCTGTATAGAGAGACAGATATAGATATATATAAATAAAATGGTGTGTACCTGTCCTGCATAACCCTGTTTGTTTTAACATTGCTCTGGGGTTTTATGCGGTTTTTCCACCACTCCCACAGCTGCTTTGCACTCTACCACTGCCACAGTAACATTCACGTGCATGGTCCTTTGCACAGCAGCTGTCACAGAAGGCTGAGCACACAATCACTTCTCTCTGTTTGCTCCTGTTGTTGTCGTGATTTATTAGGTACAAAGGCAGGAGACTGGCCCCCCCGCACAAGTCGGAAATAGAGTGTTTCACCCCAAAAGGGAGTATGGGGAATGGTGGGCGAGCTACAATGACCAGGTAAGCAAAGAGCAAGTGGCCTTAGGTCAGTGTCATATGTCTGTGAACAGAAGGAGAAGCCCTGGAAAATTCCAGGCTAGATCCTCTGTCTGTAATTCCTGTGCATCCCATAAAGTATGTTAAAAAAGAAAAAAAAAAAAAAAAAAAAAAAAAAAAAAAAAAAAAAAAAAAAAAAAAAAAGAAAACATGTTGCCACTGCTGATTTCTGTCTTCCATCTGACTACCAAAAAACCCCTGCACCATGTTCATTCCAGTGATCTGAACCACATGTCCTGTGTGATGTTGTTGTAATACGGTGCTTTGGGGTGGAGAAGTCTCACACATGACTCATTGTCAGTCAGGCAGATGAAGAGGAGCAGCGTTCAAACTTGGAGTAAGGGTATGTCTGCTACATATTAGGGGTTACATTAAGTACATTAAGTTACATTTTTAAAAGACCAGAGAAAAACTGATTGATGAAAACATATTCAATATGAAAATGTTGATTTTTCTCAATCAAAATATCTTATGGAAAAGTGCTGAGTTTTACAGTAGCTTTAAGGAAAGGTTTCAAAGTAATTTTAAAAACAGTTTAAAGCACCTTTTTCATAATTTTCTCCATTTAATATAATTAATATACTTATTTTCATTTTTTATCACTATATTTTGCATGACATTAAACACCAATGTTACAATTTAATGAATATCAAATCTAGATTTTTTTCAGTGTTACTGGGATTAACTGCTTTAGTATGTCCATTTTGATGTCGGTTTTTTTTACTGAAATATTTGGAACTACTTAATTTTGTAAAATACTTGGAGATTTCAGCATTTTTTCTCATTTTGGGTCCACCCAGATTTCCAAAAGATGAACTCTCCCATGGGACAGAAATTTCATTTCTCCATACATGTCTTTTAATAAATGAATAATTACATACATGCCAAAGATGGTTATACATCTTTCATGAAGCAATGCTCTTAAGAAGCATTGTTTCATTAAGTTATGTTCTGCTAAGTGTAAGAACCATTTTAACATCTATTAAAAGATCCACTCATTCCTTATCAAGCCCTGTAGGACATTTATAAATGTAACCTTAGAGTACAGGGTGACCAAATTATACCACCACTTTTCCCCAGTGTTACAACCCTTGGGAAATTTTATCATTGCAGGAGGGTGTTCAGTGTGACACTTGCACAGTGCTGTGTTTCCCTTGGGTACAGAATTCGCACACGTGAATGGCACAGGGCCATCAACACTAACACCACACAGCACACACCTGAGGGCTCCTGCAGTTAAAATACCATCAGAAACACTGATTGCTGAATGTTGTACACAAAGTATATATTTTTGTCAATTGAGAAGGTTTCTTGTCTATGTGTCATCTGGATTTTTTTCTTTTTACATTGCATTGCCTTCAGAAATATTTATTATTCATTTAAAAACTATCTGCAATCAATATATAATCGAACTTTAAAGAGAGGAAAAGTACATGTAATTGACCTACAACTGTATTTTGTTGTACAGTATTCAGTTCTGTTTTACCTGGCCATATATACACATTTGAAAAACTTCTTTTTTATATCTTCACAGTGAAGAATCTGTTTGCATTCCAGACTGTAATCGATCTGAGTCAAGTAGAGAGGAGAAAAAGATTCCTGTTAAAGAGGATGCCCTAACAGTCAAAAAGACTGGAAAATGTGTCAGTCTAATAGTTCCACAGCAAGACTGTCAGCTGCAAGACCTACTCAAACAGTTAAGAACACCTGCTGCTTAACAGAGAGTGCAATTGCATTTGATGGCTGTGTTTTGTTGTCTCCAGCCACAATGGTCCTTGTCCCATTTTGTGAGCTCAGTAGAGCTACCACTGAACAGCCTGGGAGTCTCCCAGAGAGAACTCAGACATTGCAGGACAGAAAGCAGGTACCATTCTTGTGACCCAGTAAGTATCAGACCGGTGCTAGGAGTCACTGAGATTAAGAGCAGATGGAAAAAGACAGACACAGAGGCCTGATCATTTGTGAATGATGAAAAAGCTCATCATCTCATGGGACAGAGGTCCCATGATATGGACCAAATCCCACTTAGAGTCTTTCAGTCTAAATAATGTCATGCAATTCATACTGAGCAGTGTTGTTCAGCTCATGTCCTCAAATCCTTCGTGCAACATTATGTTCCAACCCTAGTGTGGACATTTTCCATATCAGGGCCTAACAATCCCTTTATATTAGTATTACAAGTGGCTTTGGATTTTTCAGGATGAAAAATGACATAAAAATAGAAGTAGTGGATACATTATGAGATGTCTTGTAAGGCTATTTCCAATTAGGGAATTTATGACATCCTGCATCACCTGTGAGTATCGTTCACATGTATATGATAAAATCAACCATGGAATGAGATGTTTTATGAAGCTTTCACAAAGCAGGCATCACAGCATCCTTTCTTTTGCATTTCTTGCATAATACATACATTTTTATTTGATTAAATGTTATGAAAAAGAAACTGCTTAATAATTCATAGGAGTAATTTTGCAAAATTACTTCTGTAATTATTTATTGGGCATGTAACAGTCCATTTGCAAACATGTGAAAATCCTCAAATTGCATGCTCTTTGCAGAAGATAGAAGTCAAATCAACTCTCGGCTTTGGAGATACAACTGGGAGACTAAATGTCTTTGGTCGGTTGGTTGGTTGGTTGGTTGTTCTTTTGTTTCCGTGTGTGTGTTTTTTGTGTTTCTTCTTCTTGTGCACTGTTTGTACACTTGATTTCAGTGTCAGGTAAGGTAATGGTTTCTATTTTTCCCAGTTTCTATTTCATAACTTTAGCAATGAAAACAATGAAAAACTGTGTTGACCAACTAATGCTGAAAACACTGTAAGGCATGTTCTGTATCAGGAAGCAGAACTCAGAGCTCAAGAGGTGTCATTGTCCTCTCTCCATCCTGTGAATAGAATGCTCCAGCAGCGCAGCAGATATGTGTTCAGACGAGCTTGAAAGGGCATTTTTCAGTCAAAAAGCATAACAAAGCTCTAGTAACCTTAATTAACAATCAAAATGAGGGCATGGTAGTAGAGGAAAGAAAATATATCTTGTACCAGAACCATTTTTGCATTTTGGGTAACGATGACTGATGTACTAGAAATGTTTCATTCAGATACCAGACCCCCCACTTCCCAACTTTACCAGGCATGCTGCTGAAGCAGTTGCCAGAATTAGCATCACTGGTGGCTTCACTGGGAGGTCAATGGCAAGGGTTTTGTCCATTAACTCTCTCTCACTTTGTGGTTTCTTTCGTACTTACATATTAATGTCACTCATATAAATGTCAGCTGGGATTTTTGTGAGGAAAGGAGGTGTCAATAGATTATGATTTATGGAGTAATATAAATAATTGGTCTTGCTGTTCACAACAGAAAGCTACTCTGAAAAATAATTGTAAAAGAGTGTTTATTTCTAGAACTCAGGACACAACAAAGTTATTTTTTGCCCTGCATCATTCCTCTTTTCTGCTTTGTTGTCATTTATTTCCATAGAAAAAGCTGTATGAGATTAATTTAAACTAAATAACTTGAGTGAAATATCACTAGCAGAATTGTCTTTTACCTAGAGAAACAATTACATAGGCATGCAGAGGTTTTCTTAAAAGCTTTTTAAAATTAGAAGAATACAACAACATAAAGCATTTCAATGATATAATTGACCTAATTTAGACATCTTTGGTTCCTCATCCAGTTATTCAAGTTGTCCTATATTTCTGGGAGAAACTATGACTTGCTTCTTCATAGTTGTATACTGAAGTTCACCACTTCTACCACTTATTTAAATTCAGTGTTTTTAGCATGTTGCAAGGCACTTGCATTCTCCCAGGGATGAAGAACTTGGGTAACTATAAGCAAAAGAAATAATGATGTGAGATTGCAAGAGACAAGATTAAAGAAAATGCATATTTGCACTTCCTTGAATTCATCACAGGCACACACATACACACACGCACACCATCTCTTATGAAGTTCAAGTTTTAATTAAGTCTAAGATAGCACACAAATCCCTTTCAGGCAGAGTAATTATATCACTGAGTCTTTAATAAGGTTTCAGCTGAGGAGTCTAAAAGGAGAACAGGTTCCTGTTATTTACTTCAAATAACAAGGGTTCTCTTTGGCAGAAAGCTATATGGGCTGAGCCAAGTACAGAAGTTTATCCTGCTTATCACTGCCAGCTGCTTCAGGGGATAACACAGGAAGACTTCTCCCTTAAAGACGTGAGAAGTCTGCACAGTGTTGGAGATATACCTTAATTGCAACACTTTGGCCACTGAAACATCCAGGCACAAATTTGCCACCAATTTTAGCTGCATCAAATTTAGACCAGTGTTTTAAAATATGAACTTTCATTCATTCATGGACTTATAAATTTAAGAATTTTAAATCATTCCTTACTGTAGTCACATGAGGACAGATTGCAAATATATCATACGTGTCTCCATCAAGTTATTACCCAGTGTGTGTTTGCAGTTGTACCATTTCAAATTTGGAGTTAGATACATATATTAATATGTGACACAGAGCAAAAATTCCCTTACATTTTTACGGTTCCACTTATCTTTTGGCTTCCACTGCTGAATAATACTATGTATTCTGTGCATTCTAAGCTTTCTTTAAAATAAGGAATTCCATAATTTTAAACTGATTTTCCTAGTTTAGTCAAAGATATTAAGAGAACAAGTGATTTCTTTTCAAATTGCATATGCTTTCAGTAACTGTCCACAGTACCAGTCCCTAGGCATTCAGCATCAGAATTAATTTTAGCAGCTCTGGGTAATTAATAACAATGGCACCCTTATTAAAATATGAGAGTTTTCAGCTGCATGTCTGTAAATTCCTCTTCCTGTTTTTCATTTCTTCTGCATTTTGAAGTACCTTACAAAACAAATTTTCTTCACTAGCACCTGGGTAAAGAAACACTTGTGGCAGACCTATGCACCATCTCATAAATAATCATGCAACAGAGGAAAAAAAATGTTGCGACAAAACTTTGACTACCTCAACCAAAACAAAAGACAAAGTGATCCATTCTAGACAGTTAAAAAAATAAATGTAAAGGGAGAGGAATATTTTTTTTACACCTAAGTGTATAAAAAGCAGTTAATACCTCTCATGAACAGAAAAAAAAACCTTAAAGACAAAACTCAAGTGTCTCTAAAGATATTCTGTAAGGGGAAAAAAAGAGAAACAAAACTAATTGGTATTCTGTCATCAAGTGGACAACTGTAGAAGAAATATTTGAAATAGCAGCTACTTCAAAAGTTTCCTCATTTATTCTAATTTAATTTCTTGTACATATTATGTAGATCTAGCAGGCAGGGAAAAAGCCAGTCTATCAAAATCAAAGCAGCTTTTAGTAAAGATGATGGAGAAATAATTAGTCTGGTTCTCAGGAAATCTCTCTTGTACATAAAGCTGAACCTAATTAACCTATAGCAAAAGAAATTATAAAAAAAAAAAAAAAAAAGTGCTGAAAAAGGTTTTGTTTAAAAAAAAAAAAAAAAAGGATAAAAAAGAAAGCAAAACAAAAAGCTAACATTTTGGCATCACTGACTGAAGTTTGCTGCAGTCTCCTCTGCTGTATTCAGTGCAATGTGCCAGCAGAAGAGCAGAGTAGGGTAGAAAAAATTGTATTCAACCAAACTTCCCAAATTCCTTTGGGAGTTCAAAAGTGCAATTCTTCTGTTTTCAACTGATGGAGCCAAAATCTGTTTGCAAAAAAAATCTAAAATTTCACTATCCTAAAGTTTCCCATCATTGAAGAGTCAAGGTAGAGTCTGGCATAGTAAATAGTAAAAGTAAACAATTCCGTTCCTAGATATCCTACTCTATGTCTGTGATCTATCTTTATTTCTCTATTTTTAAGTTGTGAGCATTGCATGGTGTTCAGTTAACTTGACAGAGTACCAATCAATATGCAGTTAGAGTAGCATCCTAAAGTATTATCACAGCAATTTATCCACAACCCAGTTTTATGCCAATATAGGAAAACAAGTGATGCTCCTTTCACAGAGGCAATAAATTATTGCACATTTCTGTCCAGTGTTGACTTCCTAGTAAGTAGATGCAGCATCATCAATCTGACACAGAAATTCTTTAGATATAGGGCTCACTCCTAACTGAAAAATTATAGAATATTGGAAAAAACCTCTGAGATCATCAAGTGCAACTGTAAACCCAAAAACACTGTGTTCACCACCAAACCATTTTCCCAAGTGCCACATCCAAACATGTTTTGCACACTTCCAGGGATGCTGATTCTACCACTTCCTTGGGCAGCCCATTCCAATGTCCCACCACCTGTTCAGTGAATGGTGTTTATGTCCTATTCAGTTTTTAATAGCAAGGAATTTGCAATGAAAAATGGTCTTTCAGACTTTTGCACAAAATTTACATTAAGCAGCCATTGGGTCTCCTTCAGAGCCCTAGGATCAACATGACAGCCATATGCACAAATTACTCTTGGACAGACTACAAAAGTGAGTGAGTGCACCAGCCAAGATTGACCCAAACCCAAACTGTGATTCTGGGAGGCTGGTGACTTGCTCTACCGAAGATGTAACTGTTTGCTATCTTTGCCAAGGGCTCGATGCAATCTCAGATTTCATCCTTTCCCTAGCTTCTTCAGCCTCATATCCCTCCTTAATTATTTTCTCTTTAACTGTGACCAGGGAGAGAGTAGCATGTTGCCTTCACAAACTCTTATAATCTGACTTTCAAGCCATGAAAATATCTACATGCATTTAGTACAGTTTTTTTAAAGAGTTTGAACATCTGTACTAAGCTAGTGTTTGAAGTCAGTAGGGGTGCTAGAATACACCACCTTCTGTGGGTGAGTATTTCCATTTGCATTGACTAATCCTTCATGCTAATGGCATTTATTTCACCCCTGTGGCATGCAGGTCTGTCACAGGTCCTTCTAAGATCTCACCAGGACGACATCCAGGACTGGATCATTCTCCCTCCTGGTCCAAGTCAAACACAGCAGCACCTGGGACAAGGTTTCATGGTCATCATATCAGAACTAGAGGCAATATCTCATCTGCCAAACAAACTTCTACTCCTGCTGCTGTCACTGAGCTCCCACTGAGCTCAGGACTCAGCATGACCAGTGAGCCAGGGCCCGCAAATGGTGCTCAACACCCACGGTGTTGTGAGGTAACAAGTGCTGGGTCCTCGGAGTTTTACCTCAGTTTTATCCTGCAAGACATTACTGCCAGCTCCTGCTCAGTTGAGAACTGGACCCACAGAGATTCAGAGAGTCAAAATGAGCAGTGCTACAGGACAGAGTTTGCTTTTCATTCTTGCTCTAATAGGGGTAAGGCACAAGGAAGGCATTGTCTAAACAGCAAGGTACAAGCCAGCAGCTGTTTTGCCTAGCATTTTGGGGGTAGGAGTCTAACAGTCACCTTCCAAGATACGAATAATATCCATTGCAGCAAAAGGGTGTACTCACAAATACAGATCATTTCCCAGTCCTCCCTCTCTTAAAGTACCCATTGTTTTACACTGTGTTTGTCTACTGGATTCTGTCATGCTGCTTTTGAAGGGGAAATCTGTTGGCATGTGCTGTGTTACATGATCCATCGTAATTTCATGTAACCTAACCACAGATGTGAACCCACCAGGAGGTTTGGTTTTACACTCAGCATGCAACTTTTTTTCTTTTTAGATGGCCAGAAGAGCTGTTAAATTGATAGTTTGAGGGAAACCTCCACATGACGGCTGGTATAAAGTCATCTGTATGTAGTAAAGCATGTGATTTACAAACTGTTATGCTGCAGGCTAACATGTGAGAATATCTATTGCAGATTTAAAAAGCAAACAAAAAACAAATTTGCAATAATCTGTCAGGGTCTCCAATGTTGTCTTTCCAAAAATCCTAAATGGCTATAGCAAATGTTTTGGAAACCAAAGCAAATTGCCTAAAGTTTTTATGCATTTTATATACAAATCAAGTTTATTTGTATGTGTAGCCTGTTTTTCCTGTTGACATCAGTTCAGCGTCATTGTCTGTTTCAGCTAAGAAATAGTTCTAATAACTTCATTATTTTCAAGAGCTATATGTTAATGTATATGTGAGCATCAGCTTATCAGACTGAGGAAGATGTAAAAGGAAATACTACGTGTTTATAAAGGTCATAGCTGATTTTTCTTAGGTATCAAGACGAGAAAAATAAGTAATTTTGATAAAGTGTATGACAGGATCTAAAGAGAATTTACCCTAAGAGGACTCATTTTGCAGAAAAGTGGAGCAAAATGTTTATTGCTGTCTCCAAACCCATGTTACCATGAGGAGCTGCTTGTATAGCTTGTCTGGTATTTCTTTCCTACTAGGATCATAGTTTCGTTCTCTGAGCTGACCTGCAATTTGAAAAAAAAAAAAAAAAAATTCTTTAATTTAGTAGCTGGTAGCTTGCCAAGGACCTTGATGAAGAAGTTGCCCATTACCTACAACCAGTATAGCCCCTTTCAGTGTATTGCTCCAATGCTTCCAAATAATGGGACATAAACAGATTTTTTTCCCCAGCCTTAACAGATTGCGCTTCTTCATCTCCCAGCCTACAATCCCCACCCCCTACCAAGAATCAATGTTCAGAACACTATACCAAGCTCCTTACCACTGAAAGCTCCCAGGCCAGCCAACGTACCTGCCCCTGAACTCTAGCCAGTCCAAGTCTCTCACTCTCTTCAAGCATTTAATTCTTCATCCCTCCTCTCTGAATGCCTCAGTCCCACAGGCCCCCTTCCTGACACCAGTCCAACAGAAGGGAAGCCATCAAGCTGCTCTCTTCTCTAGAATGGACACTGCCTATATCCCAAGGGCCTCAACAGAGGTGTCAGCAGTGGTCATGAAGTAGCACAGGACAGGTGATGGCTGGGTGCACAATTGGCCTGTGAAATGAGCTGACACACTGCTTGTTTACCTAGAACATACAGCTACATACAAGATAGATATAGATATATTGCAATAAATAGATATAGAGGAAATTACAGTCAGCTTTATGGTGAATATAAACTCTGAAATACTATATACCCTTGATATAGGTACAGCAATTCTCTTTTTAACTTTGTTGCGAGTTACCATCTTATCTCATTTGTGCTTACAGCTCTAACGGGAAATCAGTTTCCTGGGCCCAGAACGAGAAGAGCAGCCGAGGAGCACACCTTTGGCAGCGGTTGTCAGTCCACATCAACAAAAAAGAAAACCCCAACCAAACTGCAGTGATCAAGCCTTTTTCTAAAAGCACAGATAGTAGCCGACACAGTAGCAGCGCTACTTTTCCCGAGGCTAGTGCCAAAACGCTTTATGACGTTTCGGAAGCCGAAGAGCAATACCCAGCTCAGTACCGACCACAGACTCCCTCGCCAATCAGCACTTTGAGCCACAGAACTGCCTCTGTCAGCCGAACAGAAGATGAAGCCCCTACCTTCCAGTCAGAACCTCCTCAGCGGAGCAGCTCCTCTCAAGGCTCTCTCATGGAGCAGATCAGTAGTGTTGTTACTCGCTTCACAGCCAATATCAGTGAGCTGAACTCTATGATGCTTTCAACATCTACTCCAGGGACAATGGGGGCTGCTCCTCTCTGCTCTTCATACCTGATTCCACGGGAAATCCAGCTCCCTACAACAATGACCACGCTTGCAGAGATCCAACCGCTTCCTGCCATTGAAGTCAATGGCGCTTCGCAGTCTGCTAGGAAACCTTCAAATGACAGCATCAAAGAAGGCACTTCAGAGACCCCAACAGCCAAGCAAGACCTGGAGGAGCTGGTGGCTTTAACTCCTCCTTCTCCTTTTAGAGACTCCATTGATTCTGGAAGTGCATCTCCCAGCTCTCCGGCTTCTGAATCAGCTCTCTGTATCCCGTCCTCCCCCAAATATGACACGCTTCTCATCAGAGATTATACTCAAAGTTCTTCTTCGCTGTGAATGTAGTTCAAGATGACATTGGATCTCAACAACTACAAGCAAGTAGTGAGGGGACAGCCAAGTCTTCAAGATCTCCAGTGTTTATGCAGACAGAGTGAGAGGCATTGGGTCATCTTGTGAGGAAATGGAGGGGAAGAAGAGGAATCACTTGAGAGGTGAAAACATCAGATTAATTATGCTGAT
This sequence comes from Hirundo rustica, assembly GCF_015227805.2. Classification (NCBI taxonomy): domain Eukaryota; kingdom Metazoa; phylum Chordata; class Aves; order Passeriformes; family Hirundinidae; genus Hirundo; species Hirundo rustica. The sequence continues at coordinate 36,068,073 of NC_053451.1, read as the reverse complement.
TTAAAGACAAAATTACTCTTGGCAGATTTTCGTGGCCTTAAAAAAACATGGGCTTTTCAGACACACTGAATCTATTTTTGAGGGCTTATAAGGAGTCTGTTAATCCAGTTACATACCAAGTGCTTTGCTTTAGTATTACAATGAACTGTGTGTACAATATAGGGAACGGGGGGGAACTAGATTGTAAACAACTGTACAATGGCTTGTTTGTTTACTCTGATCCCTAACCCAGAAGTGAACCTTGATCTTTTATCAAGAATAGAAGACCAAACGTTGAATGTACATTTTCTAACAGACTCAAATCTGGGACCAACCTGTCAAGCTTTTTTTTTTTTTTTGCTTTTTTTTTTTCTATGAAGATCTCAAAAAGCAGTAATGTATGTTCAAAAACTACAAAACTTTCTGCTGAAGAATATTGTGTCTGTGATACGTTACACATGGATAACACTAAGATGAGGCTTTGCAGTGAGTGACTGCAATATGGAGGGCTTTACAAGTGACTCTTCAACCTACACTTTTGTTTATGAAATTCTCTTCTATCAGCATCAAAAGTTCAATTTGTTAACATTGGATTCACCCTCACAACAATAAAACCCAAGGAAGGTTTCCTGACTATTTCACCATGTTGCCAACTAATAATGAAGTAGCAAAAAATATTTTCTGGAGTACTGTTTTGTAATTCCCTTATCAGGGCAAGTTGTTGAGATGAATATTCTCTTTCTAGCAGCACTACCAAGCTATATTATAGCTGCACTCCCTAATGAAATTGAAGCATTTTTATGGACATCCTCGTGATAATGTTACCAGTTAAAATATTTATTCAGATTTCCATCTTTGCTTGTAAAAAACAGGTAAACACCATAAGGATTTTCTCCATCCTTTGAATGACAGAATTCTAGGACACCAATTTGGATTATGATGAATGTTAACAGTCAGTGGGAAAGGTTGTCATAATCATAATTTATATATATATATACACACACATATATATATATATATATAGGGAAAAAACCCTGTGTCAAGGTCTGCTTAGAGGTGATTAAGCTACTCTTTAATAAGCAACAATTTTAAACTTTGTTTCGCTGCTGATGCCTCGCAGCTATGAACAGTGACAAAAAAAAAAAAAAAAAAATTCAAAGCAATACAGAGTAAAGGTTAAAACAAAGAAGACCTAACAAGATATGAACCAACAAAATCTTTGTTTCTTAGCAACTCACAAAAGAAACAAGGGGATTCCTCAAATTTTTTTTTCCTATATCAAGGTAGTACAGTTTAGTGCACTTCATACTGTCACAGCACTTTTTTAATACAGGCAGGGAAGAGTTTTAAAGTTTGAATAGTAGCTAAATAATTTTTGATAGGTATAGTTACATAGAACTTGTAAGTCGGACCCTAAACGCACACTGTATTGGCTCTCTTCTTCATGACATAGCTGTCCTCAGGTGCCAAACTTTTATGGGTTTGTTTTCTTTTATTGAAGGATAGCATGAAGTGATGAGTAATGTACTTCAATTCAAAGTTGAGTTGATGTAGCCTTACATAGAAGACAGCCTCAAGGAAGGGAGCCTTGAAATAAGGCTGCTATATTTTATTTTCAAAACCTTTAGATCTTGTTTCCTCGAAGATCACAAATATTTTGTAATCAAAATTCATACCTCCTTTTTCTCCCCTATGTTCAAAAGAAATATTTGATCAAACAAGTAAAAGATGAAAGCACATTCACATATTTTAGCAAAGAGCATTTTCTATTCCTTTGGGATGCTTGTTTCACTATTATGTGTTGCACCCCAATTTGCTGCTCAACAACATTTAAAAATGAAAAGTAATAGATGACTGAATCCAGATCAGTACCTCACAGAGTTACTCTAGTGACTCTAGAGCCAGGCAGTGTTATCCAATTGCAGTCTGGGCATGCTTGTCTTGTCAGGTACAGTCATTTATCAGCTTTGCCTATAGCATGAACAGGCAGGTCACAAAACAGCTCTACTCCAGAAGGCAGATCCCTACACTAAGGCATGACCGAAGGTCCTTGTTGCCCATATACAGCTCTTGCCTCCTCGCACGAGTGATCAGCACAGAGTCAGTTCTGTGCAGCTGCATGGTTTCCAGACTAGAGCTCAGTTTTGCCCTCTTGGTTCACAGTACTAGCATGTCTCATCATTCCCTAGCTGTCCATGTCTTCAGGAGAAAGTATCTTCTGTCCCAGGTTACAACCCACATTTAAGAGAAAAGCATGTCCAATCAGTCTGTGATAGAACCATTCTTATTAGGGGGAGTTTAGACCATTTAAATGTTGTTCGTGGAAGACTTATATAATAATATTTGTCTCCCATCAGTGCAATACTGTTTTAATATAAACACGGTGTACTGAGATAATTAATGTGAATTTCAAAGGGATTGTATTACTACCTGTTCTCTTATACTTCAAATTATTGACCAATGTTCTTACAAGAACATCCTCCATCTTGATCTTTCCCTAGCATTTTCTGTCCCCTGTAGTATTTTCTTATGGTGGTGGGCAATTAATATAATTGTATTCCTGCTAAAATTGGTGGGTTTCACTGCACTGTGAAATAATCAGCAGTGGAAATAAGAAATAAACAGAAAGCAGTGGAAATAAAAAATAAACAGAAAAACCTTTCCTTAAATACAAAAACTACTAAAAAGGAGTGAAAAATAGAAACTGTCAAGCTCAGCATAAATATACCTCTTCTGCTCTCAAAATGCACCATCCTGGCCAATAGCAATTGTCAGAGCTTCCTGAAAATGTTAATGTATATTGTCACAATGATATGGGTATGAGGGTGCACCATGTGCCCTGAATGCATTTTTTGAGAGCCTAAAACCCTAATGTTGTGCAACTCAAACTTTAAACAGTTTGGTTCACTCTTACTTTCAGTGGAGTCATGCATCTTTTGCGTATCTATCAGCCACAGCAGAAATTTTAATTGCACAAGGAACCACGGATGAACCCTGCTGAGATAGTACCCTCTTGGAGTCAGTCTGTTTTTAATGAAAGACGGCAACCTTAGTTAGAGGCATTTAAAGAGGGCAGAATCCACTTTAATTGTGCAGACTGGAGTGCATTAACATAATTTTTTTATTATCTGTTTGAATTTCAACAAAGGGAGGAAAGGTTTTGTGGAGAAGGCAAAAATGGTGTAATGCCTGTAGTAATAATCCAAATGACCCCAGTGGGAGATTTGCAAGACTGGAAAGTTCTTTGGGAGAAGCCAGTGGGTTTGACATAAGAGAAGAAAAAATATGAATGACAGACATCATGACTTTATTATGCTGTTTGTATGCAAGTCTCTGTTTAGGACATTAATAGAGTGGCAAGGGTTTTCAGACATAAATGCAAAAGCTACAATCATTAACACTTTTCAATCTAACTAAAGAATGTGCAAGTATCAACTGAATGGCTTGAAATTTGCCTTCCAATTTAGTGCTGCTGCCACAAAGGGAATTAAAGAGTTTGAAACTACTGTCATTCTTGACCACAGAGACCTCAAAAAAAAAAACTATTTCTTTTGTGCTTGAGGCCAGCCCTAAAGAGTGATGGTGTAATCACCTCTGGATCTGTGCTTTTGAAATAAAGAGAGTCACTCTGGCAGGCCGGTTGGGAAGGAGTCTTTGCAATACTAAAGAACTGTATTTTTAAATTGTCTCTGAAGAACAGTTGTATGAGTTTGAAGATGTGCTTCCCTGTACTTCTATCTGAATATTTGGTGCCTAAACTCATGCAGCTACCTTAGAGATAGAGAGATTTTTAGACCACAGTCCACAAACCACTTGCTGATGTTTCATGAGAGCCTGGTTGATTACAAGGTGCTGGCTTCTTCCATTTATTTCCAGCTACAATCATGAGATATAAACAAATTGCTAATTCAAAAACTGTTATAAGTTTTAAAAGAAAGAAAAAAAGTTATGTCTGTTTTCTTGAATGTTTATTCAGTTGTTGTGTTTGTAAAGGGAAAACTTTTGTTAAAAACAGAGAATAAGATATCAAAAGAGAGTAAGCAGGAAGGCCAATCCATGACTCTCACTCTGGATTATAGAGGGGTTCCCCTGATAATGTTTATTGTGCAAGACCAAACTGAAAGACAGCATAACTGTGGGTGTAAGTTCTGTAAAGGAAAGTGTGCAACCTTGTTATTCTGCTCAATACATTATTTATGAGGTGAGAGGATAAAAGAAGACAGCAACAGACAGCATAAAAACAAGTTGGTTCCTTAGGGAAATCAGAGCACTATGCTCAGGACTAATAATGTGACCAAAAATTTTGTATTGTATTGGAGACCAGAGTCAGGGTTGACCCTGAAAAAGAGATTTTGGAGCCTAAAGTTAGGATTTCAGTCGAATTTAATACCTACATTTTTAAACTCAATATTAAAACAACTATTCAAATGCCACCTTGCTCCAGCATCTAGCATAGTATGTCTGTGTATGATCAAGACAAACCTGATCATCACACATCTAAGGATCTTTGTGGCTAACTCATGTTAAAACCCATCAGGGATGCAAAAAACACTGGTTCCTAGGTTAAATCCCTGCATATCCCACAAGAGAGTACACAGAATGCACAGTACAGATTCCTGGCTGGAAAGTGCTCTAATGACTCAGTGTTGGGATACCCTGTGTTGATTTCACTAAGGTAGCTTCACCGGATAGGAACAAAGTCAAAAGCATTGCAGTGGAGGAACAGTAAACCTGATAAGACATATACTGAATAAAATTAGAGATCATATATGACCATTTAACATAAAATACTTTAAAAATCTCTGGACCAGAGACGAGGTATTTTAACTCCAAAGAAGTGGAAGCAACCTTTTGTGTGTGTTGCATATTAAAAAAAAAAAAAAAAAAAAAAAAAAAAAGTTTAATGCTTCCCTGAAAAGTGTTTTAGTGACAGGAGAGAAGGATGAGCCCTTAGATAACTTTTTATTTGCTGAAATATTGTCTTCCATCTGGAGTTCTCAGACCCCATCAATGGAAAGGACACATTGAGTCTTCTTGGATAGGTGAAGGAATTAAATTTGAGGTTCCTACTTCTCCGAGACTGCAGAAAAAGGGCCTCATTTCATTTTCCTCATGACACCTTTTACAAAGGTGACCTGGCCCATCTTCAAAACAAAATGTATACCTGTCTCCAAAAATTGATCCTAGTGGAAAATTAACATTTTCTGCACATTGCATTTCCATACTGGCTCAAATAGAGTATTCCTAGACATTTCCTTCCTTGTTGTGTTGCTTTCTTGAGCACTAACTTTTCTCACAAACTCCACAGAAAGGTTAGATATTTAACAAAAGGCCCTGACCTCCACACTAGAGCAAAAAAAGTATGTATTACACAGAATAATTTTAAGGGTGCTGAAGTCCTTTGCTGGCACTGGTCCCTAACCTATTGGAGTCAATGGAACCATTCCAGATTAATATTCATATAAAGATAGTCGAAGTTGGATAGTGGCCATTTAAGTCTAGATTTTGACTATTTGTTCTGCAGAGAATGATAATGACAGGATATTATTCCCACTCCCTTTTGAATCAAACAGCAGATGGATTTTATTTGGTTCACTCCTGAAGCTAGGCTTGGTGAATAGGTCCTTCCTACCATTCATCTTTATCAGTCCTATTCTATTTGGTATCCCAATGGGAAAGCCATCTAACTAAACGTGTCAAGGAATGTCAGTGAACACATCCAAAAATACCCAAGTGGTCACAGTTTTCTGGCAGCTTAATGAATTTCCAAAAATTAAGTCAATACTTCTCATGGACAAGAAAATCATTCATCTGCTATCCATTTAACTGTGTACTTCATTTAGTAAAGACTGAAGTTGAATTACCTGAATTCACTTTTATTTGTAGTGGTTTATTATCATATCGTCAGTTCAAATCGCTCCAATTGCCACTTGCAATTTTAAACTGTGAAAAGGAAAAGAGATACAGGCCAGTGAAGCATAAAGGTAAGTAAAAAATTCATCTAAGTGATGAATTGGTGTATATGGCCGGTTTTGTCTCACCTCAGCAATGACAGTACAAACAAACAATAAACATTAGGTCACTCCGATCTGCCAAATGGGAACAAATATACTATGTATATTACATGTACTAATAGGATTATATGGCAGCTGCTGGTGGTATTTGTAATTAGAAATCTATATAGAATATAGATGTTTTAGAGAGATGGTGCCAATTCCAAAAGATTTATGTGGGCTACAAGTGCTTGTAATTTTTTTTTTTTTTTTAATTTGCTAATAACTTATGAAGAACTGGTTTCAAACATTGTGACCGTTTGTTCTTTTTTATGTTGTTGCTGCTTATACTATTAACACATAGAGAATGTAAAGTTATTATTTTGATGTGAACTGAAAATGATTTTTCATAAAATTTAACATTTTTATCAGCTTTCGTTTGCTTTCTACCTGTACAAATGTAATTTATTTTAGCATTGAAGAATACACTTGCTTGTTTCTCAATTGTCTACATCATGTTATATTTGGTGTTTATGTAGAGTCAGGTACTTTTTGAACAGTATTAAAAAGAATCTGTGATATGACTGAAAACTGTAATTTTTTTTTTCTCCAAAACACTTACAACTATGTTTTCAGTGCATTTTTCTACAAATCAGATATACCTATACACAAGCCCTTGAATTATAATCTTTCTCTTCTACTCCTCCCTCTCTGTTTCTTTAAAGGATTAACTTAACATAAATGGTATCATATCATAGCATTCTAGCATAGTTTGATCTTTGTCTTTTGAAGCGTACACAATCACGTTGATGAGGTTTATATAGATTTGAGAGAAAATAGTAAAATAATCTAGTCTTGAGCAACAGAAAACAAAACTGTTCAACTTGGAATCATGTGCCAAAACATTATTTGTAGAGATGTTGTAAGAAACTACTTTACGCCTACAACTGTAGATTCACATCTAATCTTGAACTGCAAAATATCAGAGAAAATAAATTTATATCCTTTAACAATTTGGTTTCTAGGGTTCTGCCTTTGTGACCACTAGGAATAAATATCTTTTCTCATGTCTGGCTACATTCTGTTTCCAACCAATAGATTTTGTTATACCTTCCCTGCTAAATGCTAAAAACAAACAAACAAACCAACAAACCCCTCCACCAACAAAGTCACTACTCAATAAACCCCAACCCATACAAAAAAGCAACCACCCCCCCATCAAAAAAACAAACCAAACAAGCAACAAATAAACTCCACAGAACAAAGCCACCTTTCTAGTTTGGAAATCCTCTCCCCCCCATTCCAAAATCGTGGGTTTATCATAGTCTTAATATTCTTACATAGACTGGCATGAATTTGGAAGAATTACACTGCATGCAGTGAAACGCAGAGTATGAACTGCAGCACTCAGATAAAATACACGTTATTCTCTAAGCACATCTCTAGAGATATGGATGAATCAATTTATTTGCTGTTAAATTAAGAGGAATAATTCATAACACAATGGTAGGCAAAGTGCCCAACTCCAGCTAAAAAACTATGTGAATTCACATCATGTCTTTGAACCACCTAAAACTTTACATCCCAACATAAATTCTTTCAGTGTAGAAATCCACAGCAATTGATTCAGTGAAATACACTGCTTTAGGTGAAGAATATTTTACCAAAAGAAGCATTGCAACTACATTGCGACTTGAAGAGAAAGATTTTGAACACCCCTCTTTGAAACAAGATGCAACATCTTGTTTCATTGCAGAATATTTTTAAAGCAGTCTCTGGAACACTAGATCAAATTTGCTTCATTTACAAGAACAGTTAATTTATGCCATGCTCCGTGACCACCTCTCAGCCCTGCTTCTTCTGAGTTTCTGTTATCACTACAGAATGATGACATTTAGAAATTAATAACCTAATAAATCCCATTCCAGATTAAATCATAAATCAATGTTTACATTGATTAAAAAGAAAGAGGTGCAATTCCATAATACACTTTCAGAAATATCTGGGTAATTATTAATGAGTAAAGCAAAAGCCCAGTTTCCTAAAAAGTCTGGAGTCTAATTTCTCCATCTGTCTGGAGGTTTATCTTTCTTTCCTGTTTGGTCCATAATTGCTATTTGATACCAGAGAAGCCTTACTGTCCTCCTCAGCTAAACTAATACATGGACTGGGTGCTCTTCTCCTTCTCATGTCCTCCGTCTGCTCACAGAACACTGGAAAATGTCTGGAATTTTAAGAACTGCAATCCTCCTTTGTGTCTGTTCAGGGACTATTTATTAGATTTGTTTTTCTATTGTAAGAGTTTAGGACTTTAAAACCAAACCACTCAATGCATGAGGCATTTATTACTGCAAAAGAAATGGATGAGCTTTCCTTTACACAGACAGACACTGGTGGTGTATTTACATTTTTTTCAGGGCAGCAGTTTCAAATCACCATCTGCTTTAATTTGTGTGCTCACAAATCCAGTCTTACAATTTAGTCATTTTTTTAGATTAAAACAAAGCAATCAGCAGGCTCACTATGATTTACTTTAACAGGGATTCAAAACTTACCTCCATATACCTTTCTATATTTAACTTCTTCCCAGAGATGAAAACATTCACATATGTGTCATAGAATCACTTTTTTTTTTTTTTTTTTTTTTTGGAAAAGACCTCTAGTATCATCAAGTACAAACGTTAACTCAGCATTGCCAAGTCCACCAATAAATCTTGTCCTCTTGCCCCACAAAATGTATTTTTTAACATTTCCAAGGTTTATGATTCCACCACATCCTGAGCAGCCTGTTCCAAAACTTGAAATATGTTCACATGTATATGAGGAGTGAGACATCAGATTTGTACGTGTTTGGTGAGGTGAAGAGTAGGCTCAAGTGCTTGTCACAAGATTGGTATGGTGTGTTACACACACACTGTGGGCTGGTCTTTGGCCCTCAGGACCAGTAATTTCTAGAGCCTGGTTCTTCTCTGCTGATCACCTTCTGCCTAAGCTCCTCCTGAGGTATTCCAGAGTTTCCATTCTGAATACTCTTAAAGGTGTGTGTAAGCACCAAGAATGTCACTTGCCTCTCAGCTTAAAAATGACTTTAGACTGATATTTAACGAACTGTGTAGACACATCACTGATGAACCCTGAGAGGAAGGTGTCAAGAGGATATGGAAGCCTAAAAATCTCATTCTGATACTGGGAGGATGATATTTACTTCCAAGTAGAAGAAGAACACTAATGGGGGCCCCAGATTTTAGGTATCAATGCCAAGCTTACAAAAGAAATGCCAATGAGGCAAAATATCAAAAGAAGATGTCCTGTATCTATGTAGAAAAAATAAAAGCAGCATATAGAATATTGGGGTAAATTGAGAAAGACAGATAAGGAAAAGTACCCCAAAACCAAAAGACTGTATTGGAAGTAAGATATTACTGGAAGGGTAACCATGAAACTGTGAATTTCGGAAGCAATTAAAAGGCCAGCACAACTCTGGAGCCCCATCTGAAAGTAGACCAGTCAAAAGTGTTAAGTATCACACTGGCATAAAGCAGACTTTATGGATGGGACAGCAGTAAAGAGCAGGAAATAAATAATGTAAAAAGTCACTGAGGTCACTGGATTTTCATGCTTGCGTCATACTGAAATCCTATCACAGTTATAAACGGTGTGAAATGACATTATTTCCTGACAGACTATTTTGTCCCATTTCCTCTTCAGAGTCTTTGTTATTTGATGACCAGAAAGATGTTGAATAGTTAGATATTAGGTAAAGGAAAATCTGGCACCAAGTTAGTGAAGCAGAATTGAAAAAACAAAGACCTGCCATGCTCTTTGGTAAGACAAGGCTGGCTAGCACTGCCTGTATGTGACTACCAAATATCGGAGTGTGTTCAACCAAACAGGCTTTACCAAGCTTCATCTCGAAGCAATATAACAGGGTGCCTTGGGCTTGTGCCAGTTACAGTTTATCCCAGCTGCCTTGCAAGTAGCCCGGGGAAGCTTGGTCCATTAGGTCACAGAATGCCAGGCTTCTTGATTGCACTGCTGCTCCAACAGCAAAGTGTATCTGCTCAGGCTAGGGAAAAGCCCAACTATAGCCCAGTTATAGCACAACATTCAAGTCTCCAGGGAATTAAAGCTCCCAGCCACAGCTGAACACAGCTACAGAGAGCTCACGTCTGCTGCAAATACCCACAGAAATAAAGGGGAGCTCACTGGGCAACAACAGCTTGAATTCAGACCAAAAGGTGAACATTTCTTGTACTATACAGCAAAACTCTGCCTGTAGCTTTGTTGGAACAGTTTGAGTGCCAAAGGAAAGGAAAGGAATCATATAAAATTGCAAGGAAATTCCAGTACTGTTGCTACAGATTACATGAAAATATAGGAATTACCTTTGCCTCTACTGTACCTCAGTTATCTGATGACAGACCATGGAATAGTGACTTTTTAATTTCTTCATCATGCTTTCACTACCCCAATCATACAACTGATACACAACACTGTAACTGATGGGGATTGTTCACTGATCATCTCACACTGCATCGATAGCAGCTGTCTTCCAAATAGACTGGGAGATACAAGCAATGCATCAGTGCTGGCTGAGAGGGAACATGAAGCCAGCTGAAGGAAGGAAAACATGTTTTACCAAACAAGGTAAAAAAAGAGACTCTGATTATAGCCATATCAATCCTGAAAAATTTCATTGAAAATAATGGTCATGAGTTTGTAGCAGATCAGAGTCTGAGGCTGTGTTCAGGATGGCTGGCAGGGTAACACCTCATGCACTTGTTTTTTCTTAGTATGTTTCCATAGCACAATTTTTCCAAAGAATATGCATCTTTTGTTTACTAGAATTCTTTTCCCCAGCTTCTACATTTGATATTTTTTACTGTTTTCTTGGCTCTCAATTACACCTAAAAGTTATCTACAAAAATCGGGGTACCTGAATTCCAGTAAAAATCCCTTTAAACATTTTACTTGCATTATTTTAATCAATCCTTGGTAATTTGGTATTATTACTGCCCTTACTGGTTACTTTTTACTTAAGCAAAACTGCAGAAAAACAATTCCCAGTTCTAATTAAGCAAATGGGAATTCAGCCATAGAACTACTTAACCAATGAGTAAGCCTGGAGTTCATTGTTCAGCCCTCTCCATGCTGGAATTGGTAACAGCCCATGTGCATCAGCAGGGGCACTGCTCTTGGCCAATAACTGCTGAAGGGGGTAATTTTCTGCAGATTGCATGTTCACAAAAATACAGCTCCTGACTAGAGCTAGACTTCCTCCTGACTAATACACTGTTTTATTCTGCACCAATTACCTTTAATACAGGTTTCTGGGAGAGTAAGTTCACTAGAATAGTCAAAGATTACATCATGCCAGTCAATCTCAGTGTCAGGAAATGTTCCTATTAATCTTAAATTTACTAGAATAGACTAGATATAAAGCCATGCTCTCTGTTTCAGTACTTGCCTACATTTGAAACATGAAAATAATCAGGATACAGCACTAAGTGTTCAACACAACTGGATCAAAGATGATCACTGTCTTGTCAAAATCCTTCTCAATTAAGCAAATTTCATGTCTCATCTCTTTTGTCCTGTGGGAAAGAGAGGAAGAGCTCCATTGCAGGATTCAAACCCACCTCCAAGGAGTTTTTGCTGCAGCTGCTGGAACATAAAACTGCAGTCACCAGTACAATAATTAAATTTCATTCTCATCAGGGATGACACAGTTTTCATTGCAGCTTTCAGATTATGGGAGGGTATTTAGCTGGGTCAAAAACATGTTATTAATTCCAAGTTCTCCTGGTTCATTCATAAACACATACTTCCCTATAATTTGTATGCTTTTTTCACTGGGGGTTTTGGTATAGGTGGTCAAGATTGGCATTTTATGCAGCTTTCAGGAAATAACCATGGCTAGTCTTATAGCACTTTGTGTTCTCCAAAGTTGCCATTTATGCAATCACAGAATTGACTTTTTTTAGTTTATGATTTTTTTTTATTTTTTTTTTTTTACACTAGGCTGCAGTGAAAATATTCTATTTGTTCACTGCCCTTTGTTTTCCTGTCTCTCTTGACAATTTCTTACCAGAGCAGACTGGTACCTCTGATGTTGTATTTCTGCAGACAGACATCTTACACTGCACAGCACCCAGCAGGCAAAGGATGTGACCTGCACTCAGAACCCAGGGTTTTTTCCTCCACACACACATCACACCAAAAGGCACAGGATAGCTCAGATGTAATTACAGTTTGTGTGACAAGGTTTCATTCTTCAAACATTTCAGTTCGTTAGTTGTCGATTCAGACTTGACAGATAACAATAAGATTTCTGATATTCAAAGCCACTGTGATGCTATCTATAACAACAGTTTGGTACTTTTAGTGACTGCTTGTGTCTTCTGTATCTGTATCTCTGAATCATTCTTTGTAATAAATATATTTGCATGAGTAGATAGATACAAAAAGTGGATTCCTTATGACAAAATGGTAGAGGTTTTAAAAGGACTGTTTACTTGTTTTAGTAGTATTTTAATAATTTTGTCTTCAAAAAGTTCCCTCAGTCATAAAGAGAGAAAGGATAATGGGGTTTAGCTCATTTCTCTTCAAGATCACTTCCCTACTGACATCAATACACAGAGTTCCTAAGTACTAAAATGTACTCTTTCAAACATTCTCTCCTGAACTTAAAGCTATATCACAAGTTAAAAGCAGGTACATGGTCTGCTATGCATCAGCCAAAATATCGTAACTCAGCAAGGTGATTGGTGCATGACAACCTCCCAGAAAGCAGAACAACCAAATTTCATTCTAGCATTCCTTTTAACAAGGAAAAAAAAAATCCGTCTTTAAATATTCAACATTATGGGAAGGAGAAAAAAAACAAGCTGTCAATGAGGAACTGAGTTCCAAATTATTGTCTACTAAAAGGAAGAGACTTCTTTTCCACCACAAAAGAGACCAAAGCATGAGAAACAAGTATGACTAAAAAATGATATGTAACTTCTGCCTTTCTAATTCCATTAGCTGTGTTTCCACTTCTAAAAATGGCTATAACATTTTGATCTGCACTGACATAGCTAGCACTGCCAAATCTGAGTGAAGGTGAGGCAGTGATACCGCTTTATGTGCTGCAGCACACTGAGGTCAACAACCCATGGTGGATAATTGAAGGCTGACCCTGAACACACACTGTGAGCCACCCCTCATACCTCTCACTCAATGGGATTTAGCTAATTATTTCTATGACTTGTAAAAAGACAGTCTTGTTCAGTAATGGGTAAGGATTTAATGGTCAGCCTGAAAGGTCTGAAACCATCTCATCCATCCCACTTCCTCAGCACAACTCTATTCAGCTTCAGCTCTGCTGGTAAACTTTCTGACCCAGTGCAATAAATCTTACAGCTAGAACCTTAGCTTTGTCATTTCTACACTGACTTTCCCAACTGCCACCTGGTTAAGTATTCGAGGGGAAAAAAAAGAAAAAAAAAAGAAAAAAAAAAAGAAAAAAGAAAAACAAAAAAAAAACAAAAAAAAAAAATAAAAAAAAAATAAAAAAAAAAAAAAAAAAAAATAAAAAAAAAATAAAAAAAAAAGAAAAAAAAAGAAAAAAAAAAGAAAAAAAAGAAAAAAAAGAAAAAATAATAAAAAAAAAAAAAAAGAAATTAAAAAAAAAAAAATAAAAATGAAAAAAAAAAAAAAAAATAAAAAAAAAATAAAAAAAAAGAAAAAAAAAAAAAAAAAAAAAAAAAGCAAGCCTGTAAAGGAAAAACACCTTGGCAAAGCTGTCTTCCTGAAAGTTTTATTTCCGAATAGGTTTAAGTACACTTTTCTTCTGTCTAGCACAATCCTACTTCCTACTTCCAAATGTCAAAAATCCCTTTGGTGGAACAAGAATGGTGCTGGCTGTCAGCTCTGTGGATTTTACTGTCTTGTCACATCAGAGATAATCTTATTATTTCTTCCTTGAAGTTGCTTCATAAGGATGAAGAAAATGAAAAGCTATAAACCAAGAGATATAAAAATGAAATAAAACACACAACTCATTACGGAGTGAAGAAACTTGCAAATGTCAGCAAATTTTCAGGTGATACATTTCCTTCTAACCTGCTCAAGTCTTTTTATGCCTTATTACTTACTGGATGATCATTTGCTTCACCACCTCCTCTGTGTTTCCATCAAAACTAATGAGATACAAGAGTGTAAGTTATTTTCCTCAAATCCTTTACAGAGTCTATGCAGAACAAAGAATTTAATTTATCCCAAATTTTAGGCAGCACACTTAAAATCTCTTCTCTAACCCAAATAAATCAATAACACTTTGGCTCTTTTTGGTTGCTTGGAGCCAGCTAAAAATTATCACTGAATGCCCTACTAAAGGAGCAGACTTTTTTCCCATTACACGCTTCTAGAACTGGTAATTTAAACTTTACAAAGGAATACAGCAAAATACTGTCAAAAAGACTACATCCTGATTGGCAGCTATTATGTGTCCCTTTCACCCCCTTTTAGCTACTGTGATTGGTTTTGTATACTGGAAATACTGCCATTACCATTTCACAACTGAATAAATACTCCAGTTTCAATGCAAACACATATATGGGTAGATGTATTGTTTATCCAAAGAACATAGAAGTGTTTAGGTTGGAAAAGAAATCTATCATCAAGTCCTAACGTTAACCCAGCACTGCCCAGCCCACAACTTAAACCATGTGTTTAAGTGTCTCATCCCTATGTTTTTTGAACACTTCCACACATGCTGATTCTACCACTTCCCTGGGCAGCCTGCTCCAAATCCTGACTCCCCCTTTCATTGAAGATATTTTTCCTAACACCCAATCTAGACCTCTCCTAGCACAACTTGAGGCTGTTTATTTTCTCTTGTCTTATCACTTGTTACTTGTGATGAGAGGCTGATCCTCACCCCACTACAACTTCCTTTCAGGTATTTGTAGAGAGCACCTACCATTTTTCATCTATGTACTCTTATTATGTCTCATCTAAATGGTCCAAAAATTCAAATCATAAAAATCAAACTTCTAAAAACTTTGTACATTGCCCTTCATGTCTATCATGCTCAAGAATATTCACCTCAGAAGACCTTGCTAGTTATTATATATTTTTCAGAGTGAATTAGAACACTTCTGCATAGCATCATGTTGTGCCTCCCTTTTTTCCCCTGCATCTATGCAGTTGTTGCTGGCAAATGTAGACTGCTGTAAGAATTGCTGCCCCTTTTCTAATTGCATCAGCCACTCTGACTTAAAGGACCATGTTTCAGCAGACCGGGTAGGTGGCAAACCACACAGAGCTATTTAGCATTCATGAAGCCTTTTCTTTCCTTCTTGTGTAAAACTGTTGCTTAAGCCTCTGCAGTGATCAAGAAGCAAGTGCCACTGGAACCTGTTTAGCTTACCTTTCTGGTACATGGGAAAAAAACTTCAGGAAGGCCAGTGTAACAAAAAGATTACTTCACAGCTCTCCACATAGCAGCAGAGTAGCGAAAGAAATCAAACAAAATTTAAAATGAAATAAAAATAAAAAGGACTGCTGAGAAGAAAACCATCCCCAATGAAGAAATACAAGATATAATGCTGTTCTGCTGACATTTTTTGCTTTCATCCACAACACTTATCAGGGAGATACTGAATTGAGTTTGTAACTAGAGGAAATGGCAGAAAGTACCACTTAATTCACCAGAACTGTATTGATTTACACCAGCTGGGTAATGGAGGAGGAAGTGAGCTCAATTTTGTTAACAACTCTAGTGAAAGGCAGCTTGGCTTTCATTTCTTTCAAGACAGCTTGGCAAAAAAGACCATAATAGGTAAATAGGAAACTCCGGAGGAGAAATAGAAAGCTCACTCTGGGGAAGTGTTATATCCTCTGTTGTGAAGCACAGTGGCATTTTAGCTGCACTTAGCACTAAGTCTCCCGCTGCTCACAGCACTGAGGTGTTGCTGTATCTGAGAAAGCTGAAACACCAGACTGGGAACTGGCAGCAGTTCATCACAGGTTCCACTGGGTCTATCTGTGACCTTACCAAACAGTTAAACATCAGCTCATGCCATGCTTTTCATCATCACAGCTCATCTGGTATTGAAAAAGCCTTAGGTGGTTTATATCTAGGACAGATGTATCTGTACCTCACTGCAGGTACAGTGGTGCTCCTGCCAAGAGCTGCAGACACAACTCAGAAGATCAGATCCTTAAAATAAGGTAGGGCTCTATCTCCCACTGCCAGCAACAAACAGTGATGTCCAAGTAGCTTTGAAAATTGATTTGTGAGCATTTGGGAAATTTTCTGCCTTTTCTTCATCCACATGGGTTCATCTGAAAAATATTCTCCGTCATTTAACAAAACAAGATGCCTGAACCTCAGTACCGAATTCCCACCCTTATCACAGCAACAAATGCTTTATCAAGAAGCAGACCATTCTCTAAACTCCTGCATTTTCAATTAAAAAAAAAAAAAAAAAAAAAAAAGGCACAATATGAACAATCAAAAAATTTTCATCTGAAGATTTATTCATGTCATGGCTTTTGCCTGAAACAGAAATGCATACATTCATCTGTGATAATACGATATCTCAGATATTACTACCTCCATCTGCTGTTTTGCACGTGTACTATCACTTTTGTCTTCAAAGCCTGAAAGAAAAAAGGTGTTTTGAAAAATAGCATGGGTAAGTCGCAGACCTCTAAGCATAATGGGTATTGAAACTAACAGAGAAATTGAAGGAGCCTCATTTACCTGCCTTTGAATTTTTTGGAAATTCCAGAAGATAGTATATCAATATCAAGCAAATTATGGACCCTGTCACAACTCCTGCCACATCAGATACAGAGATACTGTTTTCTTAGCTGTGGAGAACATCCTGTGATGCATAAAAAAAGCAGAACATGCTGACTCACATACAAATTTTTTTTTTTTTTTTAATGTTATCCCATAGAGACTTAGGAAGTGTCTAGGAGTGTTCAAAAATTGTATCTATTAATTATGATAAAATGTTAATTTACAATATTGTTTTCTGTAACTATCATGGGTATTGTATGAAAATTATCTTGATTTGATAACAAAGTATGATAGTTGAGGTTCAAGCCATCTGAAGGTTCGATTCTCACTTTTTTTTTATTTCTTGAAATTAATTCCTTCCACCTAAGAAATGTTTCCTTATGTCACAACATTAATACTGTTGTATAGCAGAGAGACTTGACTGTGTCTATTAAACAAGAGAATATTTATATCAGATTTCTGGTTCTGACTTTTTTTCTTTCCGTTAAAACAGAATGCAATTCTTCATTTCAGCTACTAGGCAACAAACAATTTTCAAGAAAATCATCAAAATTATTCAGAGAGAGGAGGAAATCTAGTGGGGAGAGATGTCAGATGGCTATTGCTTATTTAATGCCTTGATTACAAGTGAGGAGATAAAAAGTATTTGAAAAAAACACTGCAAGTTCATGATCATCCATTGTATAGCATATGCTGTCATAAAATAATTCAAAGGTGTTAGGAGAATCAGCAAAGTAAATGCTTGATGGTTTAAATCAAAGGAATAGGGATGAGGAGCATGTTCTCCTGGGTTAAATATGCTTCACTGAGACTGTAAATCAAACATTATCAATAGCAAGTAACACTAGTGACAGGTTCTCAGGAGCCATAGGAGATTCATGCAAAAGAAGCAGTTTGGAAAGCTGTCCACCTTGACACTTTAGAAGGTGGATTTTCATGAACATGGATTTTTGGATAGTTTTAGTTGCTGAAAGTTACGGAAAACCACTTGAGTTTGGCAGGACCAGATATACAAGCAGCAAACCATCAGAGAGGTTGCTAACCTCATTAACTTAATTCTGTGACAAAATCAACAGTAAGTGACATGATCGATTCTCTGCACAAAAGTACAGCATCAGGAAACTTCATAATCCTAAATCTTCTTGTCTTCATTTCCAAATATGGGGCGATCATGTATTTACCTTTCTATAAAATACTAGAAAGATATTTGGAAAATATTCTCAATGATAAAAATGCCTATATAAGCACTTAACATGGATTGAAAATATAACTGTGTAATGACTATTGTTTTACCATTCTGTTCCTGCTAGAGGCAACCTGATAGAGCATTCAACATTTTAAGGTTCAACTTAAGATCATCCAATCATACAATCTAACCTGACTGCTACAGGTGACACATTTTTTTTCAGATTTTCTTATACTGGGACTGGGAACTTATTAGAAGAAAAACTATTGTCACTGTTAAAACAACTCATCCAATTATCAGAACTTCAACTATGGTGAAGTAATCGACAGTCCTCAAAAAATGTTGCTTTCACAGACTCTGAATTATATGTAGGCCTGAAAAAAACAACTTTAATGATAAGGAATAAGATCCTTTTTCATTCTACAACTGAGACTCTATTCTAGTCCACTACTGAGAAAGTGAAAATATCATTTTGGGATTTATCATATTGCAAAGCAAGAATGAGTCTTAGAATACATTAGAATCAGGTGGTAGTCTGGTTTAATCAATATTTATTTATTTGAGTTGGAAATTTTAAAAATGCCTGTATGACTTATATACAGTTGCTAACTCATTGTGGAATGGAGAATACCTCTTCCTGATGCTTCACTGGACATTTCAGTTAGTAGAAATGATCCATGGTTGTTGCTGGATAATTCTGAGCGTCTCTTCAGTCCTCTATGCCCCATTACACCACTCTGCATGGAGATGGATCACACTGTAGAAGAGTCTATTTATTTCTCTCAGAAAGAACCTAGACAACTTGTAGAGAGATTGTCTGGCTTTTGAATCAACACAGTTGAGTGAATTCTCCAATTAAACCCTATATATCTTGTGACTGATGAAAGTAATAAAAGCTTGATAGAACTACCAAATATCTTTAAAAAATTATAAAGGTATGAAAGAGACACTGACCTTGCTCCCAAGATTGTTTTACTGAATGCCTTGTTTAGTCTGAAATGAGATTTGTTTTCAGTATGTTCTACAAAAATTCATGGAATCATAGAACCATAAAATGGTTTGGATTGGAAGGGACCCTCAAGATCATCTAATTCCACCCCCCTGCAATGGACAGGGACACCTTTCACTGGACCAGGTTTCTTAGAGTTCTGTGCAGTCTAGCCTTGAACACTTCCATGGATGGGAAGTCCACAAACCTTCCAGTGCCTTCACCATCCTGTATTAGTCTTTCTGAAATCCTGGTCTTCTTCTACCTCTTGGTTAATAGTCTGTTTGAGAAAGTTGAAAATGTGTCTTCAGATAGAAATCAGTCTCCACTGTCTCCTGATTTGTTTCTACTTCATCTTCTCTGTATTGCACAGTATTTGGATTTGGTTTTGCTTTTTGTTTTTATTTGATGTCATTCCCAGTGCACAACTCTCCTTGGCAGCAAGAGACTGTCCATCATGTGAAACAGAAAAACACAGAACTTGTCTATGTTTTCTGATCCAACAGATGAGTCAACACTGCCTCTTCACTCCTATCTGTGTTGCCATTCCATCAGGCACTTTACGATCTACGCCATCTCCATGTTGTTTTGTGAGCACACAAAACAGGACATTTTGTGCTCATGTTCCCATGTGGTGTTAAGCTGTTTAAATTTAGTGGCAGGTTCTATGACTCAGTGCTTTATTAGGATGGATGGGATATGCTGTCTTTGTTGTGCATGCCTCAAGCTTCTCGATGCCAGCTACAACCCACAGCAACATATTTCTTTTCTCATGGTAAAAATGCTACCAGTAAAAATCCCAGAATTTCGAATTTTCTCTAGGTGAGGGAGTTCCTCCATTTACACTGACCATCTCCACAATCAAGAGGAGATTACAGACTTTTTCATCCAGATATTCTCATTCAAAGATTTCCAGAGGAAAGGCTTTTCATTCGATATACTGCATGACTTTATCCTGGATGAATTTAGTGGAATTTCTTTAGTCACTCGTGATAAGCCCTGCTTTCTTTCATATTATATGTTAACTGTCTTCCCACCAGCGTGACACACCTGCCACATTACACTGCTGTCATGTTCAGTTTTAAATTCTACAGGTGCACTGTGACCTCTTTGTAAACCTTAAAGCTTCTCTCAAAGTTGAAGAAATTGTTCTTTTGAGTGAGCCTAAGGAGAGTTCATGCAGTTTTAATTTTTGTTTGACCTCTGAATTTCCCCCTTGCAGCACACATTCTATTAAAATTTTGACCAAGATTGCCATGACTTTTCCCCCTCTTCTCTCATACCAAGATTTTAGTTACACTACTAAACTGGTAACTAACCTGAAAGTTACTGAGTAATAAGCTTTGCTGAAGATGCATTTTGCACTTGATAGTACTCCTCCATTTCATCCCTTATAAACTCCAAAACAGTTTTAATGTTTATTACTCTTCTCCTTTGTTTCTTCTACTAACAGCTCCTGGCTGCTTGTATTTTATATGCCCTTTACTTGGCTATATTTTCTCCAATCTAAAATCACCTTTTATCATTTTTGTGAGTTAATATTATGGCTAACTGCACCATCTATCAGCAAACAAATTGTTCTTTGATATAAAATCAAATTATAAAAAGCAACAGTCTTATTCTTCTTCAGTGCCAAGAGAACCTTGGGATCTGGCAAGCTTGTTAGAAATGTTTCATCATACTAGTTTGTGAAGAAAGCAAGATTTCTTTTTCTTTCTTCCTTCCTAGCTGAAGGACAAGACAGCTAAAAGCTTAGTAAAGTCAAGTAAGGAAAAAAAAATAAATGTCTGGCTAATAAATAAAATTATACTGTATTTCTTGGCTTTAAATAAGAAAATAAGTTACAATAATGGTCAATAGTGGCAGCAATAATTTGCAGCAAATTTTTTCCTAGGTTAACATCCATGTAAGAAAAGTTAAGTTTTTATGGACACTGCAGTCCAGATAAGAGCAAAGTACTCTCATCCCTCAAGGATGACTACTTCACTGGTTTGGACCTTTTAAAGCTATTATAGCTACGAGTAGATGAGAGAGTGTATCATACAGATCATCAGGCATTCAATATTTATCAGTATTAAGAAGTGAAAAATGTACTGTGGTGCCAACAGACTCTTGAAATTGATATCAAAAAGAGATAGTCAAAAATTGGAAGATGACCATAATTATTTACAAGAACCCACAGAAAAACAGAATTGAATATGCATTAAATGTCTCAGGACAAACATAAAAAATGCCAATTTGATGTTTGGCCCATGGTAAAGGGGAACCTAATGAGTATGTGCTCTCAAAAATAAGTATGAGCCAAGTGTCCTCCTGCAAAAAAACCCCTTTAAATAGCTATGAAATCACAAATCCTACAACCATTTAAAATTAAGACAAAATGGCTGGTAATTGAAATATCAGAATCAGAAATCACTTCTCTACCATTCAAACCACATGCTTATGGAAAGTATTTACTGCGGGGCAGTAAAGTCCAATATTCAGGAAAGAGGTTTCATTAATTTTTATATGGAAGACAGATTTCTGCAGCATATAGAAATATATTAGATATTATAGCTTCTTTAATCTTTATGTATTATTGTGTTCCAGTTCTGGCTGTTCCATAATAATATATTCCAGATCTGTCATGGCCTTATTGCAATGGAGAAATTATCTACAATGCTGACCTATTATAACAGACATTAGATGCAATCTCATGCATTTATGTAACATTTAAATGGATTTATTCAAATTGGTGAAAACCTTTCTTTAGTTCCTCCAAATAAAGAACCATTAACTATTATACTGACAAAAACTTATAGACTCTTCTGTGCTAATGTATTCCATTCTCAGTCTGCAGAGTGAGAACATTTTCATAGCATTTTTTCACAGATTAATTGATCTAACTGCGATAAGAGCTCTTATCATTTCTCTGCCAGAGATGAATATTGCTGCTAATCATGATGCAATTGGTGCAATTGTGCTTCACTATGAATAGCACAGGAGAAATCATGTTTATGATGAGATGGCCCTGAATTTAGTAAGGCCACTGTAAATAGAGGAGAAAAGGAGCAGCAGTAAGCCACTGTCATGGTTTAATCCCAGCTGGCACTCAGCCCCATACAGCCTCTTGCTCACTCTTCCACCACATCAGGATGGAAGAATAAAAGTAAAAAAAACATGTGGTTTGAGATAAAGACAGTTTAATATGGAAAGCAGAAGTAACACACACAGGCAAAGCAAAACAAGGAAACCACTCATCTCTTTCCATGGGCAGGCAATTGTTCAGCCATCCCCAGGAGGACAGGGACCCATCGAGTGTCACAGTGACTTGGAAAGACAAATGCCATTGCCCTGAACCTCCCCATTTTTCTTCTCCCCCCAGCTTTATCTGCTGAAGCATGTCACCATGTGGTACGGAACATTCCTTGGGTAAATCAGGCTGTGCCTCCTCTTTGTGTACCCCAGCCTCCTTGCTGGTGGGGGTGGGGTGACCAGCAGAAAATGCCTTGATTCTGAGCACTGATCAACGGTACCTAAAACACCCCTGTATTATTAGCACTCTTTCCAGCTCAAGCCCGAAACACAGCCCCATACCAGCTACTATGGAAAAAATTAACTCCAGCACAGCAGTAAAATAGGCAGATAAGAATCCATCAGCATCTCTCTTGATGAAGGCAGTCTGATGTCTCTGTCAACAAAGCAGCATCACCAGGGTTTCACTTACACTTTTATTGGCAGCATCCCTGCTGCAGATGCTGTTAGTCAGCTCTGCAGGGAGACATTTTGCTGCTGTTCCTTTGTTCCCATGCAATGCACAGGGTTGGACAAATTAAGTGGAGGGATTATTCTCCATATCATCTGTCCTAAAGGAAAACCATTCCTCTATAGGATCAGAAGTCCATGCCAGCAGCAGGGATTAAGTCTCCAAGACTGATACTTTCTCCCTTTCTCCCTGTTTGCCCCAGCCATGGGTACAGCATGGTGCCTACATCAGTAGAATATTAAGGATATAGGTGTGATTAAAGATTTTTTTATGTAATGGGGAGGATAATTTCACTTATCTTTATAAAAATTATAGGTATTATTTCATTTGGACTCTATAGATCAGCAGTATAAAGAGACAACTACTTCCAAAAGGAAATTCACCTTAGAAATTTACATCAGGACAGGAAAAGTTGCTGTCCAGAGATTCTCATACTCCATTTTTCCACATAACATATAAAATATATGACTTGAACTAAAGACTCGCCTTTAGACATTTAAAATCAGGTGAGAAAAATTACTTTTACTCTCGGTTTTCACTGGGAGGCAAATGTAGCCTTTCTCAAAATCTGTCAGTAGCACCAATGGGAATAGAACTGATAACATACAAATCTAACTGCAATTCCCAAACCATTTAATTGTCAATTGTACAGAGTCACTATTTTGCAGGGGGAGAAGAATTGACTCAGGTGACTGAATTGACTGCTTCAGTGGTGAAGAAGACTCTTCAAAAGAGACAGCAGTGGATGGTTTTACCTTGAATTCAGCAAGTGCTCCAACCATGTCTCCCATTGTATCCTTATAGACAAACTAATGAAGCAAGGACTGCATAAGTAAACACTGAGGTGGATTGAAAACTGGCTGAACGCTGGACTCAAAGGGCTGTGATCAGCAGTACAAGGTCCAGCTGAAGAACAGTCACCAGTGGTGTACCCCAGCAGTCTGTACTCAAGTCAGCACTGCCTTGAGACATAAACTTTAGAGAATTAAGGATTTTAGAGGGGTTAAGATTTTAGTTAGAGATAAGCTTTGCTGGAATTAACTAAAGTAGATAGGTAGGCTTTGCTGAAATTAAAAGTTAGTAATTAACTTAGAGAAACAGGATTTGGGATCACAGTTCTGTATTTGAATAACTGATTACTTGTCAACTTTATGTTTGGTGAGATGTCTGTAAAATGAAGAATACAGAAACTGATAAACAACTTTTAAGAACATAAGACAATCGTAGGCCTCCTCTGCACAGAAACCCATTGAAGAGTTACGGAAGCAGGAAACAGGAATCCTACCAAGGGTTCATTTATCACATTTGCATTGAAAAGGTAGAAAGGTCAGAATGAGGAAGACTTCTTTACTTCCTCATTTTGGGGACCCCTCCCCATGAAAAGGACCACCGACCCATTTCAAAGAACAAACTATGCATGCTTAATAGCTTTTGAGCTAATTACCATATGAAGCAGGGAATGGGATGTATCAGAGTTACGAACATGCATTTGTGTTTTGGGTATTCAACACTTTTGTAAATAAAATGCTTTGTAATTACCTGTGAATTTCGCAATGCATATTAGGGAAATATCCCGCATACTGCCTGGCGTTGTACTAAACATACACTTCCTAACTTTAAACTGTTAGAGAGTTTTTGTCCGTCACAGTCGGGTATCGATACTAGATCAGTACCCATATTTCTTTAGTAAGTCAGCCTAACAGCTTTACTTAGGATTGGGTGATGGGACAGGATGCACTCTCAGCAAGTCTGCAGGCAGTATAATGTGAGAATAGGGCTTGATGCACCAGAGGATTGTGCTAACTTTCAAAGTGACCTTACAAGCAGGAGGATTGGGCTGAGAAGGACCTCATGAAGTCCAAGAAAAGAAACTGTCAACTCCTACTCCTGGTGAGAAATAACCCCGAGCACCACGGCAAGGTGGTGCCCGCTGGCAGCTGGACATCAGCTGTGCAGAGAAGGACCAGAGAGTCCTCATGAACGCCAAACTGAAAATAAATCAGTAACCAACACTCACAGCAAAGGAGGTCAACAGCCTTCCGGGCTGAATGACACAAAGTATTGCCAGCAGATTGAGGGAGGTGATCCCTTCCCCCTGCTCAGCACTGGTGAGATATATCTGCAGTTCTGTGTTCATTTCTGGGTTTCCCAGCACAACAGATATGGATAGAGTGGAATGAGTTCAGGAAAAACCATGTCTGAGACCTTTGGAAATCTGACATATGAGGAGAGGCCGTGAGAGCTGTGACTAATCAACCCAAAAAGGAGAAAGCTCATGGGGAATCCTGACAATGTATAGAAGAAACAGGGATGGTGGAAAAAGAAAAAGCCAAACCCTTTCCAGTAACACTGAGTGATAGCACAAGACACAGAGGCCATAAACTGAAATATGGGAAAATCTCTTAAATGGAAGACAAAACCCGATCACAGTGAGTGCGTCAAACAGTGGCACAGGTTGCACACAGAGGTTGTGGAGTGTCCATCCCTGAAAATTTTCAAAACCCATCTAGGCAAGATGTTGGGAAACCAGCCTTATCTGACCCTACTTTGAGCAGGGGAACTAGGCAGTCTCTGGACATGTCTTTACATCTCAACTATTCTATGATTTGAAGTTTGTAGAGTAGAAAAAAAAAAATAAAGCCCTCCTTTGTCCTCACTTAAGCCATAGGCTTTGAGGTAAAAAAAAAACACCTTGAAAGACACAACTCAGAATTTCTAAGAGGAATTAGCTTAACTGTTTCTAACTGCACTTCTAAATGCTGCTGCAGACACTGAGCAGCCAAGCAAGAATAATTTGGCTTGTGTGGTTCTTCAAAACTATTTAACTATTCACTAATGACTGCATCATTTGTATGGTCTATTATCTTAGTTTACCCTAAAGTCTTAGACATAGTGAAATGTTCTTTAAACAGAATTATTTATCCAGGTTTTTCTTTCCTTTTCCCTTAAAAAGCTTTTTTTTAAAAAATCTTCTCCATAACTTGTTGCTCTTGGTCATAAAAAGTCAGACGAAAAAAAGGTTTTTTGGGATTCTCGGTTATGAACTGTCTATACTTTCCTACCTGTACCTTTATTCTCTGCCTATCATGGATGTCTGCAGCACTAACACAATTGTTCTCACTGTCTTTTAACCACATAAGATATTTTGATGTGTTCTGGCTCTGCTGCACTCTGGACCTCATGCCTCTAGGAAAACAACAGATCTCTTACAGAAAGCAATTATTTTAACACCAATTATCCTCACTCTCTGTTTGATTTGAGAGAGAAAACATTTTATTTTCTATAAATATCCACTGTCTAAGCAGCTTGCTGATACTTCTCCAGAGGCCTATTTCTCTTTGTGTTTACTAGATCTCAGCATTACATCCAAATCACTCTCTGCTTTTTGTTACCTGGAAGATCAGAAGTTTGGCTTTAGTTTTTCCAGCTGTCTTTGCTCAGAGCCTGCAGCAACTGCAGGTAGGTGCAGTGGAAGGGCAGATCTGTGTTTTGTCATTGCCTGCTCAAGAGTCTGAGCTATAGATGGCTCTCAGACAAAGAAAGAAGCAGTCAGTATTCTTCACAAATAAATTATGTGGGAAAAAAAATCCACAACAAGTTTTTGAGTTCACTGATAATTTTGTTGTATTAGGTACCACAGAATTTTGTCCCATAATGACTAGACTGTTTTGATTCTTTGAAGTAATTTTACAGACAAGCTCCAAATATCTAGAACCTTTTGTTTTTATGACATTTCCTTTCGTGACAGACCTGATAATAGCTCATCAAGCATAATGACAATGGGATAAGCTAAAATATAGTTTAAATGCCTCTTCTGAGATGTTTATGTCTATTTTGTAGCTGATAAATTCCCTAGGTTAGGAAATGGCTATCACAAAAGCAATGGGAGTTTGACATGGCCATCAAGGGATTAAAAACAGCCCTCAGGGAAAACAACATAAACATATCTTCTACTGCTTGAATCCACTAATTAGGAAATCAGAATGTGATAGACAAATGTTGAGGGTGAGCAGATGCATTTGCTGAGTGATTACTGCAAGTCTGGCTACTAAAACTGAAAAATACAGCAGAGCACTCAATATTTTGTCATGAACTTTAAAAGTCTAATGAAGTGTTTCTCTCAATTCTATGTAAATTACCACAAGCATGGCAAGCATTTTGCCAAAGGTCACCTCTACATACAAAACATTTTGAGTCTGACTTAGATGAAATACAGGTTATACATTGATCTCATTGGCACATTGCATTCTCTCCATCTGTCACATCCACATGTTTTCCACAGTATACTGTAAATTTTTCAGGATGTTATTGAAGTGGCTGTAATTCCAGCAGACCTGCACACCATGCATGAGACTCACTAATTTTAGGTATCTGTGGCATAAGGCAGTCACTCCAACACAATAAATAGAACTGGGTTAGTCCTCCCAGACAACTGGTAACGGAGACACATTAAAATTTAAGCTCACAATGAGCATGAACTTGTCATGGGCATGCAGGTGATGTTCTCACATTGAGGTTGCTGAGAACTCTAAGTAAGCACTGAGTATCAGGTCTGCCATAATAAAGTGTGTAAAAGAGGTGATCTTAAGTAAAGACACTCAGATTAGAAAACTCTGCTCCAAAGCTAAAATCCCACCCACATTCTTCCATTATGGCTTTGTGGTTTACAGCTTCTGAAGCATTCTGCTGTGTGCCATGACCCTTCAAAATTGTACAGGTCATGAAGCAATTTAAGAATACATGAAAAGGAATGAGATTTATTTCCTTGAGCTGTCATAAACCAAATAAAATTGTGACAAATTGTCATTGGTTTTCATATTTATTCACATTTCCTGATCTCTTGACAAGATACCTACCCCTCAAGATGATCTGGATTCACTGTATTCCAATTCTGTGTTTTCCTTTTAAATTGAGTGTATATAGAAGTGTGATCTGAATGGAAAATCTAAAAATATTTGTCTGCAGCTGAAACATGAAGCATTGGAAAGCGAGTGCCTTGTATTTCTTCCTCCCGCTGGAACAGTCAGCATCCATGTGGTCTGTGGACTTGACACGTGAGACTACCTTGCTTTTATAAATTCTGTTGAATGGAAGTGATCGTTGTTGATGTTTGTTTTGCTGAAAGGCATAATAGCTGTACACTTCCACAAAAATTTCTGTCAAAGACAGTTAGAGCATTTTGAACCACCAATGTCCCAGACTGCTGCTGTAATAATTGATGTGAATTAGGAGCATCTTTATGGGGCTTTTTGTCAAGTCTCTGAAACCAATTTTACAGTGTGTGCTGGTAACAAAATATGCTGCAACTGAATGTATTTTATGTCAAAAGTTGGACCCAATAAAGAGTTAGAGTAGACGCTTAGAGTTCAGTCATAGTGGGTCACCTGCTCAAGACAGAGAAATAAACTTCCCAAGCCAGTAACAACCCACAGATCCTGATCTTCCTCCAAAGAGTGCAAGGGCATAGGGAGCCCTTGTTCAACCTCACTGCACGCAAAGTGTAGTGGAAAATTAGTTCCACCCCTCACCATGAAGCTGAGGGTGGAATAACCCTAAAAGTTCTAAAACAGAAGTAAGTAAAGTATCACCTTTCAGGAAAGAGTGGTGATAAACAAGCACTTCTGTCAACAATAGTCTCTTCGATGGATAGTTTGTTTCTACACATTTGAAACAGGCATATTTAAGAGCTTTGATGGTATTAACTTGTAGAGGAAAAGAATAGTTGATATTTAAACCTATCAATGGTCATTTGCTTTAGCAATAGGCTTCTTTTCTTTAAGAAAGAGTAAGACTGTCCTGGAAAAAAGCTGACTTAGGATACAAGTACGGTGTCCCTGTAGGGTTTATTGGTGGTCTTTCATGTTTTCCTCTGTGCTTTTCTTTAGCTCTCTCAAGGCCAGATTTAAAATGGAATATTCCAGAGAAATCAAAAGAAAATAAATTAAATTAATAGTGTGTGATGAGACAGATTATTGAACTTGTCTAAAAAAACATTTCATCTCAAACTGAGATCCTTTCTTCTTTAAAATACTTTGTTCTGCATCCAGTGGTTCTCTTACTGTCCTGAACACTCATCTATTTTGTAGATCAGTCAACTGCCCTAGATCCCAGTGACTGACAAAAGTTATTTGTTGGATCAGAATTGGGTGAAGTATGGGAAACTTCCTGGCAAAACAGATCTTGTCAGAAATGGTTGGACTATGAATAAGTAGAACCAAAAATTTGGATCTTTAGCTGACTAGGGGTGTAGTAAACTATTTCTTAGGGACTCAAAATGGAGTCAGTGCCTACTCAGTTCCAGAAAACAAGGTGAATGATCTGCGCTCCCTGGATGCTCCCTTGCTCTGCCCCATTGCAATATAAAATCCATATGCACCAGAAGCTGCCCTCTGACAGCAGTTTATAGGTCTTAACTTACCTGTCTCACCTCCTCTTTTTATTTAGGCTCTTTTTATTTAGGCTCTTCATTTCCTTTAGAACTAGACAAGACTCCTTGTGTGTTCCAACATCTCACACACAGAACTGAAGGTGAGCTCACACAGAAAATTGAAACAGATTTTAACAAGATGGGGTAGCCTGCAAGATGGGACAAAGGGTTTGGCCCAAGGTGTTAACCAGCCACTTGCCAACACAAAACAAACTCCTTTTGTTCTCTCCTCCTCATTTTCCCAAGCTTGTTCTTTTCCAGCCCATCTTTGTATCCCTTTTTCTAGCTCCCTGTTCCCCCAGATAAACAACCCTGCACGTTACTTTTCTCTCTTGGTCCCTTTTTTGCTACTTTTCTACCGAAATTTGGTGTCTGTGATGCTCTTATCTCAGTCATTTCAGCCACATGAGACACTGCTTGAAAGGGTTTTATAGATCTCGCCACCTCAGCTCCCAGAGGTCTCCAGTACTTCTCTACAAATGTTAGTGGGGTCAGGCTGCTTGTGACACAATTCCCCCTTAAACACCTGTGAAAATTGATTTTAATCAATTTTTTCTTTTTTTTTTTTTTTAATCCTTCATAGTGTAGCCCATAGTTTTTGCTATCTCCTCTCACTGCTAGCTGTTACACCTCACAGTTTCTCATGGTCTGTTCAGCTAAGCCTCAGGCTGGGACCTAGCCTGCCCACCTTACCAGAGACATTTTTATTGAAAAAAAGTTTGTGTTGGGGTTTAATTTTCCCACAAAGGTAAGCTAGTCTTTAGAAATGACACAGAGTCTGATGCAAAGTCATGAAGATGCCTGACATCAGAAGATTAGATTTTATTTGCACTTTGTCCTTTTTAGGAGCAAGATTTAGAACTGACAAAAACACATGACAGAAACTGGTAAAAAAAGGAACATGAGTGAACAATAAGATCACTTAAAATTTGACCTTAAAACTACTGATTAGGACTTCTCTTGTTCTTTCACTCTGTGTCATTTCTGTTCCTCCTCCCTCTGAATTGCGGTTGCAGGTCATGTGAAGACAGCTCTGAGACTCCTATTGTCAGATAACCAGCACAGCCCCAGGCTTCAAAGTAAGGAAACTCTATCAACTTTATTTTGTCCTAAAATAGAGATAGAAAAATTTTGTATCAGTTTGTTCTCAGTGGTTTCTTTCCACCGCATCACTGATATAATGAACTGCATATCCTTCCCAGACTAAATTATTTAAAAAAAAAAAAAAATTAAAATCCTCCAAATGAGCTTTGTTTGATTTAGCAGAAGTATTATTGAGTGAAATGTTTTTTTCTGCCTCATCCAGTGGTAATAGGTTCAATAACCAAGGAATCAGATCTTAAGGAGTGACCTATTGTTTTCATGGTTTGGCAACACAATTGCTGTAACAACTCTGCATCAGCCACACAGGCTGCTGAGGAACCTTTGGCCTCCTAGTTCCTTATCTTAAATAACTAGTACTGTACTAAGGACATTAAAAAGATGTGCCCTAGAAATTCCCCTGGAATAGGCCTTGGAATAACTCTGATGGGGAAGAAACATCTTGTATTTATTAGCACCACTTATAGAATTCAGTGATAAGCAAAAAGCTCCTTGATGGAAAAATTTGAAAACACTCTAGAAAAAGAAAGACACAGCCCCACAGGGTAGTGAACCCTGCATCCATCCCACCCATGTCTAAACTATAAAGAGTAGATCTGTGAAGCTAAACAAGGAGTGTGGAAAAGCAAGCTGAAGCACTGGGCATATATGGTATGCACTGCTTGCTGACTCTCTCCTCCTGGGATTCTTTTGTGCCATTCCAGCCAGATGTCACCATGAAATATCTGCAACAGAGAAAGCCAAATCCAAACAGTGCAAAGATGTATTAGTAACAGGTGAATGATTTAGCAGTACAGTTTCATTTATGGACTCAAGGTGATCACATGTTGACGACAGTTTGACAACAGTCAAAACCATCTGATGGTTTCTTCTCCACTGACAAAAGATTATTGAATGTACTTTATAAACTTATATTGCCAAATATGGGTTCTTCTTCCCACTGTACAAGAAGCCATCCCACACATGGAGTTGAGATACTTGAACTCATTTAATATCTATGGAGAGACAGGTGCTAGGTGATGAATCCACAAAGTTGGCACCTTCAACATTCCAAGTGTTCATTTTTATACATTTCCACAATTTAAAAAAAAGTCATCTCCTGTATATGTAACAACTTAAATCTACAGTAATTGGTTTTTCATTCTCTGGTCCCTGTTTAAATATAAAGATACAGTGGACACTGATTTTACTGTGCATGCTCTAAGAGGAAGGAGCTTATGCGAAAAAGGCGCAATGACGGCCTATCAGTGAGTGCTTTACTGAGCCAGTGAAAACAAAGGTCAAGGAAAGTTGTTCTTTGGTTTTATAGTTTGATTTACAGTGTTCTCTTGTTCTTACTTCTTGGGTCATAGCACTTGGTTCCTGCAGGTTGATTTTTCCTTCATTTTCCATGCATTCTTTTATTTGTCCTGTACTACAGTGAATTTTTAACCTTCTCATGGTGCTTTATTCAACAAACCTACATACCTTATTTAAGCACACAAACTTATAGCTTCCTACAACTTGGCATCAATCATGTTGTTAGTAATGCACTGGCAGAAAGAAAAAAAAAAAAAAAGAGAAAAAAAAGGACGGATATCATCTTCCCTTTAGTAAATGGATGCTCTTCAACATTAAAGTAGCAAATTCCCCAGAGCAGGCAAGCAATCACCTGCCAGCAGTGCTACACAAGATTTGTGTCTTGTAATAAGCATAAGAAAACAGCTGTTCCATCTGAGTGTATGAGCAAGACCGTGCAAGGGGCAGTAGAAAGCACTTGCAACATTTCTGTGAAAACATGTGACAAGCACATTCTGCTTGAAGCAGTGCACTGCACATCAGCACTCTTCCAGAGGAAGTGGCTGCTGGCTGCTGTCCCCAGAACCATGAATCAAGAGTTAATCATCCTCATAAAGTCAGTCACAAGGCTGTGGTTTGAATGCCTCAGCTCAGAGATCTTCTCTGAAACCTGGCTGCTAGTTAACTTATTGCCCTTGCCTATTTTGAAGTAATTTAAATTGAGCAGCAACATTTCATGTAATTAGTTCTACTTATTGTGAACACAGGGTTTGTAGGATGCATGAATCCTTTTTTTTTTTTTTTTTTTAACAAAATCTACAAAACTATCTGAAATAGGAACACTATCATAGTTATTACATTTGCTGTCTTGTTTCACTTGCCATTCCTATTTTCCCCGTTCATTACTAAACCCTCATTTTGCAAAGCCACTGTAACAAACCGTTGCTCTTTATTTTATTTCAAGTGTGCCCCTTGTTCCTTTCTCTGGTTTCTATTACACAGCAACAATCATCCATATGCACAAAGGCAGTCGTCAGCTTCCAAGAAACACTTTATTTGTGTATATGCCTGAAGTACTAGTGAATGAATAAATTTCATTATCTTTTATGATATCACTGTCAGAAGACAGCCAAATGATGCTTGAAAATCGAAGGCAACAGGTCAGGAAAATCCATAAATGGTATTGAGCAGAGCTAGCTAGTGTAGATGCCATGAATGCCTGCAGCTTGGCCATTCAGCTCTCACTTTAAGTGCTTGGTATTGTCTCTACGAGACAGAAGCAATGGCTTGGGCTCCTGCTGTGTCACTATGCTTTTGATAAATCCTTGTGAAAGATTCGGCTCCCAAGTAACAGGCAGAGATCACATCCCCCTACCATTTTTCCCAGATTGGGACCACCTATAAGAACTTTTTTAGTTTCTCCCTTGATGAATCAAAATGTTAAAGGACCTCTGAGCTCCACCAATGGTGAACTTGCATGATTATATATGAGTTGTACAAGGTCACATGAGGAGTTTGAGGAGTTAAGACAGCCATCCTTCTCCCACTTCCTCCACCCATCCAAATTAGGATGACTTCACTATACATGAAGTTGCCATGGAAGCTATGCTCTGCTAAACATGTGGCAGCTGTGTGTGTAGCTCTCATTATTGTGAATATGAATTTGCAGAGCACTCCAAAGGAGGATGAACTCCCCTGAGATGTCACTCCAAATTGTTTTTCAAAAATGATTCTCTGTGCTACATCACTGCACATTTTATCTTAAAACTAAATCATTTTGTCCTTATAGTCTTGGCTGGCAGCTCATTCTTTAGAAAAACCTGTGTTCATTTTGGTTTTTTGAAATAAAACCGGTGATGTCTCCAGTGCACGAAGGACATCAACCTGTTGAAGCAAGTCAAGAGAAGGACCACCAAGATAATTAGGGGGATGGAGAAACTTTCCCACAAGAAAAAGCTGATGGAATTGGACCTGTTCAGCCTTGGAAAGAGGTTTAGGGGTGACCTAATTGCTACCTTCCAGAATTGAAGACATTGCACAGAAGAGATGGTGAAGAACTTTTCACAAGAGCATGTAGTGACAGCACAAGGGGGAATGGATTCAAACTGAAAGAGAGGAGATTTAGATTAGATATTGGGAAAAAGATCATTACTGAGAAGGTAGTGAGACCTTGCTACAAGTTGCCCAGAGAAGTTATGGATACCCCATCCCTGGAAGTGTTCAAGGCCAGATTGTATAAAACTCTGAGAAACCTGGTTCAATGAAACATGTCCCTCTCCACGGCAGGGGATTGTAACTAGATGATCTGGAAGGTCCCTTCCAATACAGGCCATTTTGTGATTCAATGAAATACTTTTTAACTGAAAACAATCTTTCACAGGTGTACCCTGGGATCATGTTCTTGGTACCCTAGAAATCAGCACAGCCCATAATTGTGATCTGGTTCCAGCTCCATGAGAAAAAGATCCAGTAGGAAGTCAGGCACTGAGACCTTCTCAGCAAGGCACATGAACCATAAAACCACACATGCCTCTGAGATGGCAGCTAATCAGCAGAGCAGCAACAAGAAACTTCACACTTAATTGTTTGCACCAATACCCATGCTGTCTTTTGCTTCTGCAACAGAAATTTAAAATCACACTGGATTGATGTTTCATATTCTCTGTACTGGTGAAAGTAAAAAGCATGGGAACATGCAGACCAAGGGAGTTTTACTGCACAAGCACTATTTTTAGCTATAAAATAAAATAAAAAACACACTACCCAAAGAATCATCCACTGTTAACCCTCATAACAGAAAAAGTGGAATCACCAGAAAGAAAAACAACAATTTAGGGAAGAAGACAATTATGTGCTTTCATGTGCTACTAAAAAGAGGTCAGCTTTTCTAATGTAAATTGCCCAAAATCTTCTTTGAGGGCTTAATTTCTAAGTTCACAATCTGTCAAACACCCTGCCAAAATTCAGTTTGAAAGCCTTTTGTCAAGACTGCTAGAAATCAGTTCAGAAGTTTTTAAGATTGTTTCAGAATTAGGTTGGTATTTTTTGGGGTTTTTTTCTGCACGCAAAAAAGAGAAAAGAAAAAAGTTCAGGCTCATTCCCGATAGTGATTTTTTTTTTTTTTTTTTTTTTTTTTTTTTACTCTGTGTTAATGAGTGATTTCAAGCCTGTGTGCTTCCCACCACACGCTGCAAATGTCAACTGCACATTAACCTAATAGACTTTGTCCAGTCTGGCTGCTAGGTAACTACAGCTGCTTCCGACAAGCCAAGAACACAAGAGAAGTGGGTGACACTGGATGAATTTGTTGCCCTTTCAGCAGCAGCTCTCTCCATGATCAGGGAATGGTAATTTAAACCCCAAGCACTCTGCTTTGTCCAAGACTTTGGAGCGGAGCTTCACACTGCACTCTGTTTTTGTGTTGCTTGTGCCAGGCTCTCCTTGCAAAGGAGGGAGCAACAGGAGAGCTTAGCCCAGGTCAGGTAAGGAGAGAATCTCTTCAGTCAGAGCCATGGGCAATTCTCTGCTCACATAAATATCAGTGTGCTTCTCAAGGGCTGCTCAGTTACGTGCCTCAAAACTCAGGAATTCAGATATCAAGTATCATCCAGTACCACTTCAGCATTTTAGTGCTATGCAGTATTTTAGGGAGGAAAAAATGCATAGCCATTTTACTGACTGCTTTAGGGAAACAAATCCCTCATATGCACTTCCTTCCTGAGAAGGGCCATTATACTGAACATTAAATCCATGGAAACATGCTTGGGTTCACATCTATTTGAAAGCTTTAAGCCATTCCCGAAGGCTGATGAGCTGCAAGTTTTAATATGCAGTTGGATTATCTGAGCACTGTAGCCACTTTCCTTGACGCTCCTGTCAAACCTTCTCCCCTGAGTAACCCACCCCTGCCCCTCCAGCCTCAGTCTGAGCTCATATGCCAGGCTGTGGTCGAGCAAGCCTGTGCTGTGTGTGTGCTGGGCGTGTGTATCATACATGTCTGTCCTGCCAGCTCAGCTGAAACAGCAACAGGAACACCAGTGACGTTCATCAGAGACCTAAGTTACACCTTTTTCCTTTCTTCTCCCACCTGTTATTTGTCCCAAATGTCTCTCTGGGTAATGAGATATCTGGACATACCAGTTTGCTTGCAGCATCCAGATTCTGACAAGATATTAATAATCAATCTTCAAACTTCTTTGAGGGCTATGTCTAAAGAAAAAATACTGGTTTTTCTTGTTCTACCCATGGAATTTCCTGTTCTTCTTCATTTCATGCATCATGAAACCAGTCTGACCTGGACTCTGGTGACTCTGTCCTGGAGAGATGTAGTGAGCTCTCTGCATGGGCAGCTTAGGCAGAGGATGCAACCTAATCACCACCCCAAAGCCTCAACTGTAAACTGAAAGTCAGCAAAATCAGAGATGATTGATAAAGAAGTTGATCTAGTGTTGATAACACGTGTCTTCTGATTTTGACTTTTTCATGCTTCTTTCAAAACAAAACTCAAGTCAAAGCCAGAAATTGCAAAATAAGTGTAGTGGCAATACTGAAGTGAATGCCATCCTGGAGAAAAAAATAAATATATTGCAAAATTAGTCATGAGAAAGCCCTTAGTTTGCAATATGCATGTTTTTCTAGACAAGATCTTGCTGAATAAGTATGTGTCCAACTGGCTAAAAAATTTCCTTATGAACGTCCTAAAATGAAGGCACGTGCTGGGTTTCACTGACTTTAGTTTTTAATGCCCGTGATTAAATACTCCCAACTAGGTAAGGAGCAATCACAGGATTGTAAACGTAATACTGACTGCTTAAATACTCTGATACATCACACACATGCACAAACCATATTTCTGGGTACCTTTGCTAACCTCCAGTTTGCAGCAGCACTTGCTCTCATTGCACACTCAGCAATGAAGGCTCTTTGCAGTCTGTGTTCAGCAGCTCTTCCATGGGCAAGAAGGTGATTTCCTGGAAGAGAATAGGATCTAAGTGAGAGAGGCAGACAAATTCCAGAGGCAGAGAAACAAGTAGGAAAGCAAGAATGAGCATGAGAGCAATGAACTTCACACTGGAAGAGAAGGCTGATTCTTTTTGCCTTAGTGAAGCAAAGAAGCGGTAAGATCACTTAATGTGGCATTTCATTGGACAGAAGTATCATTTATTTTTGTAAAAATGAAGTACACAGACAGATTCACTGCCTTCTGCTATAAAAGAATCTTTGGAGATCCCAAAGCTGGGACTGCACTTTGTCTCTCCAATGAGTGGGAGAGGACAACCTTGTAGCTGAAATCCCACCCAAACTG